>NC_092094.1:17267404-17571154 GCF_045679555.1 Salvelinus alpinus
CAGCTACTCTCCGCTCTCCTTGGACCAGATTCTCTCCGCTCTCCTTGTACCAGATTCTCTCCGCTCTCCTTGGACCAGATTCTCTCCACTCTCCTTGGACCAGATTCTCTCCGCTCTCCTTGGACCAGATTCTCTCCACTCTCCTTGGACCAGATTCTCTCCACTCTCCTTGGACCAGATTCTCTCCACTCTCCTTGGATCAGATTCTCTCCACTCTCCTTGGACCAGATTCTCTCCACTCTCCTTGGACCAGATTCTCTCCACTCTCCTTGGAACCGGTTTCTCTCCGCTCTCCTTGGACCAGATTCTCTCCGCTCTCCTTGGACCAGATTCTCTCCACTCTCCTTGGACCAGATTCTCTCCACTCTCCTTGGATCAGATTCTCTCCACTCTCCTTGGACCAGATTCTCTCCGCTCTCCTTGGATCAGATTCTCTCCACTCTCCTTGGATCAGATTCTCTCCACTCGCCTTGGATCAGATTCTCTCCACTCACCTTGGATCAGATTCTCAGCGACAGGCCTTAAGCCACTAATTGCCGACAGACTCCTCCAGTCTCACTACCTATTCCCCAAATAAACAAACTGATCAGACGCTGAGTGCCTAAGACCCTATACATTCCCTCCTGTGTCTTTACTCTTTAATAGGCCTCATTATTTATCACCATCTCCCTGTTAATCTTATCAAATCAGAGGCTTGACTGAAGGGCGGAGACTGGCCCACTGGTCTGGGTCGTAAACGTGTCAGCGACACGGCAGGATGCTTTGACCAGCAGAGCAGCTAAGGGCTTATCAGGTTGGAATCACCCACCAGCACTTTACAAGCTCAACACACACCAGCCCCACACTCACTCTCTGTGGTCACTGGTCACACTGTTTACTATATCACCTAGCTAGAACTTTAATTAATAATGTTGTGTGTTTAATAAGGTCACTAATATTATATAAAGTGATATAATATAGTATGCAATGGTTGATATAATTAGCTGCTATATAGAAAGACTGGTTTAGTGTGCTAAAAATAAGATGGGGAGCAGGTTTGAATGTGTATATGCTCTGAACAGCGTCTGTATCAGTTGAATGGTTTGCATAGCAGCTGTTGGGATGAGGCGTTGTTCATTTAACAAATGTGTTCTACATTGTGGGTTATTCTCACATCTCTGGACACAGTGCCATGGCTTTTTGCATTCTGGAAATGGATGAAAGAGGATTCTGAGGGGATTTCAAAGTTGTAGGAAGATGACACATCTATATGGAGACATCAAATGTACACTATATTGTTTATGCTAGCATGTTCTATCAGATATCAGTCGATTGTTTGGTTTCTTTGGTTCAACTGACATAGAGGAGAACCCCACTGAGACATCTCTCTGTTCTGAACCTAAAGCCACACATTCTTTTTAACAGTCACAGGATCTTCAGAGGGTTTAAGGGGTTACTGTAATGTGTTATATATACTGTACATCTCATGACTGCTAAACTAGATGACTAGCGCATTTCAAATCTATAGATAGTAATGTAAAATGTTAATTACCTTTTATGATGAAGGTAAACCTCATGAACAATGACTTCTTAGATAACACAAAAGGCGTTGAATGCAGTGTTTAATGTACTGTAAAGTTGTCCTACGACAGTACACTATACTGATGTCATCCGTATTCTTTCCCATTCAACACTATCCTCTTAGAAAGCCCCACATTTGTTTAAAGGAATGTACTATTTCTAAGTGGATGGTTTTCATACAGCCTCTGTTGTGACGATTATAAGTGGACTGCACTAAAGTTACAAAAAACAGTCACCTCTCTTCAAAGGCTGTGAAGCTGGGCCTTGGAGCAGAAATCTGGGACAGAGATTAACCACTGGCACTCTTGAGATATAGCGTTTTTTTATATGAGTAATAGTGTGAGAGAGTCAAGCTGATTTACACAACACTGGGGCCAAGCAAATAGTTAAAGAAAGAAGAGGATCTCAACAACAATATTCCCCCAATGTGATAAAACAGCATCACCATACAGTCAGCCACTCGGAGAGAGGAAGGCTTGATGTTTTATAGCTAGCTGTAGTACATTTTGACATTATACCAAGCTTTCTGTCTGTTGTTTTCAAAGTGACAGTGCATTAATGTGGATGTCAAATGATTAAAAAAACTCCCAACGGAAAGAGGATATTTTTGTCTTGATTGAGAAACAATATAAAAGTGTGTCGTTTTTCTAAGTGCATGGAGAGTGCATAGCTAGCTTGATTAAGATGGAGTGCTGAGCAACAGTGAGTTTGAGAGAAAACATGTTTATGTTTATCTGTGTCTCCTGTTTCACTCAGAAGCCAAGGAATTTTAAAATAATCTGCTTCGAGATAAAGAAAGCAGCGGATGTTAGCTACAGTCAAAGAGTTCTGTTTTGTTATCATAACTACTTTTATTCTGGCCAGCATGAGCCTCCTCTGGCGACTCGTGTAAGATGACCTACGAGCGGTCACGACCTGGTCAGGTTAAGGTCAGGCTATGGTCTGGTCATTGGGTCTCAGGAGCGCGGTTGATCAGCCCTGTTAGTGAGGGCAAAAGTAACTCAACACTGGCCCCCTGAGCCAACACAGCTGCCCAGGCAGGCCACACACTGCTGGAGGACTTTAATACAGAACTCAACAGGGAACAATAACAACAACAACAGAATCAGCATATATATATATACTGTATAAAAATAGTGGGGGAAAATACAGTTTAAATAGAGGGGAACAGACCATAATATACTGATAATACACTTCAGAGTAAAAAAAAATGTTTCCATGACAGATAAGTGTTTTATGACACTTAAAAAAGAATTTCCTGGATCTATCAAAGTAGGTCTAGTCTAAAGTATAATAGTTAAGTCACATGTTTCCATGGCAAGGATATTTTTTTCAAATGCAATCCATTGTCCAGTACTATTATTTAATACCACAACTTCTTGGCCACATAGCCAGTGTGACGATACATATATATATTTAACTCACATCCCCAAAATCCACAGTCAAAGTGAAACAATATTTACAGACAACATCACAGACCGAAGCGGGCTTACTGTAGCTTTATGATTCAACTACCTGGTGCAGATCAAATTTGTGGACTGAACGAAAGCGATGATGAACATGCTGTTGGACAAAAGTAAAAAATGTCCCCCTTTCCAGAAATCATTCCAGTGAAAGATATTTTAATTCACAAAAGTATGATAAAATAATAAATTAATCTGAAACTGCTCAAAGTAACACTACAAATGAAAAAAAGGCATAAAGTCATTAACATCTACTGTATACAACACCAACAAGAGATAGAAACTCTTTTTTTTCCTCTTTAAATGTCTTACTAAAATAACCCTCTGGATCAGAGCATCTGGACAGAGGACCGTCCTTAGATGGCGCTGTTTGGAGGACTGTGCGTAGGTGAGGTTGTACAGCTACATGCAGATGAACAAGACTGTCAGCCTCCTGCTCTGTTACCACAGCCACAAAGTAATAAACCCCGCCTATTCCTACAATTTCTCTTCTTTAAAACCTTATACCTAACCCTTACCTTAAATTAAGACTAAAAAGCTCATTGTTGTTTTTATGAATCTTTACAACACAGTCATGTGTCACTTTGTGGCTGTGCTATCTAGTGGATAGACCTGCTCTGCTGCTGTTTCCCCTTTGTGCTACAGGCATCGGTGAACGAGATGGAGATTCAGAGTCCCATGTAGGCAGAGTGTTTGAGAGCAGTGAGGCCAGTGTGTATGCAGAGCAGAGTGGTCTGGTTCAGATCTGGCTCAGATGGCAAGTTGCAGCTTGGTCAGGTTCCTCTGGTGCATGTTGTGGTGACGAACCAGCTCATCAGACCTGGCAAACTTCTTCTGACAGTTGGGCCATCTGCAGTTGAATGGCTTCTCGCCTAGGAGCGGGAGAGAGAGCGTTGTTAGGTAGTATCTGGTTTAAATTATACTGAAGGGGAGGAAGGGATCCAATTCATTTCCTATGATCCTTTTAGATCACTTTCAGTAACATTTTATCTAACCAATTTCCATCTGGTAAAATAACATATCTTTGATTCATTGAAATACTGTACCCCCAAAGCCTTGAGCTCTACATACCGGTTGTTCATGAAACGTACCTAACTAAGTTCTTAGCAGAAAAGAGATAAGTAGATGTGTAAAAATAAAAGTTTACGCACTTGTTTTACCTGTATGAGTCCGGGTGTGGGTCTTAAGGTGGTCAGACCGCGAGAACTTTCTCTGACACGTCTCACACTGGAACGGTTTAACCCCTAGGCACACACAGAGAGAGACAGACAGAGTAGAGCACAGGCCAGGAGGGAAGCCATTGCAAAGGGAGCCTGAGCTATAGTGTTCCATTAACAATAGAGAGGGCAGAGAGATGGAGGGAGCAGAGAAATGGAGGGAGCAGAGAGATGGAGGGAGCAGAGAGATAGAGGGAGTGTAACGGATGTGAAATGGCTAGCTAGTTAGCGGTGGTGCGCGCTAATAGCCTTTCAATCGGTGACGTCACTTGCTCTGAGACCTTGAAGTAGTGTTCCCCTTGCTCTGCAAGGGCCGCGGCTTTTGTGGAGCGATGGGTAACGATGCTTCGTGGGTGACTGTTGTTGATGTGTGCAGAGGGTCCCTGGTTCGCGCCCGGTCCGGGGCGAGGGGACGGACTAAAGTTAAACTGTTACATTGGTGCCGTGACCCGGATCACTGGTTGCTGCGGAAAAGGAGGAGGTTGAAAGGGGGGTGAATGTAACCGATGTGAAATGGCTATCTAGTTAGCGGTGGTGCACGCTAATAGCCTTTCAATCGGTGACGTCACTTGCCCTGAGACCTTGAAGTAGTGGTTCCCCTTGCTCTGCAAGGGCCGCGGCTTTTGTGGAGCGATGGGTAATGATGCTTCGTGGGTGACTGTGGTTGATGTGTGCAGAGGGTCCCTGGTTCGCGCCCGGGTCGGGGAGAGGGGACGGACTAAAGTTAAACTGTTACAGGAGCAGAGAGATTGAGGGAGCAGAGAGATGGAGGGAGCTCGAACAGAGAAAGAGGGAAAATAAATAAGAGAAAGAGAAAAAGAGAGAAAGAGAGAAAGAGAGGGCAAACCTGTGTGTCTTCGCTGGTGTCTCTTGAGCTGGTCTGACCTGGAGAACCTTCGTCCACAGTCGGTGAAGTCACACTGGTAGGGCTTCTCACCTGGAGGGAGGGCAGAGGGGAACACAGAGTGGGCTTTGGTACAGCGAGACCTGGATCACTGAATCACTAGTCTGTTAGTGTAATAGGGTTGGATCTATGGTTGCCCTGGCTCTTACCTGTGTGTTTCCTGCCGTGCATTTGCAGGTGGGACAGCTTGAAGTATCGTTTGTTGCAGCCAGGATATGCACACATGAATGGCCTCTTCTCATTGGTCTCTGAGCGAACAATGGCTGGGGCGATACCTGGCACCCGTCGGACATCCTGTGATGTGGCGCGCACACACACGCACACACGCACACACACGGACACACACGCACACACACACACACACACACACGCACGCGCACACGCACACGCACACGCACACGCACACGCACACGCACACATTAAGCAATGGTACAGGTTTAGAACCACAACATATCATACAAAGAGATAACAGTAACTAAGCTACCTACTAGTCTATTACAGCAAAAGGTAACTCAAAAATAATGACCAATTAAAAAAGGCCAAGGCAAAAGAAGTGTGATTATCTTGCTGACGGTGGCTCATTATACTAGAATTAGCCGTAAAGTGAGCGCTCAAATTTACTCCACGCCACTGATTTAGTCTCTAAACGTAAGCCGTTAGTCACGGACGTTAGGCAGACCCCATCTCAGTTGTCCATGCCCCCCTGTACTCCTCCCCTTCTTCAACCCCCCAGACCCTGAAACCCATCTGATGTTCATTAGGAGGCTCTTAGTGTAATGGGCTCTGTGGACACTGGCAGTCTAAATAATAGTGTTAGCAGCCTATTGATAAGTAAATTATTTCAGTGTTTTATAGCACTGCTGCCTGCCTTGTTCCTTATCTAGACACCAACACTTCACAGAGGGGGCGGAGCCAATGTTGGGATTGTCAAATAAAAGGCTTTCTGAGCACCAAGAGTACAAACACACTTTTTAATGTGTCCACTTAGACCTGACTTTACAAACATAGACCTTTTCATACCATACATTTCAAATGTTTCATCCAAGTATGTCTTTTTTGTGAATGAGGTTTTCCTGGTTTAATTTCACTTGAGAACAATGAGAAGGGAATAAGAATAGGTCTGGAGAATCTCTGCTCTCTGTGTTTTAAAGCTGCCGACGGACACTAACTAAGATCTAATGATTTATTAACACGGGCCTGCGTATGGAAACTATCTTTATTGTTCATGGATTTCTTGAAAGTGATTCCTCTTCCCTTTTCATCCTGAGATGCCTTTTAAATGTCCCAACTATTCTGGCAGTCTGCTCACTGCGTCAGGCTCTTTCCTCCTCCTTCTCTTTCTTCCCTCTTTCGATCTCTCTCTCTCTACTCTACCTCTCTAGTCTCTCCCACCTCCTCCTCTTCTTCTGCCAGCACCCGTGCAGTGCCTGGGCTTGGCAGTAGAGGATGACCTTGTGCTGGCATTCAGGGAGTAGGTGTGTGTGTGTGTGTGTGTGTGTGTGTGTGTGTGTGTGTGTGTGTGTGTGTGTGTGTGTGTGTGTGTGTGTGTGTGTGTGTGTGTGTGTGTGTGTGTGTGTGTGTGTGTGTGTGTGTGTGTGTGTGTGTGTGTGTGTGTGTGTGTGTGTGTGTGTGTGTGTGTGTGTGTGTGTGTGTGTGTGTGTGTGTGTGTGTGTGTGTGTGTGTGTGTGTGTGTGTGTGTGTGTGTGTGTGTGTGTGTGTGTGTGTGTGTGTGCGTGCGTGCATGAGTGCGTGCGTGCGTGTGTGTTCATGCGAGAATGTGTGTCTGTGCTCCTTGTGCCGACCTTGGCCCTGAGCACATAAGGAAAGTTATGTATGGAGAGCAGGAATCAGAGTGTGACCTGGGTGTGAAGAATCCGTGAGAGGAGAGAACTGACCTGCATGCCTCTGAAGATGCCATGGGTGTGGATGCGGTACTGGGTGCTGCAGCTATACACCATGGGAGTGTTGGGGTCACTTTCATAACCCGTAGCATGGCTGACCACAAACAGGAAGACACAAGAGCATTTTCAGTGAGGAATGATGTGACCATTTTCTATTTTGTCTGCCAAATTATAACTCACATAAAAGCTGAAGTTCAAGAGCATTCAGCAGCTTCAGGATCCATGAAAAACGGCAGAGTGGAAGTCAAGAAAATGTAGGATGCAATGTAGGATGAATGCCTATTATTTTCACGTTGTTAAATGTAAGAAAAACTGCAGTAAATGGTCCCTCTTGAAAAGGGTCTCCCTGTCCTAAATAAAGCTTGTCATTTAGGAGTTTAGCACTCTTCATCTAGCTAAGCCAGGTTCAGCAAAGTTGCATTGGCATTGTATTTCAATAGCATGCACAGTAGGTAAAAGGCCAGAATAAATAAATGCAGAGAAATCACCCGCTATAACTTGTTTTGACATAGGAGCAAATTGCTCTATGCGTCACAGTGCATGCAGTATATTCACCTAAAGCATCCAAAGTGGAACTCGGAGGAAAGACGAATGGTTAACTTCCTGTCATTCACAGATTTATTCGTATGGCTAGGCCTCTCTCTCTGACCCTGGATTAACACACGTTCAAGCTGCATACTATATTAGTTTTCCTCAGTAAATAAGGGCTTGTCCTAGTAAATCAAAGAGGAACTGGTTAACACTGCAAGACCTGGTTGTCACCCACCTACTACTCTCAATCAAATAGAGGTACAGGATAAGGACATAGCACAAAAGGACCATGATCCATTGTAGTATATCCAGAAATATTAAATATGTATGAAACATAGTTTAGGTATCGTGTGCGATCCTCTGTATTGTGTACTAGCCTACCTGTTTTAGAAATGGAAATGTTTTCTGAACACTTATTAACCCATCAAAAAGTGAAGGTAGCCTCTGGAAGTATTAACTGAAGATGGTTCAGTTACGTACAG
Source organism: Salvelinus alpinus (assembly GCF_045679555.1). Lineage (NCBI taxonomy): Eukaryota > Metazoa > Chordata > Actinopteri > Salmoniformes > Salmonidae > Salvelinus > Salvelinus alpinus. Next base: position 17,275,463 of record NC_092094.1, read on the forward strand.
TACACTGCAGCTACAGCATTTCAAGACAGCTACGGTTCACATTTAGTCCCATAATATCCAGACGGCTTATATCTGTCATTAGTTTTAAAAAGCAGTCTGTCATTTTTCTATTTCAGGGAAGGAGGGTTTGTATCCTGTACAGTTAAATGATCAATACATGGTTGAGAGGGCATAAAGCAGCCTTTGTCTCTGCTCTTTCCAAGGACAGCCGGAGTGGAGACAGTGAAGCTGCATGCTGCAATAAATCTCCCCACAGTTCATTCACTCATTCATTGTGGCGCTTAACACCTCAGGCTCACGTTAACGTATACAGCCAGAGCCTGGGGAAGGAGATGGGGCAGGGTTAGGAGACAGGGCTGGGGAGGGAGACAGGCCTAGGGAGGGGAGGGAGACGGGCCTGGGGAGGGGAGGGAGACGGGGCTGGGGAGGGAGACAGGGCTGAGGAGGGAAGGGAAACGGGGCTGGGGCGGGAGATGGGGCTGGGGAGGGAGACAAGGCTGGGGAGGGAAACGGGGCTAGGGAGGGAGACTGGGCTGGGGAGGGAAACGGGGCTAGGGAGGGAAACGGGGCTGGGGAGCAAGATGGGGCTGGGGAAGGAGACAAGGCTGGGGAAGGGAGTGAGACAGGGCTGGGGAGGGGAGGGAGATGGGGCTGGGGATGGAGGGGAGGCTGGGGAAGGGAGTGAGAGGGGACTGGGGAGGGAGACGGGGCTGGGGAGGGGGACGGGGCTGGGGAGGGAGACAGGGCTGGGGAGGTGGACGGGGCTGGTGAGGGGGACGGGGCTGGAGGGAAAGAGGCTGGGGAGGGAGATGGGGATGGAGGGGGGCGAGGCTGGGGAGGGAGACTGGGTTGGGGAGGGAAAATGGGCTTTGGAGGGGAGGGAGATGGGGCTGGGGAGGGAGATGAGGCTGGGGAGGGAGATGAGGCTGGGGATGGTGACCGGGCTGGGGAGGGTGATTGGGGAGTGGTGGCATTTATCTGGAAGAGGCACATGCATACTTTGGCGTGCGTCCCTTGAGATGAGACTCCACATCTAATTTTCCACAGCCTAAGCACTAGAGTCCCTCTCATTTAGAAGCAGATTAATCATTCAGTCACCCTGGCCTCTGCTGGCTTTTTCGGGGAGGTGGTGGAAGGGTCAGACCCTCCCCTCCAGTCTAACTAAGCCCTGGCTCTGGAGCCCAGGCTGGAGGATCCCAGGGGGAAAGCCTACTGATCTACTTCCACTACTCCCCAGTGCAGAGCCCTTCCCCTCCGTTACATGTCCCACCGTGGTCAAGGCTGATGCCCCACACAGGAAAATTATAGCAGGATACATTTCCCAGCCAGGCCAGACAAAACATAGAGGCTAATTTAACACGCACACAATCTCCGGAGAAAACAGACAGAAACAGAGGGAGGGTTCGGGAGGAGGGGAGGAGGGGAGTTAGAAAAAAAGGGACACTGAAAATGACAACAAAGCAAGAATGAAAGAGGACCTTTTCATTAGAGCAGTAAAGCAAGTGAAAAGGTGATGTTTCCCCCTCAACTAGAGACAGTGATATAGTGATAAGGAAATAGGTAGGTTAACTCTGATCACCGGTCCCTATATTTACTCCCTATATTTTCTCCCTATACTTTCTCCCTATACTTACTCCCTATATTTACTCCCTATACTTCTCCCTAAACTTTCTCCCTATACATTCTCCCTATACTTACTCCCTATATTTACTCCCTATACCTCCCTATACTTTCTCCCTATACTTACTCCCTATATTTACTCCCTATATTTACTCCCTATACTTTCTCCCTATACTTTCTCCCTATACTTACTCCCTATACTTACTCCCTATATTTAACCCCTATACCTTCTCCCTATACTTACTCCCTAAATTTACCCCCCATACTTTCTCCCTATACTTACTCCCTATATTTACTCCTTATAACTTCTACCTATACTTTCTGCCAATACTTACTCCCTATACTTTCTCCCTATATTTACTCCCTATATTTACTCCCTATACTTTCTCCTTATACTAACTCCCTATATTTACTCCCTATATTTACTCCCTATATTTACTCCCTATACTTTCTCCCTATACTTACTCCCTATACTTTCTCCCTATACTTAATTCCTATACTTACTCCTTATATTTACTCCCTATAATTTCACCCTATACTTTCTCCCTATACTTACTCCCTATATTTACTCCTTATACTGTGTGTGTGTGTGTGTGTGTGTGTGTGTGTGTGTGTGTGTGTGTGTGTGTGTGTGTGTGTGTGTGTGTGTGTGTGTGTGTGTGTGTGTGTGTGTGTGTGTGTGTGTGTGCCAGAATAAAAATAAAAAACTACCCATCTGTGATAGAGGGAATATTTTTTCTTTCTAATCACCTCAGTGAGAAATGATGTAATTCACAGGCCCCCTGTGGAGCCCCACTCTGCTACTAAATCAAATATTTAAACAATGCCAGTGAGTGGTCAAATGTGTGATTTAATGAAGGGAGCCCTCCACCCCCTACAACCACCCCCTCCCTCCGCTATTCTGAGACTAGTGCAGATTAATGACTGTTAATCCCGATCAAAGAGGAATGTTTCAGATGACAGGAGCGGGTCACGTCGACATACCTCTTAATGGTGGAAGCCAGCGTGCTAACAGGGTTCCATGCCATGCATTCCAGCTGAGATGCCATTTGGTATAAATTATCACTGCTGGGATTTAAACAAATAAAAAACATTTTTAGGAATTTTTCCTCGGGACAACGTGGTACCACTGTTTTCAGTGTAGACAAGCACCACAGGAGAGTCAGAGAATTATCAAATGTGGCCCCATCTATACAGGTGCATCCTGGGCAACGGCTCATGAATGTGCCACACAATCAGGATCCACCCACACTAACACCAACAGGGTGATGTGTTAACCATAGCCCTCCATAGCCCTCCAACCCTCAGATCCAAATAACCATCTGTTATTAAGCATCTGGCTCCAGGATCATTAGTTAACCTGCCAGGTGCTTTCCCAAACACATACTTTAGATGTATCACTGCCGCCCCTGACATCACATCGTTTTATCATACCACAAGAACAGCTCACTGTAGTGGGATGCTCTGGTGCCTGGTACCCTGTACACTGACGGTAGCCTACACTCTGTCTAGTGATTAAAGTACGTACAGTACAGTGTTCTGTAGAGTTTCACTTCAAATCAATTCAACTATTTGGATGACAGAGGGTTAAAGGATGATGAGGGTTAAAAGATGATGAGGGTTAAAAGATGATGAGGGTTAAAAGATGATGAGGGTTAAAAGATGATGAGGGTTAAAGGATGATGAGGGTTAAAAGATGATGAGGGTTAAAAGATGATGAGGGTTAAAAGATGATGAGGGTTAAAGGATGATGAGGGTTAAAAGATGATGAGGGTTAAAAGATGATGAGGGTTAAAGGATGATGAGGGTTAAAAGATGATGAGGGTTAAAAGATGATGAGGGTTAAAAGATGATGAGGGTTAAATGATGATGAGGGTTAAAAGATGATGAGGGTTAAAGGATGATGAGGGTTAAAAGATGATGAGGGTTAAAGGATGATGAGGGTTAAAAGATGACAGAGAGTTAAAAGATGATGAGGGTTAAAGGATGATGAGGGTTAAAAGATGATGAGGGTGAAAGGATGATGAGGGTTAAAAGATTATGAGGGTTAAAGGATGATGAGGGTTAAAAGATGACAGAGGGTTAAAAGATGACAGAGGGTTAAAAGATGATGAGGGTTAAAGGATGATGAGGGTTAAAAGATGATGAGGGTTAAAGGATGATGAGGGTTAAAAGATGATGAGGGTTAAAGGATGATGAGGGTTAAAGGATGATGAGGGTTAAAAGATGATGAGGGTTAAAGGATCCTGAGGGTTAAAGGATGACAAAGGGTTAAAGGATCCTGAGGGTTAAAGGATGATGAGGGTTAAATGATGATGAGGGTTAAAGGATCCTGAGGGTTAAAGGATGACAAAGGGTTAAAGGATCCTGAGGGTTAAAGGATGACAGAGAGTTAAAAGATGAGGGTTAAAAGATGATGAGGGTTAAAGGGTGATGAGGGTTAAAGGATGATGAGGGTTAAAAGATGATGAGGGTTAAAAGATGATGAGGGTTAAATGATTTTATTTATTTATTTTATTTCACCTTTATTTAACCAGGTAGGCCAGTTGAGAACAAGTTCTCATTTACAACTGGGATCTGGCCAAGAAAAAGCAAAGCAGTGCGACAAAAACAACAACACAGAGTTACACAGAAACAAACGTACAGTCAATAACACAAAATAAAAGAAAAATAGAATAATATATGTACAGTGTGTGCAAATGTAGAAGAGTAGGGAGGTAGGCAATAAATAGGCCTTAGAGGCGAAATAATTACAATTTAGCAATAATACTGGAGTGATAGATGTGCAAATGATGAATGTGCAAGTAGAGATACTGGGGTGCAAAGGAGCAAGAGGGTAAGTGATAATATGCGGATGAGGTAGTTGGGTGTGCTATTTACAGATTGGCTGTGTACAGGTACAGTGATCGGTAAGCTGCTCTGACAGCTGATGCTTAAAGTTAGTGAGGGAGATCTAAGACTCCAGCTTCAGAGATTTTTGCAATTTGTTCCAGTCATTGGCAGCAGAGAACTGGAAGGAAAGGCGGCCAAAGTAAGTGTTGGCTTTGGGGATGACCAGCGCAATATACCTGCTGGAGCGCGTGCTACGGGTGGGTGTTGCTATGGTGACCAGTGAGCTGAGATAAGGCGGGGCTTTACCTAGCAAAGACTTATAGATGACCTGGAGCCAGTGGGTTTGTCGACGGATATGTAGTGAGGGCAAGCCAACGAGAGCATACAGGTCGCAGTGGTGGGTAGTATATGGGGCTTTGGTGATAAAACGGATGGCACTGTGATAGACTACATCCAGTTTGCTGAGTAGGGTGTTGGGGGGTATTTTGTAAATGACATCGCAGAAGTCAAGGATCGGTAGGATATTCAGTTTTACAAGGGTAAGTTTGGCGGCATGAGTGAAGGAGGCATTGTTGCGAAATAGGAAGCCGATTCTAGATTTAATTTTGGATTGGAGATGCTTAATGTGCGTCTGGAAGGAGAGTTTACAGTCTAACCAGACACCTAGGTATTTGTAGTTGTCCACATATTCTAGGTCAGAACCGTCAAGAGTAGTGAAGCTAGTCGGGCCGGAGGGTACGGGCAGCAATCGGTTGAAGGGCATGCACTTAGTTTCACTAGCATTTAAAAGCAGTTGGAGGCCACGGAAGGAGTGTTGTATGGCGTTGAAGCTTGTTTGGAGGTTTGTTAACACAGTGTCCAAGGAAGGGCCAGATGTATACAGAATGGTGTCGTCTGCGTAGAGGTGGATCAGAGAATCACCAGCAGCAAGAGCGACATCATTGATATATACAGAGAAGAGTCGGCCCGAGAATTGAACCCTGTGGCACCCCAATAGAGACTTCCAGAGGTCCGGACAAGTCGAAAGCCTTGGCCAGGTCGATGAAGACGGCTGCACAGTAATGTCTCTTATCGATGGCGGTTATGATGTCGTTTAGGACCTTGAGCGTGGCCGAGGTGCACCCGTGACCAGCTCTGAAACCAGATTGCATAGTGGAGAAGGTACGGTGGGATTAGAAATGGTCGGTGATCTGTTTGTTAACTTGGCTTTCGAAGATTTTATAAGGGCAGGGCAGGATGGATATAGGTCTATAACAGTTTTGGTCTAGAGTGTCTCCCCCTTTGAAGAGGGGGATGACCGTGGAAACTTTCCAATCTTTGGGGATCTCAGACGATACGAAAGAGAAGTTGAATAGGATGATGAGGGTTGAAAGATGATGAGGGTCAAAGGATGATAAGGGTTGAAGGATGACAGAGTGTTAAAGGATGACGAGGGTAGAAGGATGATGAGGGTTGAAGGCTGATGAGGGTTGAAGAATGACAGAGGGTTAAAGGATGATGAGGGTTGAAGGATGATGAGGGTTGAAGGATGATGAAGAGTGTATCCATTAGCACACTAATGTGAACTTTGCAGTCTAAACCATTACTGTACATGGAAAGTACAGTCCTCTATGAACAGCTCTATACATACCTGAGACATTCATCTCTTGAGAAAATAACCAAATGTAGGGGTGTTTTGGTTTAAGCGGCTCTAAAGTTTCAGTCTTCATCCTCTACACCAGTGCTTCCCAAATGAACTTTGTCCCTGGCTCTTAGTTTCATAAGTGGACGTGTTTTTATTTAATGTATTTCCAAAATGTTAAAAAAGTGCATAACTGCCGTCTGACTGTATAAATACAGCGCTGTTGGTACCAGGCATTTGATTAGAGAGCGGCTTAGCGGTTTGATTTGAGGATTCCCAGCCCCTTCCCTTCCACAGCAGATATCAGGCTGTTTATGACAGAAGGAGGAGCAGAGCCTGCAGAATGAGGCTTCCAGCACAAGTATCCAGTCTGACTAACACACTCTTATCAAGTCCTATTCCCTTATTTTGAATCTTTATGTTCCCTGGAGCTGAAAACAAAATGTTAAAGGTATTCAAAGAATGCAAGCTAATTTTGTGCCATCTCAAGGCGAGGGAGTAAACAGTTGTGTAAGGTTACACTGGGGTTCTCTCCCCTCAGAGAACAGTGACTGGTAAGAGTACTTATCAGTAGAAGGAATTCATTATTGGCCTAAGACTGGAAACCAGTAGTGTTTACACCGCTTATCTTGGCCTGCTGAGCACTGCTCCCATTCTCTCTGGACAACTGTGATTCATTTATCTGGACATGGTCCTCATCCATACCATCTACATACTGTATTTAACTATTTAACTCAATGAAACAAACTTCAAATATGAATAAAACACAGTAAATATGCTATTATCTTATTCTTTGTCAGGTTGTGAATGTGATTTGAAAAAGCAGTGAATGGATTCAGTCCAATGGAAAGTTTTGAGAGTATAACTACAGTACAAACATGATAAATGCCTTTCTTTGGATCATTTCCTGAATGGAAATCAGTACAGTCTCGTATTTCCAACTTCCTGCCACTGTTACTTCACTTCCTCCTTCCTCTAGCCACTCGGAGTGCTCAATGGCAGAGTGACTTTTCCACATTTAATTTTAGAACTATGTTGATGATGATTATTGTCTTCTATGATGGCAGCACAACCTTGGCCAGTCAGGACAGCTATAAAGGTGCAGCTTCCTGACCCCCTTTAACCAGTGGTGTAAAGTACTTAAGTAAAATTACTTTAAAGTACTACTTAAGTAGTTTTTGTTGAGTATCTGTACTTTACTATTTATAATTTTGACAACTTTTACTTTTACTCCACTACATTCCTAAAGAAAATAATGTACTTTTTACTCCTTACATTTTCCTTGACACCAAAAAGTACTCATTACATTTTGAACGCTTAGCAGGACAGGATAATTGTCTAATTCACGCACTTATCAAGAGAACATCCCTGGTGATCCCTACTGCCTCTGATATGGCAGACTCGCTAAACACAAATGCTTAGTTTGTAAATTAGTCTGATTGTTGAAGTGTGCCCCTGGACGTCTGGGTTGCATAATATCAGGAATTTGAAATTATTTATACTTTTACTTTTGATACTTAAGTATGTTTTTACGATTACATTTACTTTTGATACTTAAGTATATTTAAAACCAAATACTTTTAGACTTTTACTCAAGTAGTATTTTACTGGGTGACTTTCACTTTTACTTGAGTAATTTTCTTTTAAGGTATATTTAATTTTACTCAAGAATGACAATTGGGTACTTTTTCCACCACTGTCTTTAACTAACTTCAATGACTAGAATCATCAAAACTATGTTTGCTTATTAAGATGTCTGCATGTTAGACTGCTTTGTAACATTAATAGATGTTTTAGGTGAGTGGTAGGCTGAAAGGGGTGGGGCTTCGGTGACTGGCAGGGGTGGGGCTTAGGTGACTGATAGGGGTGGGGCTAAGGTGACTGATGGGAGTGGGTCTAAGGTGAGTGATAGGGGTGGGGCTAAGGTGACTGATAGGAATGGGGCTAAGGTGACTGATAAGAGTGGGGCTAAGGTGACTGATAGGAGTGGGGCTAAAGTGACTGATAAGAGTGGGGCTAAGGTGACTGATAGAAGTGGGGCCAAGGTGAGTGATAGGAGTGGGGCTAAGGTGAGTGATAGGAGTGGGGCTAAAGTGAGTGATAGAAGTGGGGCTACGGTGAGTGATAGGAGTGGGGCTAAGGTGACTGATAGGAGTGGGGCTAAGGTGAGTGATAGGGGTGGGGCTAAGGTGACTGATAAGAGTGGGACTAAGGTGACTGATAAGAGTGGGGCTAAGGTGACTGATAAGAGTGGGGCTAAAGTGAGTGATAGGAATGGGGCTAAGGTGACTGATAGGGGTGGGGCTAAGGTGACTGATATTAGTGGGGCTAAGGCTACTGATAAGAGTGGGGCTAAAGTGACTGATATGAATGGGGCTAAGGTGACTGATAGGGGTGGGGCTAAGGTGACTGATTGGAGTGGGGCTAAAGTGAGTGATATCTGTACTTTACTATTTATCTGTACTTTACTATTTATAATTTTGACAACTTTTACTTTTACTCCACTACATTCCTAAAGAAAATAATGTACTTTTTACTCCTTACATTTTCCTTGACACCAAAAAGTACTCATTACATTTTGAACGCTTAGCAGGACAGGACAATTGTCTAATTCACGCACTTATCAAGAGAACATCCCTGGTGATCCCTACTGCCTCTGATATGGCAGACTCGCTAAACACAAATGCTTAGTTTGTAAATTAGTCTGATTGTTGAAGTGTGCCCCTGGACGTCTGGGTTGCATAATATCAGGAATTTGAAATTATTTATACTTTTACTTTTGATACTTAAGTATGTTTTTACGATTACATTTACTTTTGATACTTAAGTATATTTAAAACCAAATACTTTTAGACTTTTACTCAAGTAGTATTTTACTGGGTGACTTTCACTTTTACTTGAGTAATTTTCTTTTAAGGTATATTTAATTTTACTCAAGAATGACAATTGGGTACTTTTTCCACCACTGTCTTTAACTAACTTCAATGACTAGAATCATCAAAACTATGTTTGCTTATTAAGATGTCTGCATGTTAGACTGCTTTGTAACATTAATAGATGTTTTAGGTGAGTGGTAGGCTGAAAGGGGTGGGGCTTCGGTGACTGGCAGGGGTGGGGCTTAGGTGACTGATAGGGGTGGGGCTAAGGTGACTGATGGGAGTGGGTCTAAGGTGAGTGATAGGGGTGGGGCTAAGGTGACTGATAGGAATGGGGCTAAGGTGACTGATAAGAGTGGGGCTAAGGTGACTGATAGGAGTGGGGCTAAAGTGACTGATAAGAGTGGGGCTAAGGTGACTGATAGAAGTGGGGCCAAGGTGAGTGATAGGAGTGGGGCTAAGGTGAGTGATAGGAGTGGGGCTAAAGTGAGTGATAGAAGTGGGGCTACGGTGAGTGATAGGAGTGGGGCTAAGGTGACTGATAGGAGTGGGGCTAAGGTGAGTGATAGGGTTGGGGCTAAGGTGACTGATAAGAGTGGGACTAAGGTGACTGATAAGAGTGGGGCTAAGGTGACTGATAAGAGTGGGGCTAAAGTGAGTGATAGGAATGGGGCTAAGGTGACTGATAGGGGTGGGGCTAAGGTGACTGATATTAGTGGGGCTAAGGTGACTGATAAGAGTGGGGCTAAAGTGACTGATATGAATGGGGCTAAGGTGACTGATAGGGGTGGGGCTAAGGTGACTGATTGGAGTGGGGCTAAAGTGAGTGATAGGAATGGGGCTAAGGTGACTGATAGGGGTGGGGCTAAGGTGACTGATAGGAGTGGGGCTAAAGTGAGTGATAGAAGTGGGGCTAAGGTGAGTGATAGGAGTGGGGCTAAGGTGACTGATAGGAGTGGGGCTAATGTGACTGATAGGAGTGGGGCTAAAGTGAGTGATAGAAGTGGGGCTAAGGTGAGTGATAGGAGTGGGGCTAAGGTGAGTGATAGGAGTGGGGCTAATGTGACTGATAGGAGTGGGGCTAAAGTGAGTGATAGAAGTGGGGCTAAGGTGAGTGATAGGAGTGGGGCTACTGTGACTGATAGGAGTGGGGCTAAAGTGAGTGATAGAAGTGGGGCTAAGGTGAGTGATAGGAGTGGGGCTAAGGTGACTGATAGGAGTGGGGCTAAGGTGAGTGATGGGGGTGGGGCTAAGGTGACTGATAAGAGTGGGGCTAAGGTGAGTGATAGGAATGGGGCTAAGGTGACTGATAGGGGTGGGGCTAAGGTGACTGATAAGAGTGGGGCTAAGGTGACTGAAAGGAATGGGGCTAAGGTGACTGGTAAGAGTGGGGCTAAGGTGACTGATAGGGGTGGGGCTAAGGTGACTGATTGGAGTGGGGCTAAAGTGAGTGATAGGAATGGGGCTAAGGTGACTGATAGGGGTGGGGCTAAGGTGACTGATAGGAGTGGGGCTAAAGTGAGTGATAGAAGTGGGGCTAAGGTGAGTGATAGGAGTGGGGCTAATGTGACTGATAGGAGTGGGGCTAAAGTGAGTGATAGAAGTGGGGCTAAGGTGAGTGATAGGAGTGGGGCTAAGGTGACTGATAGGAGTGGGGCTAAGGTGAGTGATAGGGGTGGGGCTAAGGTGAGTGATAGGAGTGGGGCTAAGGTGAGTGATAGGGATGGGGCTAAGGTGACTAATAGGAGTGGGGCTAAGGTTAGTGATAGGGGTGGGGCTAAGGTGACTGATAAGAGTGGGGCTAAGGTGAGTGATAGAAGTGGGGCTAAGGTGAGTGGCAGGGATGTGATGTCAGGTAAGGGCAAGTGAATCTACTGTAGTGGAGCAGCTCCTGTACTCACCTGTTGTAAGGGTTCCTCAGCAGTAGGGCTTGGCTGCCTGTACAGCTGTCTGATGGGGTGTGGCATCCATACACAGGTGGAGGGACAGGATACGGCTGCTCACCTACACAAGCAAAATACATTTATTACCCACCAACTCCACTGATTGAGAATTGAAACAGTGTGATGGTTTAAGGAGTGCTTCACAACTCCACTGATTGAGAATTGAAACAGTGTGATGGTTTAAGGAGTGCTTCACAACTGCACTGATGTAAGTTTCCTGATAGATGTGTAGCTAACGTGACACTTTATACTGTCTGGGTCTGGAAGTACCACATTAACCACAAAGCTTTCAGGAAGCTCATCCCTGGTCCAATGGAGCTGTTTGTCTGACAGCGCCTCCTCTGAGAAAAACTATCCTGAGGGACATTGAGAAAGAAACCTGTGAACTGTGTCTGAATATAGACAGCACTTCTAAAAACAAGAGGCTGTTCTTTGAAGCCGTAAAGCACACTGACTATTTTTTATTTTTCAAAGTGCAAATGAAGGATCACTGCTTTGGCTCTGCCTCCACGTGTTGTGGATGGGTCCCAGAGCAGTTCTAAACATTACAAAAACCTTGTATTGACGTTTCCTCCAGTTATCAATTCTATACAGAGAGCCCACGATTTACAACATCACAGTAATACAATTAGCAACACACACATCCGGCTGTTTACTAACAGCAGGACCATGGATGAAGAAAAGGCCAATTAAAAAAAAGATGCTATTAATTTATGACACTGACGTGAAGGTCAGTGTAAGACTTAACCCCACAGTGACTTTAAGATGGAGGCCACTCCCTAGGTGAGGAGTACAGAGTTCACAATACACATGTTTACCATGCAGAACCCTCTGTGGAAAAGGTTCTACCTAGAACCAAAAAGAGTTCTTCAAAGGCTTCTCCTATGGGGACAGCCAAGAGACTCTTTTAGGTTCTAGATAGAACCTTTTATTCTAAGACTGTGCATCCACACACACACATATGAATGCTCACACACACACACACACACACACACACACACACACACACACACACACACACACACACACACACACACACACACACACACACACACACACACACACACACACACACACACACACACACACACACACACACACACACACACACACACACACACACACACACACACACACACACACACACACACACACACACACACACACACACACACACACACACACACACACACACACAACACACACACACACACACACACACACACACACACACACACACACACACACACACACACACACACACACACACACACACACACACACACACATTGCAGTAATCTAGGTGCTGTTTACCCATACTGGTCTGCTGAGCGAGGGAGTTTTCATCTTTAAAGGAGTGGTTGAGGAACTGGGAGGAGTGATGTGTGGGAGTGTGGCCGTAATTAGTGGCACCATCGAAAGCACTGTAACCTGTAAACACAAAGAAGAAAGGTTTAGAAAAACTAAATGAATAATTCCAAGACTTTCAGAACATGGAAGTAGGTAAAAACGTGGTTACATGGTAGAAGTTACTGTATCAATTATCATTTAGCTCATTGGCAAACATTCAGCGCTCTGACCCTTTGTGCTGAATATGTAGGTAAATTCCCTCCCTTCCCCAGTAACCCCTGTGTTGGGGTGAGAGTGAAAGGCTCCTGAGTGAAAACAAATTGTGGCAGGACACTGGAGGGCTGACACCAGAATCATGCCTATGTCTGACCCAGGGTGGGACACCAGATCATCAATCACACACCAGCTAACAGCAACGCCATTAATTACACACCAGCTAACAGCAACGCCATTAATTACACACCAGCACAACTTTCACCAGCGGCCCAGCAGGGTTAACTCAAAACTCATTAAAGAACTCTATTTGTCTTCCATCCCTGTCTGACTGACTGAGTAGAGGAGGACTAATCCCCATCACATTACACAGGGCTGGTCTGGGTCACAGTGGGCATAGTGAAGGGCACTGCCTAGGCAGTTTGTGTGCAAGGCAGTGTCCTCACCTTAGACCAGCCTGCTTTACGCAGTGCAGTGGGAGGTGAAGAAATACCAAATGCACTTACAAAGTGACATACCACTTTTCCTATGTCTCTTCTAAAATAGAATGTTTATTTGTTGGTTTATTTGTTGTTTTGATGGTTATGAACTTCTTATAAACCATTGTGAAATATATTATGAACCATTCACAAGCCATTTATTGTGAGGACCAGTAATCAAAGCTAAATCACTGAACAATGACCTTAAGGGTATTACTTACAGTATCTATGTAATAATACATTTTGAAGTTATACCGACTCCCAAAGTGTTAAAATGCTACAGAAGCAATTTTGAATAGTCAACTCATAAACTAATTAATAGTCAGACGCCAAGTGTCTAATTCTATAAATTAGTGGTTTCATAAATAAAAACACATTTTACAGTGACTATAGATTTAATACTGTAGATATTAAAACACTTCAGAATTCCATCTGTGATTCCCCAGTAATTGTATTTCGATAAGCGACTTCTTCTTCTTCTTTTCACTGTGCATTTTGACAAAGCAGGCGTAAAGTATGCTACAAATCTTGAAATAATACTTCAAGAAATATTGTTATGCTTTTACATACTATTACAGAATTTACATGTATTACAAATGTCAACCAGCATGGTAAATCAAGGGAACCCATTTATAAAACTGTGTGACAATGGAATATCTGAATGATAGGCCTACTTAAAAACAATACGTTAAATAAGAAATCTAAACATAATAAAAAGGGTATGTTCTGAAGGCTAACGTAATGTTCTGAAGGGTAAAACAAATATTTTCCGTTTTTGATCATTGTGTAAAAGGAAAGTCCTTAATTCCTTAAGTACTTGATCCTCTTGTTCTCCTCTTCCACTCAAGTAAACTCAACACGCACATGGAATTACACAGGCACATTGGCAAAACAGACCCAAATACACACTTAATACCTGTCCTCACACTAACTAGTCTGGACTGTGTCGTTTCGCATGGTAACCGTAAACAGATTACGAGTGCAGTGGATTCTCCCTCAGTGAGCCTCAGTGTATTATCAGTATCTAGTGAAAGTGACCCGCCTGAGATTTAGCCATGGCTTGTTTGCACTGCTTGGCCAGGCACAGGAGGGGTATGATAAGGGGATTGAAGGTTGGACGAGCCCTTTGATACTGATGTTAGTTCTAATTAATCCGACATTAAAAGTGCAGACAGATTACATTTGGGTTGCGAGCACTGGAGACCCCAGCAGCCCTGAAGAGAAATCGTAGAGCTTGACTACAAATAGCTTTCATAATAATATCACTTTTCAAAACACTTGGAAATCAGGAGCCAGGTAGATGATCAGCTTCAGATAATATTTGACTGATTTCAGGAGTTATACTGAGATTAGTTTATGTCAATTTACTATAAGTTCACAAGTAATTACATTTTCTGTCATCACTGAGAATTTTTTTCCCTTCATTTATCTTAATTGAGTATAATATTCTATAGCCTGTACAGTAGCTACAGTATATGCCACGGCTAATGAATGGTTCAGTTGATCATAACACTGATTCCATTCATTATGAATGTTTAGTATGTGTACACCTTTTCAACCCCAAGACTCCTAAACATTTGTATTTGCAACAATCAATTGTAATTGTGCTTCTACACCTGCATTGCTTGCTGTTTGGGGTTTTAGGCTGGGTTTCTGTACAGCACTTTGAGATATCAGCTGATGTAAGAAGGGCTATATAAATACATTTGATTTGATTTGATTAATAAAACCACAAGTCCACAATTTCTTTGAACACTATACACTCTCATTGGCTACTATATGATCAGTTTAACTATACCACAGCTGCTTTTAGAATTTCAGAGATCAAATTGTGTGTCCACTTTTAATTAGGGAAAATAATCTATTCTGTTTGAAAATAATTTGTGTTAAAATTACACATTCATTTAAAAGCAATGTCACAAGTTCATAATATAATTCCTAATGAAAATGACTGACTACAGCATATACTAATGACAAATCATTTAAACAGTACAAAGTTCAAATAATACAATACTTCTAATAATGCACTAATTATAAACTCACAAAATGAATCATGTTACTTAAAGTTCTTATCAGGAAATAAAGAAAACAGCATAGCAAATGCAGATATTTTCTACATTGTAAACTAATGTCAACAAATTGTCATTGTACTGTGCCGGCAATAAGATCAGTTATTTCACTGACATATATACTAGCAAAATATAACACAAGCTTCACCTAAACAAACCTAATCCTCGATATGAGCTTGACATTATGAATGTATTTATTGTTCATAGGACCTTTTTTCAGGTCTACCCATCATTCCTTTGCTTGTTTATTGATCATGAACTAGACACAGCTGTACATCACCAGAGTTAACAAAAACTGTCGGCAGGGAAATTCTCATGGAAGCATAAAAACATAAAAGTGCAATAACTGTACAACATGATATAGAAGGACTAGGAGTATACCAACTGTTGAAACTACAATGACCATAATGAACTTTACTAAACAAATGCCATCTTTCTGTGAATTAAAATATTTAATTAACCAAATATCAAGTCCTAGTGCAACCACAATAACATTGTAACACACTAATCTCAGATATTGATCTTACCCTGGTTCCTGGAAGAGGACTGGGTGTCCATACAGTTGGTCAGATAGGGTGCGTTGCTGAACATCCTTGGCTGGCTTGGTGGGGGCTGACTGGGTGGAGGGGGGCCCCCGAAGGCCCCGTACCTGCAGGCCCCTGTTCCAGTGAACTGGCCAGAGAAGTGCAGGGTGAAGGCACTCAGGCCACAGTGAGGGTCCTCCTGGGGATCCCCAGAGCTCCAGCTGGGCTCCTGCTTGATGAAGGAGTGGGGGGCCAGCGAGCTGTAGGGGGCGCCAGTGTGGAAGTCCAGTACAGGGCCCCACTGAGGGGCACTGCTGACGGGCAGGGTACAGTTCCCATTCCCCCCTGGCAGGGCTGGCACCGGGGGCAGCAGGGTGTTGAGGTCACGTACGTCTGAGCCCATCTCTGTTGGAGCAACCGCACCTGGAAACCAGTCTGTCCAAAAACCCGACAGGATCGCTCTGAAAAAGGACCTAAGTCTTTTTCGGCGTTCTGATGTACCGGCTCCTGGTTCTGTGGAAACTTAAGTCCAACAAAGCTTCATTGTTGCATTGAAAGACAGCTTTTTCAAAGGAAAACACACACAATTCCCCCCAAACGAAAGTCGAAACAATAGAAAGTGTCTGTTTTGTGTGCTGTGGTAGATAGTCCATGTAGTGGAGAGGTCTGTCTGGATGTCTAACCTGGGGAGCGTTCTCTCAGCTCTGTCAATGGAGGAGAAAGAGTGGGAGAGGAAGAGAGGGGTAGCCCTCTATTCCTTTACTCATGCGTCTGTTTTCTTTAGAGCCCACAAACCTCAAATACAGACCCAGTGAGACGGCTGGAGGAGGAGCCAAGGCCAATGAGCAAGAGGGATGAGTGCTGGGCTTCATTCATTTAGTACTGCCCCTCAGCCCCTCACTTTAAACGCCCATCTCTCTGTGCACCCTAAATGAGCCTGCGCTCGTGTGAGCGTGTATGCGTGCGCGTGCGCGCGCGTGCGTGTGTGTTTGTGTGAGAGTAAGAGAGCGAGAGAGTTCTGTTTGAATAGCACGAAGTTTGGGGATTTAGAAATAATAATACAATTGTACATCCTTTCACTATTCTTTTCGCAGCATGTCCAAACAAATTGTCAGTACTAATGTTACTGCTTGATTTTTCTTGAACAGATTTTTCTTGAACATGATTATTCATTAAATCTTTGGATGTTGCCAAATAGTAAGATTTTGAATTATTATTACTGTGTGTGTTTAACTTATTCCGGAGGTGGCTTATTTCTAATCATGAGCTTTATCCAACAAATAGGACATATATGGGATGTTGATACATATTTAATATTACTTGCATAAGAAGACCAACAAAATGTGTAAGCTATATGCTTCTGAAATAACAATATAATTTCTCATATTTTTGGTAATGTATAACTGGAACAAACACTTACATTAGCTAAAACATTTTTACGCATTTTAACGCTACCTGCCGGGGCCTTTAGAGCGGTTAGAGCGTTGGGCCCGTGACCGAAGGTTGCTGGATCGAATCCCCGAGCTGACAAGGTATAAATCTGTCGTTCTGCGCCTGAACAAGGCAGTTAACCCACTTTTCCCCGGTAGGCCGTCGTTGTAAATAATAATTTGTTTTTAACTGACTTTCCTAGTTAAATAAAGGTTAAATAAAAAAATAAAAAATGTAAATCAGTGTCTCTTTTCCATGTAGTGCGACATGAGGATGTCGCCTTGGTTCGGTCAGTTGGACATTGTCGCTCATACGGTTCGTAACTGCACGTAGCCTAGGCTGTATCATGAATGCAATTAAAAGTGGCCTATTTACGAAAATACAGTTTGCCTAAATACAACATGAACAATGGAGTGGCATTCTCGTCTCTCGAAATGTTTTGCGAAATTATATCATAGCCTGAATATGTTTTAACATTGATTAAATAAGCGGCTCCTATGAAGGTAAAACAATTTGTTTTTCGAGAGGTGCCTTAGTCAATTATCTTCTGATTGGTATATGTAATTGTTTTGACTAAATGTATTCTGATCATTCCTGTATTTTTTCTTCATTCGTTCACTCTATCTCTAAACATTATATGAAGCTGTCGAAAAAGTTGAACTTATCTCAGTCTAAAAGTTTATCTCAGTCTAAAAGTTTATCAAAGTAGCCTATAATAATACAAATATTAGCCTAATAATAATAATAATAATAATAACGTATTATTATGTTTTATTGTTATATTCTATTATATTTATATTAATAGTTACAAATTACGCTCCTTAATTTGAAGTAGGCCTACATTTACAGGCTATTATTAATGTTTTGTCGATGGTGACGTGAAATTTCTAGACATGTCTATTTGTGTAAATTCTGTCAAAACAGGTTTGTGACCTTGATACTGAAATTGAGGGTTTGGCTATACATCCTTTATTACGAATAAATGCCCAAGTATCTTCCTGTGTAAATTACCGGTATTTCTACAGGGCTATGACTTAGAAAAGGCAACACATTGACATGTCACTGTATTTTGGTCCAAAACGAAACGAATTATATTATTTAAAAAACGTAGAAATAGTCTGAAAGACTAAACATATAGGCCTAGGCCTAGCCTACCTCGTTACCTCGACTCCAGGGAGACAAATTGTGCCATCGGAAAGA
Source organism: Salvelinus alpinus (assembly GCF_045679555.1). Classification (NCBI taxonomy): domain Eukaryota; kingdom Metazoa; phylum Chordata; class Actinopteri; order Salmoniformes; family Salmonidae; genus Salvelinus; species Salvelinus alpinus. The sequence continues at coordinate 17,293,621 of NC_092094.1, forward strand.
ATCCAACAGCTTCTCTATAACGGAAGGTTATAGGCTGCTATAGCAAAAAAAGAAATGTTCACCTAAAATGCTCTCACTGTAACACAGCATGGATTATGGCTATTTAACTGGGCCAGCCTACCGATTTTCCCCATTCATTTGATGATGGCACTGCAGCCACTGAGTCGAAGAACTAGTCAAAACTTCACGTGGTTCATAATAATTAATGTAGCTAGCTTACATCAGCACAGTGAGAATTCCGTTTCGATTAGAAAGGAGTATATATGGCCAAGTCTTATATATTTATAGCCTACCAAAAAAGGGCCGCGCAAAACCTACAGGTGCTGACTCTTGGTTGAACTCTCTGGCAAAGTTAAGCGAGCAACACAAAGACACGTGACCCCGACCCTATCTCGGCCAGAATTTCAGGAATTGTATTGTCTAATGCTTTCAAAAGTTAAATGGATGCATTTTAAGTCACAGAGGAATGGTCCATTGCTTGTCTGAAATAAGCTTTGTAAACCAGCAAAGTGAAGAATGTGAAAAAGTGGATACAGAAAGCAATGACTTGTAATAGCATACCATTAGCTTTTTGCCAAATCATGCACATTCAGCTGCAAAGAAAATGTTAGGCTACATTCCCTTCTGTGACAGTGCACTAACTCCCCTTTCCAACCCTGTCTGCTGTGACCCCATCCAGGACGTTAGTAAGAGAGAGAGGAGCCGATCTTCACCTGGGAGTGAAGCCTACTGTACGCCCACAAACAAGGAGGCTTGCCCATATACACCCACACACACTGTGTTCCTCACTCATCAAAACCCCCAACCAGCAGTGTCCAACTGTAAAACCAGGCAGAGATGCAGGAATCTGTCAGAACCTGTGTCTGTATCGTCGTATTCCTCAGTGAGTTTACTGAGCTCAGTAATAAATAGCTGGGGTGACCCAGCTTTAGCCAGTTGGATGGTGGGGGGGGGACAGCAGAATGCTGCATCAGAGTTCTATCATAACACACTGCAACACACAGGGAAAAACACAACACAGCATAGTGTTTGTGAGGTTAGAGTCAGTGACTCACTGCTTTAGCTGGCAGAACAGAAATTTTGCTGTGTGCTTATTGCATAGGCAGGGCTGGCTCTAGCCTCTTTAAACCTTTTTTTACATTTTAATCATTTGTGACCGACAGCCTCATTTGGTCTTATGTAGCAAAATTTGAAATTGTGTTTTTTACTTTGAATAAAAGTAGAGACTCGGAGCTAGAAAATGGTATATCATACACTGCAGTTGAGAAACAATGGAAAACTAATTTGGCTTTAAAAGTTGAAAAACTTGTAACCCCACTTTTGAGAAAATGGCAGACACTCTTATCCAGAGCGACTTACATGAGCAATTATGGTTAAGTGCCTTGCTCAAGGGCACATCAACAGATTTTTCACCTAGTTGGCTCGGGGATTTGAACCAGTGACCTTTCGGTTAGTGATCCAATGCTTTTAACCTCACGGCAAAATATTTTAGTGCCCCCTCTCTTGATGGTGGAGAGAAAAATTTAAGTTTTAAAGTGAATTTCCTACAATTCTACACATTTTAACAATTTTATAAAACAAATGATGCAATTCTACTCATTTTGCAATGGGGCAGAGATACAGTTTTAAAGCTGCGTGCCCTGTCGGATTACTACAAGTTTAGATGGCTGGCTAGACTAACTAACAATCCAAAAATTGACACAGCTAATTTTCAGATAATTGAGTAACAAGACACATTTTTGTGATATATGTTTTCATTTGTCATTTTTTGGCGTCAGTATCGATAGCTAAATCATTCATTACTGGACCAACAACATAGGGGGAAACAAAGCATGTTAATGAAGAAACATGTATTTTACCAATGGAAATGTTACAAATAGACCCCAATGTGTTGTTCTATTTAATCACATGAGTAGTCCTTGAGCAGTCCCACTGTTTTTGATATATGACAGCTTTTAAGGTTATCTGTACTGCTTCTGGTCTTGCCAACTCCTCAGTGCTCATGGCAACACTGACACAAACAGCAGACATGGAAAAAAGCGAACTCGACATGGCATCCACCTCAATCTCAGTTTACATGGACATCAAAGTAGCCAATCATCACCACTGATTGCAACATTGTCAGCTCTGTTCTCAGTAACTGCCTCAATTTGTTACTTTACTTGCCAGAAATGTTCTTGCTGGGAATATGTCCCGGACCATTTATAACATGGTGTCAACTTTTCTCTTCATAAATATTAATGTCCAATACACTAGCAAACTGCCATAGGCCTAGATGGACATTTGGTCTATACTGCAGGATGACGTGTCAGAGTTTGGGGTTCCTAACAGAAGTATCCACTCTGCATCATTTCCTCCTCATATCTTCCTTGTAGGGTACATAGTGGCCATCCTGTAACCAATTAGACAAGATATGCTCAATTTGTTCATCATTTGGGCCGTGGTGCGGCCGGAAGCTTTGGCCTCAGGATATACGCAGCAGCTCTCGTTAAACTGATGCGCTGAGATAGTTTCTGACTTCACCATCTGGAATTCTAGTCTGGGGTTCTGCTAAAAGCTGCTGACCCACGATTCAACTCTTAAACTCAGGGAAGAGAGCAAGAAAGAAAAAAGCCTGTCATGTTGGGAAGAGTCACTGTGTCAAAGTCCTTTATCTTACCATCAACAGGGGAGTTGGAAATTGGAGATTGGAGAGGGCTGAGTCTGAAGGGAAATAAAGACAGAGCTACAAGACAAGTCAGACTGCTGTTCATTCTAGTGGTGTACTGCAGAGCTTGGTCCCTGGTACCTTATGGTTTCACAGCTTAATGCTATGATGTTTAATAGTTTATATGACTGCCAGTAATAACTACATATATATTATTTCAACATAAATGCAACAACTGTATTTTTGTGAACATTTCTTTGTGTTCTCTGTGTTCTGACGAATGGGCAGATCAATCATGATACTTCTTTAGATGTTGTTTGATAGGAAGGACTGAGAAATACCACAGATCTTGATAGCGAAGATTGAATGAGACACAAAGTTGCAGTCTTTCTCTCTCTCTTTTTGTCTAACACACATACACCCTTTTCCTCTATAGTAAAGGTTTAGCTATCCCAGAGGAACTCTGAGGCATTCCGCATTTCTTAAAAATATCAGAGATGAGTAATAGCTCCCAAGGCAATTTGAATGAATTTTTACTCTACAAACAACAAATTATCTTCAAATAAAACCTGAATGACTTACTCAAGTGCTTTTCAGTCTGAAAAACACAGATATCCAGCTGACCCATCTTTTTATTTTCCCACACCATGCAGCAAAAAGGATGGACTTCAAGATAGAACAGAAAACCACTTAATTTGCTCTCTGCACTAATTGATCGCCTCAGTCGACTTTCAGTCATTTGATTCATCTGCAGTCTAAATATCTGACAGGCGTTATAGAAAATTACAAATGCTGCTTTTCATCCATGGCAGAGGACTCTGAAGTTTAAATATACTTCTGAATATACTTCTGAATATACTTAAGGCGCCTTGAGCAAACAGGCAGCACTTGAAGCGATAATGTATTGTATACATGGAGAGAATATGGCCTATTTTCAATGGAGTGCAGAACACTGCTGTTGAGGGCAGTCTGCAACAAACTGTACAGATGTTCCTACTAACACACCATTTTTGTCAAATTAATCACCATGTCTTCTTTATCAGCTTTTGAGTTGCTTAAATGTATCTGAACTGCTTTTGAAATCCCCCAAAGTCTGCTTCAAAACAATGTCCCTCTGTTCACACTCTCACTCCCTCACACACACACACACACTCTCTCTCTCTCACGCACGCACGCACGCACGCACGCACGCACGCACACACACACACACACACACACACACACACACACACACACACACACACACACACACACACACACACACACACACACACACACACACACACACACACACACACACACACACACACACACACACACACACACACACACACACACACACACACACACACACACACACACACACACACCACTAGCCTTACTCTAACTGTCTACTGCTCTACATCCATTTCCACTGACTTTAAAGTCTACAGTAAATATAAATGGAAGATAGCGCAGGGGGCTTTTTCAGAGGGATGAAGCCCTCTTTTGTTTGGGCCTTGTAGTTGAAGCTGGTGCCGTTAAGGTGTAGATGGTCACTCCCATCTACACTATCTGTTGATACTACTGGGGTCAGTTCACAGCAGCACAGCTGGCTGGCAGCTTGGCCACGGGCACAACAACACAAACACTAGTCAGGTGTTGGGGAGAGGAGAGAGAGCCTATATGGAGCATCTCTCTGTATGGATAGTAATGACTGATACAGACACTACCATAGTTGATAACAATAATCAAATCAAATTTTATTTGTCATGTACAGCAGGTATAAAAGGTGCAGTGAAAATGATTGTGTGCTAGCTCCCTCAACAATGTAGTACTATAATTAAGCAATAAGGCCCAAGGAGGTGTGATATATGGCAAATATACCACGGCTGTCAGCCAATCAGCATTAAGGGCTCGACCCAGCCAGTTTATAATCAATAATAAAGAGCCAAATAAACAATAGCAAGTAATAGAAGAGGTAGTATGCAAAGTAATGAAAAGAGGGAGGTGGCTTTGTGGGCTGGTGGCCTTGGGGGCTGGTGGCCTTGGGGGCTGGTGGCCTTGTGGGCTGGTGGCCTTGGGGGCTGGTGGCCTTGGGGGCTGGTGGCCTTGTGGGCTGGTGGCCTTGGGGGCTGGTGGCCTTGTGGGCTGGTGGCCTTGGGGGCTGGTGGCCTTGTGGGCTGGTGGCCTTGTGGGCTGGTGGCCTTGTGGGCTGGTGGCCTTGGAGGCTGGTGGCCTTGTGGGCTGGTGGCCTTGGGGGCTGGTGGCCTTGGGGGCTGGTGGCCTTGTGGGCTGGTGGCCTTGGGGGCTGGTGGCCTTGTGGGCTGGTGGCCTTGGGGGCTGGTGGCCTTGGGGGCTGGTGGCCTTGGTGTTCCACAATGTCCATTGTTAACTAACTGGTACAGAGGACTGACTACATGATCTCTTCAGCTGTACTGGCATTCATTTAATTCAATACTACATAACAAGTTTAGAACCAAAACACCAAAACATAGTAGCTGCAGCTGTAAACGTAACAACCTTTCACTAAGATTATATTGGAGGAGCAACATGAGCCCCTCAGAGGGGGGGAAATAGTAACATTAACTCAAGTTTCTATCAACACAATGCAAATTACAGTAAGCCTAAACTGGGGACAACTCCACAGAAAAGTTACAGATGAGCCTCAAAGTCTTGTCAGAAATAATAACGTAGCTTTCCGTTGGGGGGTTTGATTTACAACCAGAAAGAGGTTGATGTTAGAATAACAGGTGCAGGTGGTGTTGGATTTGGGCAGTGAGGTTGATAAGACAAAGGCCAAAACTTGTGTGAGTCTTGAGTATTTTAAAACACTGGCAACTCTTCAAAAGGCTGAATGAGGAAATATGCTGCTATTTGAGCGGATGTGGGAAGCTGTCCAACATTAGCTAAACACAGGGAGACTTGGAGAGATGAGGCAGTAAGCACCGTATCAGCCAGAGTGGTACCGCCAGCTGCAGCACCATTAATTAATGTGCCTTGGTGTGCTGCGAGTCAGATGACCTTGAATCCATGTAAAAAACACTACACTAAACTATGACTGGAAAGTACAGAAACATACCAAGAAAAATATTTTGCAATGCAGTGCTGAGGATTCATAAGTCGTCATTTTGGTAATACTTTTTATGAACAATCAGTGTGTATAACAAGTTCACACAGTGTCGACTGTACCTGTGTACAGTCACACAAACAACACTTCAATAACATCCACAGTGAATTACATACCTTTAGCTGTCTCTTAGTGAATTAAATGAGTTACTATAAGCCGTTATAACTGCTTATGGCTCCCTATAACAGGCTTTATAAACAGTTTACACAGAACATTGTCTCTTCGTAAATGTCCCATAGGTATTCCTCAACGAGTAATTTACAATAGATAAAGAGGAAAGTCCCATGTAGTATGTGAGTTCTACATCCTAATAACACACTATCAATCTTCTGAGTTGAAATGGTTCAGTCTCTACTCTCTGCGGTTTATGGGGAGGAGAAAGTGGAGAGAGCCTGGCTGGGGTTCAACAGACAGCACAAATTATGTTTGGTCGGCCCATTTCTTCAAAGATACCATCTCTGTGTATAAGAACGCCACAGCATCAGTTTAGTAGAAATCAAATACCAGGCCCACAAATCACAAAGCAGTGCTTGTCTTCTGCCAAATCCACAGTACTGAACTCTAAAAGTGAAGAACACGTCAGACGATTGGTGTCAGCGATGGGATCCAACCCGGCTCATAATAAATAAAGGACGTATTGCTTTGAGAAAAATCCAAATGTTACAGTGTTTCAAATTGAAAACATCATCACCCAAGGACAAGGGTTTATTGGTGTGCTGCTGGGTTGTTTTGATCATGCCACTGCCTGGCTGATGTTTTGATTCCTCTGACTCACCAGGGAGATAATGATGGGTCACTTGATGATCTCAATTTGATCATTGTTGGGTGCTGAGTGAGTCATGAGTTGTTGTAATATACGCAAGTAGTGATGTGGAAGCCACATTCAAGGTTATGTTCTGTTCCCTAAACATCACGTCCTTGTCACCTGTCCATGAGGCAGATACTGCAGTAGCTGCTATTAGGGAGTCGGGCTCAGCAAGATGACATTTCTGGCAAGAACAATTGGCAGGAAACCTAAGAAGAGCACAGTTACAGTACATGAGAAGGTCTGTCTGAGTCTGCCACTGGGTTCACTGGCTGGTCACTGTAGAGTATTACACAGGAACCACATATGCCTACAGTAGCCTCAATACAAGGCCTTATCACTTATAGTAGATCCAAAACGCATCAATACGTTCCATGTATCGTGTGCATCACATTCCTAAAGAAAAGTTAGACATGTTCCAGAATAATGTTATATTCTAACATATTTTCTATATTCTCTTTGTGTTATTGACAGATTTGACCAGTGGCCATTGCTCTGTGGAATTCTTTTTTTTTTGCGGTGCAGCGTCACCCATTACCAATGTAATGTTGTCTCCTTCCTGGTCAGTGGCTTTGAGGCATTGTGTTCACTATCTAAACACAAACCTGCTGTGTCATGGCTCTCTCTCTAAATTAAGATTTTTATTTTTTATTTAACTAGGCAAGTCAGTTAAGAATATGTTCTTATTTACAATGACAGCATACCGGGGAACAGTGTACACTGTACACTGCCATGTACAGAACAAAAGATTTTTACCTTGTCATCTCGGGGATTTGAGCTAGCAACCTTTCAGTTACTGCCCCAACATTCCTCAATTGGATAATTACTGAAGTAACGTGATGATGGTGCGTTATGGTGTATAATGTGTGATACATGTAATATAAACGTGTATTTTTTGTATACAATATTAAATGATTGCAGATATTATGAAGACATTTAAATGTACTGTAGACCTATTTTCTAACCCCCCCAAACCCTTTACATTGCACACTCTCTACACTTTATGATATACGGTTATGTATTGCTTTTTTTGCTCTGGGAAAAACTAACAAAACTTCACTTCCGATGCTAATACATTACAGAACACACCAAACAAATAAATAAACGTTGCTTATCACTGCTGATGAATGGAAAAATGCACACAGTGGCACCAGCAAACCAGGAACTCCATTGATCTCAATCTGAAGACCTTTGACCCCATTTTTCCTCCAATCTGACAGGTCATTAAACACTGAACTCTACATTATCAATCTGAAGGTCATCAATCAGATCTGATCCTTGTTTGAAGAAAGTTATTTACAGACTTTATCAACAAATCTACATGCTATCCCTAAGAACTCAACAACTGAGAAGGAAGTGAATAGATCCTTGACAAAACAAGGAAGTGGGTAGATCCTTGACTGTAACGTAGGCGCAGGGAATCAGGAAGCAAGTGCAGTTAGTGAGTTTAATGATGAAGAACATTGAACGATACAAAACAAGAACAGCGTCTAAACATGGAAACATAAACAATATTGCCTGGTGGGTGATAACAACGAAGTGCTATATATAGTGGAAGTAATCAGGGAGGTGATGAAGTCCAGGTGTGCCTAATGAGGCGTAGGGGTGCGTAATGAAGGTTGCCAGGTGTGCGTAAGGATGGGCTGCCAGGATCGGTGGTTATTAGACTGGTGACGTCGAGCGCCGGAGAAAGGGAGCGGGAATGGACGTGACGTTGACAAAGCAAGGAAGTGGGTAGATCCTTCCAAAGACCATCCTTCCACACACAAAGTCAGTTCCCATTATTAGTGACAAAAAAACAATGGTAAAGACATTGTGGCGCATCCCATCCCCATGACCCATCCATGCCAATGGAACAGGGATCGGGGCTGAAAGATGGACAGGGGATGTCAGCCTGGTGTTTTATGTACCTACTGATGCCTGTGTGAACCTGGAGGAAGACTGTTTACAGGAAGAGTAGCTGCTGCCTTGGCAACAGCTAATAACAGCTAAAGAGAATCCTAATAAAATACTAAATACTACCTGTTCCAGGCGCTGGTTCCTCATCACTGAGCCCCTCCAGGATTGCCTATATATCCTTTATCCTTTCACTGAGCTAGCTATCTCTGGAGCTCTGGAGCTTCTCCCTCCGGCATACCAGCAGCTCACTCAGACGTGGCTGCCTCTGAACAGTGGGAACCAGAGTAAAGGGACACAGTGCTGAAAACTGAGACTGGATCCACTAATGGAGTGATAATAATATGACCCGTTAGCAAGAGGCATAAACGCCCAAACTACAGCTCCCTATTAAACAGATTTATTTATAGGAGATTAGAAAGAGACCAAACCTCAAACTACACACTCCACATCTGTCATCTTATAACGTCCTCTTCCATCTCATATATTGTTGTAATATTACCAAGACCCTGTACCAGGATCCAGATCAACACAAAAAACAGGGTGAGAGAAAAGGTGAGAGGGAGCAAAAGCCAGCTAGCCTAGGATCAACACCCCCCAAGTCAGAGGCTCCATTCGTCAGAGAGGTGAAGTCGAGGGTCGCTTGGAGAGAGTAATAGAGCATGTCATTGAAGCCTCATCAGGAGGTTCTCTAGTTTGCTGGCAAAATAAGCACATACCCTACAAGGAATGAAGCAAAGACAGTTTGCAAGTGTAAGTATATTGGATAATTGCTGGTTAAGTCAGAGATGTACATTATAATATGTGCTATGTTGAATACAGCAGCTTCCTAGAACTGTCATCTAAATGCACCAAGAAAAATACTTTTACCAGCTGAAGTGTAGAGGGTACCTTTTATACAGTTTCAATCTTTAGATTCTTCTGGTTATACAAGTAAACTTCAGAGAGAATTCTATAAATGTATTTCCATTTGACATGTGGAACATTGTTGCACTGGAAAATGTAGTGGAGAAAAGCAGTATCGAGAAACACATCGCACTTTTACACTGAATCAAACACACACACACACACAGTAGGCTCACTGTAACTTTAAACAAAACCTTTTTATTCTGTCATAAACTACCACTGACAGGCTTTTTTTATTCCATACATATTTGAGCCCTTTGAAACATAATAAAAGTACTTTACAAGTCGCTGTGATCTCCAGCCATGTTTCAACATTGAATAAATAGAACACGACTACTTAGTGAACAACAGAACACACCCTATCTCTAGAACTTTTTACAAGTTTGTAACTAAATACATTTGTTGCTTAATGGATGTTGGTGTGTCATTCTGTGGTCATGATTAAGGAAGAGTAGTGCAGGCTGAGGTTGAGGCCCAGACTAGGACGGGAGGCTGGGGGCATGGCAGTTTTACAAGATCCCCTGGAGTGAAGAAGTGTTCTCCATCATTTGGCTGCTACATCCCGCTGAGGGAGACTTATGAGCTGACACCTCAATGGGGACGTGGCTTAATGCAAGACGGCATATGGGTTAAGACCCAGCTCCAGTTCCTCCTTCAATCACAGCTAAAGTGGTTAATTATTTACGGAGCTCCACACAGTCAGAGTTATTCCTACTACAGATATAAAGGCATTACTGACATACCTGGCTGTGGAAGAATCATGTACCCATGTGATGTTCTCCACCTTGTTTCAAATCAAAAAAGTATGACGTTGCCATGGTGGTCTTTGAGGAGTATTATTCAATCAGAGGAACCGTCCAAAGAGTATCAGCCTTACTTTCATATCTCTCTCACTAGAAGGATTTTTCCTGGGATATTTCTACATTTTTCTGGACTGATAAATTAGGGCAAAAAATGAGACTACGAAGACACAAGTGGCTGAGCTTATTTAAGAGCATATACATGATGTAAAGTGTGAACTTTAAACCCAGATGACCTTTGACAGTGGGGGCCAGCCTAAGATTATGTTCTCTATGCTCGCCACAGCAGACCCAGGAGAAGGGCTGAAACAGAAGTGATTCACAGCTGTGCACATGCCCACAGGGAGAGCAAGAGTGTAGTCACTCATCTTAAACCTTGCAAGCAAAGGTAAAGTCAGTTATTCATTGTGAAGTTGTGAGGTTTAGTACAGTAAGTGCTTGTAGAGTACAGGCTGTATAATATCATATGTTTTTATCAATACTCAACTGTATAACACTATAAAGTAGATGTGTAAAACTAATGTAAAAAAAGGCGAGGTCAAGGTTGTTGATAATTAATCGTTGTTTGTGATTATATTTTCAATAGTTTTAATGATCCCTTCTTACTTCAAGTATACATCTTCGGATTATGTTTTAATCGCATTGTTATAACACTTTTCTAAAAAAACTAGAGGCAGTATGGCGAGTCCAGAGTAAAATCAGCACATTATAATGTATTCATGTACCCTAAGTAGTTTACAGACCAGCAGCTGAAGTATTTCACTTCATGAGGCATTGCACTTGGAGTGCCAGGATTGCACTCAAGCTTTACAGGACATTTTCTTCTCAATTTAATAAGACTTCCTGGTTGGATTTATTGTGATGGCTTTTGAAGTAAAGAGGCATAATATGACAAAAAATAGCTCTAAAACCTCATGATATTCCACACGCACTGGGCATTTAGAGGGATCCGTTTAGTCGAAGATTACAGAAAATTGGCAAATAAAATGTTTTCCCCAATTATAAAGACTATTTAATAAAACGTGACTTTAAATCAGGAGTAAACTCAAAACTTGACTCAACCAGTAAAGATGTGCGACGAGGTGTTTGTTTAGGGTTTGAGGCTCATATCCTATGTGGGGAATACATGTTGAGCACATCAAAGTTTCCTAGTGTTTTACTCATAGTTTTCATACTCTGGCAGTAATTATCGCTCACACACTTACCTGTGATAGACAGCAGTCTCTCTGGTCTATACAGTATTTACAAATATAAAAATTACCAATAGCCCATGTAAGACATTCAAATTATATTTAGGAAAGGGCTGAAAAAAATGACAGTCAATCATTGAGGTTTGTGATTCACACACACCACAGTGAACATACTATACTGTATGTTTGCATGTGTTTCAACAGGGTGTCTTGTTCCCAGAGAGAACACCTTCCTCAACCTTGTTTGCACTGGATGTTATTCTAATGTTAGCTGAATGCACAGGACTCAGTGGAGCACACAGAGAAGAGCAGAGCAGGGGCTTGGCTAATTTGCTTGGCACTCAGTGAGGACACAGTGATGGAATGTGAATGTCAGCAGCCTCTTTATTTACACACTATATAAAACCAACTGGTAATTAACATTGGCGTCCTCCCGCGCTCAAGTGTAATTGACTGTTTCAAAGGACCACCACTTCATAATCTGGCTGTGTATTAAAATGACCCTCTCCATATTGCCCCATATCCCACCCTCCGTTTCAGGACAGGGGTCACCACCACTGGCTGAGACACATAAGACTTCTTTATGAGGGCATTAACATTTTGACGTATTCATAATGGGTAAGTGCAGTAAGACGGACCTCGGCTTGGCGAGACCTTGTGCTACTGATGAAGGTGTGTGGATTTTAGCTGTGCAATGAATTTCGTTGAGGAACACAACTTGAGTATTGAGTATTAAGTCTACTGAGGATCTGTAGGAGCAAAACGAGAATTATCGTTTTCTTTGTGGAGTCTGTAGGGGTAACTGGCTGAAAAGCCATTCTATTTCCGTTTGTATTTTCCAGGGTTTTGTAGTTACACAAATTTGAAATAGACATATACATTTCTGCTGCATTTCAATTAGACAAAAATATAAAATATTTTTGCGAGTAAATTTGACAGCATCTTCTGGCATCTATTTCAAAGTGATCATCCCATTCGTAATTATCCATGGTTACAGTATAAGTGCTGTGTTGAAAGACCAGTTTTCTATTCTCTATTTACAACACTACTCTCTAAACCTGCCACACTTGTTAATCTTGACCGGTGAGGCCCGTGAGCAATATATGTTGTCATCTGTATCGCCCTAACATGTGTCCATATGGTCTCTACTGCTTCCTAACAGGAGGGACATAAACTTAATGAGAAGCTCATTTGCATTTGTTAATTTGGGTTAATGTGCACTAATCGATTCTTGTTTAATACTAGTATTCCAATTAGCCCGTTATAGTTGCCCAGTGTTAGTGCTACTGCTGGAAACAAGTGGCGTTTCCTTCATTAAATTCCCCGAGGCACTGCCAGATTGGTTGTAGAGTAATTAAGAGTTAATTAGCTTGTAAACAATTAGGCAAAGCAATTTTCTTGCTACCTTTATTTTTCTGTTTCAGTGCGTCGTATTGTATACTGCTGACTATCCTTTCAAACGTACTTCTCAAGTCTATGACAATAGAGCTAAAAGAAGCCAGGTACTGAACATTTGGCTACTTTTAATATACAGAACTGTAGGTCAATAACAAACAGCATGGATTCATAAATAAATATGGTGAAATCCATATAGACCCAATAATAAATACATACAAGAAACCACTTAAAATAATTTAACAATGCCTTCTTGCCTTAAGTGTTTTCAAATCTTAATAACAGAACATTTGATAGTTTGAACAAGTTTGATAGTGTAAACTTAATGTAATGATCAAAAACTTAATGAAATCAACTCTAGTACTTCTTTACAACTGCATAGTTTCACTTTAATCCATTTTGCGTTTCTTTGGGAGTCTCAACCTCGCGGAGCACAGGAACGGCTCTATTTGAGCAATTTGGGCTCTGATGTTGGATTGCTGTGACTCTTCGTCGTCCTGTGAGCTGGGTGGGAAAGCCTCAGAAGCAGTTCCTCTGCAGAAGCTGGGGTGACAGGGAGAGGAGACGGTCCTGGGGAGGTCCTGCCACAACCTGCTGCTGTTGGAGAGACATGGAGAGGAAACGGTCCTGGGGTAGTCCTGCCACAACTTGCTGCTGCCCATAGAGGAAGGGGTCGTGATGATGGGCAAAGCAGAGTTGACTGAGATGTGATCTCTGCTTTCCTGCAGAAATGAACACAATAGCCTACAGTTCATCACTGTGAAAATGTACAGGCAAACCAGCGACCCCCTCATATGCTAGAAAAATAAATGAAAAAATCTTATAATCAGGTGAATGGCAAGAAGTAATCAACATTTTAAAATGAATTGATTTGGTAGATAGTCTTCCATTATTTTGACATATTACATAGCATATTAGATAAAAAGGTAACTTCAAACACATTTTCGCTAATAGCAGCTGTTCAGCTGGTTAAACAAAAGCTAGCCATGTGTTGGCAAAAACGTATTAAGGGTTCTATTCAATCTGTATTGCTGCACAATAGACATGTAAAGGTACTTCCGCGATACGGATTGAATAGAGCCCTGAGTCAAGCAAGCTTACCAGCAGTCAGCGGCACTTACCACGACTGGTACTCATGTGTGCTTTTTAAAAGCTGTCAGATACTCCAGTGAGTGTAATTAGCTCCAGTGAGTGTAATTTACTCAATTTAGGAGTTGAGAAATAAAGTTGACATCATTAGAAATATATTATATTCTCCTCTTTTCTACTGTAGGTATGTAATTCAAAATGTATTTATTCTGTTGTTGCTAGTTTATTATTTTGTATATATTTTTTGCAGATCCCTTGCAGTACCCCAGGTTAAAAACACCCCTGCCCTATAGTATTCCACTGCTGCTATCTTTCACCTTTGTGCCTTGTTGTTTATAATACAATGTTATGAGCCATCTGGTCTTAAATAATAGATCAAATTTGTTGCAATTGTCCCCTTACTGTATTGAGAGTCTTTCCCCTTTTACATTAGACATGTTTGGTTATTTTCCTCTCAATTTACAGCACCTGGCTCTGATAAACAGCAGACTGACACGATGCGATGATTGTGATGAGAGAGTAAGTGAGTGAGTGAGGAGAAGTAGAAAAGTATCATTAGGTAGCCTATTCCCACAGCCAATCCATTCTCTATCTAGCTATGTCAGTTTTACATGTTGAACAACCCACCCCTCAACAGAAGCATCTCTGTGACCCACAACTCTCAGACCTAGTGACCCTCAACTCAGAGGCTTGGATACAAAATAAAAATAAAGTTTTACAGGAAACGATCTGCAATAGTTTGAACTGTTTTCTGTCACAGATATGCCTGAGGGTTCCCTATAAACATATGAGGAAGAGTTGATTCAACATCGCAGACATTCCCAAGCATGGTTGATCCCGTCTACCAATCTATTCCTTCAGAGTTGAGATAAGGTGTCAAACATACGGGTGGTTTAGAGTAAAACAGATTTTTATTTTTTTAAATCATTTTTTTTTGGGGGGGGGCGAACTTAATATACACCGAACTAAAATATAAAAGCTACATGCAACAATTTCTAAGATTTTAAATGAGTTACAGTTCATATAAGGAAATCAGTCAATGGAAATAAATTATTTATGGATTTCACATGACTGGGCAGGGGTGCAGTCATGGGTAGGCCTGGGAAGGCATATGCCTACCCACTTGGAAACCAGGCTCACCCACTGGGGAGCCAGGCCCAGCCAATCAGAATTCATTTTTCCCCACAAAAGGGCTTTATTACAGACAGAAATACACTGATTGGCTGTGGGCTGCGGTTGTGAGGCCGGTTGGACATACTGCCAAATTCTCTAGAACGACGTTGGAGGTGATTTATGGTAGAGAAATTAACATTCAATTATCTGGCAACGGCTCTGGTGGACATTCCTGCAGTCAGCATGCCAATTGCACGCTCCCTCAAAACTGGAGACATCTGTGGCATTGTGTTGTGTGACAAAACTGCACATTTTAGAGTGGCCTTTTATTGTCCCCAGCACAAAGTGCACCTGTGTAATGATCATGCTGTTTAATCAGCTTCTTGATTTGCTACACCTGTCAGGTGGATGGATTATCTTGGCAAATGATAAATTCTTACTAACAGAGATGTAAACACACTGTACACAACATTTTAGAGAAAAAAGATTTTTGTGCGTATGGAACATTTCTGGGATCTTTCATTTCAGCTCATGAAACATGGGACCAACACTTTACATGTTGCGTTTATATTTTTGTTCAGTATACTTTAAAATCTAAACTGTGTAGACATGATAATGGACCTATATTCATATTCATAGACTGTCCAGCTCACTAATAATCACTAAACAGTCAGGGAGCATCGCAAATTCATAAAACTATGGATAGAGGACTATTCTTTGTCATTTTTGAAGGCAAGGAAATATAAAAACATTTCAGTGCGGCCCTCTGACGGTTGTTGAAGACCGAATGCGGCCTCCGGGGAAAAATTTGTTCGACAACCCTGCTCTACGTGATGAATACACTGAGAATATCAACCTCATTCCACCCTGCTGAAACGTTTTTGGAAATGGAAATAAACTTGAAGCACACTTTTTAACTTCATTGCTCTGCATAGCTGCGAGTTTAGCTCACTAGGGTTTTCCCCCCTGCTCCTTAGATACTGTATATCAACTCACTTTTTCTGCTGACATTTCATAAAAGGTCTCTCTAATGGTATTCCATTCCCCTTGATGATCCCTCGTGTGGGACGTCAGTAGGCTGGGAGGGTTGTGCGAGTCTGCAGACCTAGTCATCATTGATGGATCTAAATGACAGAGGGAATGGAAGATAAACTCAAGCCAATCTGATACATTTGATAAAAATGCAGGTACGCCGATCTCAGGGAGGCAATCATGAAGCCACAAAACAAGAAAGATTATTTGAAAATACCACAATCTTTACACTAGAGTACTCTAAATGATTGCCTCACTCACCTCTGGTGTTTTGCTTGCCCTTTAGAAAGATGGGAATTGTGAATGGAGAAGGAGGCTCTTGGAATCCAGAGGACAGTTTAGTGTTCAGGTCAGACACTGGGGATATCTGGCATGTCGGAGTTGTTTGACTAATTACGATGCTGTGCATGTTCCTGGAATGTATGTCCCTCTTCCCGGAAGTTAACTCAAATGATGATCGATATCTTTTGTTGCTTGCTAGAAACGAATAGTCAATGGTTTCAGATGTCTTCTCCTCAGTTTTCAGCAGGCAAGATTGTTTTGAATGATTGCTTTTGGGGGAGAGATCTGTCTCATCGCTTGGGGGTTTGGAGGTCGCTGGGTTGTTGTGCTTAACTTCAATATCTTTGTCATTGGCATGAGGTGGTCTCAACTTCTCCTCCACTGTAGAGTTACAGCAGTGGCCTTCATGAACCCTCTCAGACTGTGGTGAGTCCATAGCCACTGGACATGGTTGGGACTGTGATCCAACAGGCCCGTCAACGTCCACACTAACATCTGAAGAAGGTTGTTCAGGATCTCCATGGTTTCCAGCATCAGGGCTCACATTGAGATCTCCACTCTCTGGTAAGGTTTCCTGACAATTAGGATAGAGTGCATCCTCAGTTACTGGCACAGAGTCTCTAACTGGTTGTTCATGCTTGTCGTCAGGCTCCTTGGTTCCAATATTACAGTCATACTGAGCACAGTCCTGTGCAACAACACCATGGGGATTGATTTGCTGTGCCATGTTCAGGGGCTGTGATGGAAGACAAGACGTGCCGATTGTCTCTTGTTCTGTCGGATTCTCAATGTGTGTGTTGCTGTGTTGTTGGGCTGAGGCTGGTAATGAGCTGCTAGGTGACTCTGAAAGGATGTTGACCTCATTGGCCTCTGGCGTGTGACATCTTATTACATGGATTCCAATGACCTTCTGAAGGAGAATGTTGCATGGATCTGACTGTGAGACTGCCAATGGGGTCACAGCTTGGACTGGGTCAATGTCCTGAAATGATGATGTGCTTTTCTGTCTGCCTCTGTGTTTATTAAATGTCTGGCTGGTTGTCATCTCTGGTGTATACACACTCTGGTCTTGCTCTCCATCCCTTGTTCCTCCAGCCATTGGGTCACTGTTTAGCGCACCATAAACAGAACTGTTCTCAAAGCCAGATAGCCCACTCATAGAGTCACCTTTGTCGCTCAGATGGACGTTGCTGGACGAGCAGACATTATTAATCAAACTGCAGAATGGATAATTGAAATCACTGGAGCTACGTTTGTTGTTTGAGTCAGTTGGCTGACCTTCTCCTATTCCGCAAATACTCAGCACATGGACCACGTCTGTGACCGTGGTCAGACCGTCTGTAGATCCAGACCGGAGCGAAGCCAACCCCTTCAGACTTCCTGCTGGTGGCTGGAGCACTGAGCTAGGCTTGTCTTCACCCTGACAGCTCTTTCTTCCTCCCTCTACGTCTGTGGACCGATCTGGATTGGTACCATGGGTGGCCTGTACACTGTCGATAACCTTACAGTGGGCTGTCTGTGGGGAGTCATCAATCACAGTCTCCGAACAACCGGAAGGACCGACTTCCCTGCTTTGGTCTGTGTAGGTAAATCACATAGTCAAACAACATCAATAATACATTTCCCCAAAATGTATTATTGATGTTCATTCATTGCACCTACATCAATGTCACAATTAAATCTGCAATTCATTTTAAAACAATGGCAATCTATCATGCAATTGAAGTGGATCACTACATTACCTGACACATCTGTAACATCTAGATTCTCCTGTGTAGA
Organism: Salvelinus alpinus; assembly: GCF_045679555.1. Taxonomy (NCBI): domain Eukaryota; kingdom Metazoa; phylum Chordata; class Actinopteri; order Salmoniformes; family Salmonidae; genus Salvelinus; species Salvelinus alpinus. Next base: position 17,311,664 of record NC_092094.1, read on the forward strand.
TTCACTTTCTGCTGTTTGAGCCACTTCATCCACTACAACTGTGTCAACTCTACAAACGTCCTTTGAGACATATTCATCCTTAGCGGATTGATCTCTGTTTTCACCCATTGGATTCTTGTTGTCTTTAACATAGTCCTTCATCCCACTCTGTATCGGTGAATCAAAACAGACAACATAGTGTTATTGAGTTATTCACGGTGTGAGGCTGAAATACTGCAATTAAACATAGGCCTTTCTGTTATTAATCAGCATTGTATATCAGCATATATAGCTCCTATTTTGATTTGGGAAATGTTGCTGTCTCACCTCCAGTCCCTGTATGTGTTCTGCTTGCAGTATAGCACGGGATGATAGTTCTGTGTGTTGCTCATGAAGGTGGTTATAAGCCTCCTTTACAGATCTCAGGTCTTGGTGCTCTGACTGGATCCTCTCTTGTAATGTCAGTTTCTGTTTAAGCACATGCAATTCAAAAGTAATGTAACACTTTAATAGTGTGTTCAGATAGCTACAGTTGAAGTCGGAAGTTTACATACACCATAGCCAAATACATTTAAACTCAGTTTTTCACAATTTCTGACATTTAATCCTAGTAAACATTCCGTTTTAGGTCAGTTAGGATTACCACTTTATTTTAAGAATGTGAAATGTCAGAATAATAGTAGAGAGACTGATTTATTTCAGCTTTTATTTCTTTCATCACATTCCCAGTGGGTCAGAAGTTTACATACACTCAATTAGTATTTGGTAGCATTGCATTTAAATTGTTTAACTTGGGTCAAACGTTTCGGGTAGCCTTCCACAAGCTTCCCACAATAAGTTGGGTGAATTTTGGCCCATTCCTCCTGACGGAGCTGGTGTAACTGAGTCAGGTTTGTAGACCTCCTTGCTCGCACATGCTTTTTCAGTTACGCCCACAAATTTTCTATGGGATTGAGGTCAGGTCTTTGTGATGGCCACTCCAATACCTTGACTTTGTTGTCTTTAAGCCATTTTGCCACAACTTTGGAAGTATGCTTGGGGTCATTGTCCATTTGGAAGACCCATTTGCGACCAAGCTTTAACTTCCTGACTGATATCTTGAGATGTTGCTTCAATATATCCACATTATTCTATTTTGTGAAGTGCACCAGTCCCTCCTGCAGCAAAGCACCCCCACAACATGATGTTGCCAACCCCGTGCTTCACGGTTGGGATGGTATTCTTCGGCTTGCAAGCCTCCCCCTTTTTCCTCCAAACATAACAATGGTCATTATGGCCAAACAGTTCTATTTTTGTTTCATCAGACCAGAGGACATTTCTCCAAAAAGTACGATCTATGTCCCCATGTGCAGTTGCAAACCGTAGTCTGCCTTTTTTATGGTGGTTTTGGAGTAGAGGCTTCTTCCTTGCTGAGCAGCCTTTCAGGTTATGTCGATATGGGACTCGTTTTACTGTGGATATAGATACTTTTGTACATGTTTCCTCCAGCATCTTCACAAGGTCCTTTGCTGTTGTTCTGGGATTGATTTGCACTTTTTGCACCAAAGTACATTAATCTCTAGGAGACAGAACGCATCTCCTTCCTGAGCGGTATGACGGCTGCGTGGTCCCATGGTGTTTATACTTGCGTACTATTGTTCGTACAGATGAACGTGGTACCGTCAGGCATTTGGAAATTGCTCCCAAGGATGAACCAGACTTGTGGAGGTCTACATTTTTTTCCTGAGGTCTTGGCTGATTTCTTTTGATTTTCCCATGATGTCAAGCAAAGAGGCACTGAGTTTGAAGGTAGGCCTTGAAATACATCCACAGGTACATCTCCAATTGACTCAAATGATGTCAATTAGCCTATCAGAAGCTTCTAAAGCCATGACATCATTTTCTGGAATTTCCCAAGCTGTTTAAAGGCACAGTCAACTTAGTGTATGTAAACTTCTGAACCACTGGAATTGTGATACAGTGAATTATTAGTGAAATAATCTGTCTGTAAACAATTGTTGGAAAAATTACTTGTGTCATGCACAAAGTAGATGTACTAACCGACTTGCCAAAACTATAGTTTGTTAGCAAGAAATTTGTGGAGTGGTTGAAAAATGAGTTTTAATGACTCCAACCTAAGTGTATGTAAACTTCCAACTTCAACTGTATGTGAAATAAAAACACATAAATATAGCATGCCTAGTTTAGTTTTACATCACAAGAGAGCCTTTGTCCATTAAATAAATGTGTCCAGTACATCACAACAACATATTTTCAACCGTATTTGACAATATTCAGTGACACCTCATTTTCCCAGATCATTCTACAATTTCTGTACTCCTCCAGCAGATGAGTGAATCTGTCTTCTTTTTCCTGGATCTTCTCTCGGATCACTTCATGTTCTCTTTTAAGGGCCTGCAATAAAATTAATCACCCGAGAGATTTTTAATGCAATAATACATTTTTATGTGTTTATTTAACCTGGACAGAGGGTTTTAAACACACAGAGAAGCTAATACAAATCAGTTGGGTTGTGTCATGTTAATAATGATTTTAATAAATGAATGAAGGTGAATTAAAACGGGGAAGAGAGGCGAGTAAAAGACAAGCGTCTTTAAAGGCAGAATAAACACACTATCATCCAGTTGCACTTTGTGTGTTCTATTGTGTAAAGTGTGATATACAATGCACTCTATCATCTTTATGTGCTGTGAGCACCATCATTTATTTCTGTCCTTGTAGAACTTCACTCCGTAATCATTTAAATTATGTAAGAAACCTTTGTTCTGTGACTAACAGGAAGTGTTTTTATTCTACCGTTTTGTATTTAACCATGTACAATCTGTTCACTTAAATCCAACCTTTCAAATTGTTATATTTTCAGAAAATGTATCATACACTTTTTGTCTTTCAATGCCCTTATAAGTCATGGGTGTATTAAAACATGCTATAAGTTGTTATAGAGCAGAATAACATATTCATATTATGAATATATAAACTAAACAATTTATTTCTATTAATCAAAAAAGATAAAAGCATCCTTTTCTTTAGCTTAGTTTGTTTGTTAGAAACTAGGAGACTAATAATTGCTCAAAGTCCTGACCTGGTACTCCTGTCGCTGTGCTTGAAGCTCCAGCTCCACTCGGCTCACAGCCTGAGTCTGTGTCAGCAGAAGCTGCTGGGCAAGCTGTAGGGAGTTCATCACCTCCTGAACACACACACACACAAAGGGGGTGGGGGCTGTGTTAATGACATACAGCACAACCGCTTACCTGCCCTGCGTGGAAATCCCCCTCTCCCAACCCCCACAAGCCAACCACCTTTATTTTACACTGACACACTTCCCCCCAAATTCATCAAATGTAACCTTTTAACATTTTCACCCCATCGAGCAACCCACATCATTATGGGGTAATTGGGGGAAAAGGGTTGGATATGTAATATACTATGCTATGATTCTGACCTTTTTTCCATTTCTTTCAGTTGTATGCTCATCTCTGAGTTTTTTATTCATTTCAGTTTCCTGAAAAATACAAAAATAAAAACCTATTGAATTATTAACATATAATTCATGTTGTCTTGATATACAAGTAAATTAAGATAACAATTAATATATCCCAAAAAATAACTTTTACCACATGCAGCCTGTGTTGGAGTTGCTGTATGTTTTGCTCTTTGACTGTGAGGTTGCAGTTCTCTTCAGATCTACCCACAGATGTCACTTTTGCCTTAATAAGCTTGTTATTAAGTTCCTCCACATCCTTGACGAAGAAAGTAACATATGAGTGCCTTAACTTTCAAAGTGGGATACTAACATGGTTATCAAGCCCAAAACTCAGATCCACATCCATAAGACGGAACAGTAACAAAACTATGTCATGGTAAAATATGTGTAACCTTCAGTCTCTGCTACTTAACAGATCACTGTTCCCTTTAGCACTGTGCATGCTCTGCATGTCTATTACAGAGATACGGCACAGCAATTATATATGGTCTTCTTTGATCTCCGAGGCAGGGAAATATTTGAGTTACACCTCCAGGTACTGCCTGCTCTCCCTAATCTTACCCTCCACACAGCAATCTGTATTCAATGATGATGTAACATTTTAAATCATGTCTCACCTGTTTTAAGGAGATGATTGTGGATTCTTGTTTTCTATTGACAGAAGTTAGTTTCTTATTGAGTCTCATGGCATCTTCAACTGTAAGAGGGATCAAGAGTCCACAAATGGAAGCTTGCTGAACTAAATTCATTCATTAACTAAATAATGAAATATTTCTGGGATTTATGTGTAGCTATTTTCTTTACGCCACATGGAAAAGTAACAATTTCCAGACTAACTCCACAAGGCAGACAAATGTTTCCTATCTCCTTTAAATGAACAGCAGCTGCTGGCCCCACCGTAACTGTATCACCACTTTACATAAATAGTGATACTATGGTTTAGGGGCAAAAGATTAACATGTTTAAAAAAAACAGGGCGATATAAGTACAACAGAGTTACTGGTTAAATGTCAGACAAGAATGGCTATGGCTACCTGATAATGTATGGCCTGCCACTGTTATCAGACGACATAATAACAAAACACGTTGAGGTTTCTCAGATTAAAAAAGGCCACCACCGTACTGGTGAATATCTGTTAGTCTTGGGGAAAGTCTTGATTTGAAAACATATGGTAACTAACACTTTACACTATGCAGAAATCGTACCGCCATTTCCTGGTCACTAAAATGCTAATAGTTTGCCTAATTTCAGTTTATGTGACAAAACAAGCAAGTATAGTGTGGAGAAACATTGTACCATCTAAATCGCTGTGAAGTATCTTTTCCATAAACCAAAAGATTGTATTTTCAGCTGTTTGAAGCTGGTGTACAAAAAATGAACACAAAAATGAAACCTAAAAACAGGAAGCATAGAAATAGCACACATAGAACAGATCTACTGCTTCTTAGACTTGCTTTCAATCCGAATGACAGATCTATAACTCACATTTCTATGTGGATTTTTGTCAGGTCGCCCAAAAAGTTACATATTACACCTTTAAGTTGCTCTGCACAGGTATAAGAGCAACTTAAGTGTTATATAAAATACACTGTCTAAATGTGCTAGTGGGCATGGCTGTGGCGGGCATACCATTTTGCTCCAGCTTCTCGTGGGCCTGCTTGACCATTGCACACTGTCTGGAGAGAGCCCCAAACCTCTTCTCCACCTCCCCCAGTTGTTTCAGGTGGCTGTCTTTGGTCTGGGTCTGCAGCTGCAGCTTCTGCTCCTGTAATAAGCAGTACAGTAGGTTCTCTCAGTAGAATGGTCAGGATTGGTATGATTTTCCTCAGTCAGCTACCACAAAGGAGGACACTGGGAAAGAGTTTGCTGTCACTTTGGGCTGAGAGGACCTTTGTTTAACATCTTGGCCGCCGGCTCCCCTCCTAGAGATAAGGAGTCAACTTGACACATGCCTGAGAGCCTTTTATTGTTCATCGCTGTCATTATTGTTTGATTGTCTGTATCAAGACACATTTTTTCTTAGCCACTGGAAGGTTAAACAGAGCGAGGCTCAGTTATAAAATATTTTAATAGTGATATTTTCTCGGCTGCACTGGCGGTTCAAGTGTCACACACTCCCTATCCGTTACTCCTGATGAGCCATTCCCTCTCCTCATCCTCCTCTTTAATTCCGCCCACTCCCACACTCCCCTGTCAACAATTTCTATAATTGGAATCCTTACCAGCTCGCTTAATTTCTTCTCCAAACTGTACTTGAACAACTGTAAAACAGTAGTAAAAAGACAGTTATATTTTTCATCAAGATTTCATGACAACTATGGTGCAGACTTTCAGGGAAATGTTATAGTGTAACCAAAGCCTCACACACGTGCAAATAACATTCAATAGAAACACAAACTCTTAAAAATTGAACTCACACTACAAACACATGGAATTAAAATGGTTTAAGATATGACATAAAACAAAGTCAACACAATTATGCCATAATATAACGAAGAAGTCCATTATAATACTACAAAATAAAATATCAAAGAGACGTTATTGCCCAATCGCAGGGTTAGGTTGTAAATGCAGTGGACCATGGCGACTGCCATATATCACCTTAGCTGTCTCACCCCAGAGTCTATTCCACACACACCCCAACTCAGAACATCAGTGGTGGGATAGAGCTTCCCAAAGTTCACCCAAAGCCTCCAAATGGGACAAACAGGGGGGAATGGAGAGCTGTCCTGCTCCCTCTGGGTGTGTGTGTTTCCTAGAAACGTTACCTGGAACAATTTCAGTTCCTCCTTCAGACTGTTGATCTCCTTGTCCTTTAACTCGGCTGTCAGCTGGTGCTTTCCCTTCAACGGAACATTGCCACAGAATAAAATTGTTTAGTTTATTAGAATAAATAGAATAGATTGTATTTGTTAAGTCTAAACTAAACTCAGTCATTTTTGCATCACTGAATTACTGCATTTGAACAAAACAATATGAAACAATGACCTTTAGTGACACAGTATCATGTGAAAAATGTAATAAAAAAAAAGAAGAGTATCAATAAAATAATTAAAGAGTATCATACCCTTTCACCTTCGATCCCTCTGATTTTGGACTGAAACTTAATTCAGGGGGAAAAAATTAAACAGATTGCTAAATGATTATGATCATGACATCAGAAACAAATGTCACCAAACTATAAAGCAAAGTTAGACATCATTTTAACCCAAATTAAAGCTGGTTACATTGTTTTTAGTTCACCAGATCCACATACATCAATGGCGAAGGTGCATAAAGATGGCGGCCCCCATGTACTTACCACAAATACTTAATTTGCTAAGTTTGCCGTATTGTACATTGCTCTCCATTACTTTTTGTTTGTATCGTCCTAAGCACAGTATACATGATCCCAATACTAGCTCCAAGATGGCGGCAATTTGAAAAAACAGAAAAGTTAATTGCGCACATTTACTGGCACATTGAACAATGTTGCGTGCAGTAGTTTAAAAACTATGTGGGCAGTGCTAAAATAATGACGTTGATTCTGAATTCCTCCATCTTTATACACATTCGCCATTGTAAAGGTTGATCGTATGTGCCCGTTCTACTTGCCCTTACACAGAAGGAAAAGAGCACTGCAGCAACATATTATATGATTTTGCTGCACCCAATAGGAACAATGGCGCTGAGAAAATCACCTGTTTTTTAACATTGGCAAGAGACTCCGTATGTTGATTTGCCATGTTGTCAATTTGATGTTGAAGGGATTCCTACAAAAAAGAAGGCATTACATTAACTCAGATAATAATTCAAGAGGTGAACTGATAAATAATTAAATAATTGTTATTTTTACTTAGCTAGCTTACGCAAGCACACTGACAATAATGAGTAAAGCATCAGTCAAATATTTGCAGCTGTCTCATTCAACTAGCCCAATTAGGAGACAACTTGTCTAACTAGGCACATACCGTACCTTCTGCCATTCTAATTCCTGCTTCTCCAACACAAGTTTACTAATCTGCTCTTCATACCGAGTTTCAGCCTCCTGAAGCAAAAAGACAATACAAATATTAGAAATACATAGTAAATCTCACAGATTTCACAGTAGTAGTACAGTATTCTTAGCATTAAGGTAATATCATGAAAAATACCAATATATTTTTCTTAAAGATGGAGTTTTATACGGTCCACAGAATACATTCAAAGAGGGAGGCTCAACTTTGAATTGAGTTTCAGTAGTTCACCCCAATATCTTTGGGAAAGTAGCGGTACATTAGAGTGGTGATATTAGTGCAAAGCCATCCTTATCCTCCCTCAGCCCTGGAAGGCAGGTAAAAGTCAATTGCTTTCCTAGATCTAGGGACTTTTTATATGGGTGTGGGAGTTGGCTCATGGAGTTTATTTATAAGTTCCCATTAAACTATGCTACCAGCATGGCATACTCGAAAAGTGCACACAAGATAAAGCTGTTAGTTTGCGGAGGAATACTGATTTGATGGGGGGGGGGGGGGCAGTTACTAGGCTATTAAACTTGGTTATCTAAGTAAATCAGAAGAGGCAACAGCAGATCAAATAAGGCCTGAGCCACAACACACTGTAAATATCAGGCCTATCCCATATGCAATCTGAACACTGTATGTGACTCACCCTATTATATGAAAATTCACAACACAGTATTCTAAAATCAGATAAATGCCTGCCATTGGTTTTCATTTAATCTCTTCATAGTCAAGGCATAAAAACATCTGGATTACGCCTGGAGTCGGAATGCAGGCAGATCAATGAGATGCCCAAACTTTAACTTCATGCCCCTAATCATCCTTATTATGATTTTAAATTGATGTAATTAAAAGTATTTGCCACAATTGCATCTTCACAATGTATATGAAAACAAATTTGGCCGGCGTAAGATAGTCTGACATGACAAGCTGTGCTTTTAACATCACACCAATAAACCCAAGAACTACAAAGTGTTACTTTAACAGCATGCCTGAGGATCATATTGATTAAATGTTTTTTTCCCAGAAACATGGTAATAACAATAAAATGTGAGAGCCAATGGTTTATTTTCCTCTTATAACCTTTAAACATGTCCAGTGTCAGGTTTAAAGTGCTTGCTCCAGGGTACCCTTTTTACAAGCAAAGACATGAATTCACCAGGTCTTTGCTTGCATGACCCCGTTCAGATGTGCAACTACAACTGGCTTGTGTCCAGATGGCCAAAAAGGGCTGTGAGCTTCCTCTGAAAACACATAATATACCTCCTACGAAATTACACTCCCCAGTTCCTCATGACTTGACCAAATAGAGCCGTAAGTGTCTGAGCTCTTCCTGGTAAACAATGGGATGAAGAGGAAGTTGTTATTGTGGAGACATTCCTGAAAATATAACGATTTTGTTTTATGTTTTAATTCCTGTAACAATTTCAGAGAATGTAGAAAGCTATTATCTGTCTTTATGTTACTATAACATCAAGAGATATTTGAAGGATATGTATAAATCAAAGTACCCTGTGAATATGTAGTTCTTCCACTGCTTCATGAAGAATTGTTTTAAACTCCAAAACCTGTAAGGAAATGATGCCACTGTCTGTCTCGTGAGGGGTATATGATAACGACAGCTCCTTTTCAAAGTCGTGTCCTCCAGTCTAAAGAGAACAATAATAGTTTTATTGTAAGTTATGCAAACAAGCATAGACATATGCATTCTATCATAATGTATGTATTTCTGCAGTAACCCTAGCTTACCGTGGTGGCGCGTTTCCCTGAGTCTGCACTGACATCCATCAAGATGTTCAGGTCAGGAGAAGGTTTTGTTGGTACTTAACACCCTGATAAATTCTGTAAAGTAAAAAAATAAATATTGAATGATAAGTGTGTACAACAAAGTATATTTGGTATAGGCCTAAAGCATTAAAACCTTATTAATATTATTCAGTCACTAAGTAAACAGCATTGCAGGAGGATACAGTGCAGTGATTTGGTAGTAGTTCTTCAACCCATCAAGGTGGAAATTAAGCTGTCCTGAGAGTCTAATAGGGGTCAGAGCCATAACACTAAATGGACAAATTGCCCTGTCATTCAGCTTCTAAATTATATAAGTTATTTAATATGACCTGTGTAGATGGACCCCTGTGCCCTCATCATGACTGACTTTTTAAGTAGGTCTCCACTGCCGACAATCCTTTAATAGAAGAGAGTATTTTCTCCATTTAACCTGCACCGTACTCAATCATGTGCAGGGATTAAATGATCCCTTTAGAATTTGCTACTATCATAAATGACATTGTGACCTGGGGGGGCAATGTCTTTATTTGCCTCTCCACTGATTCACTTGAGCAGATATTAAACAATTCTATAAACCATGAAAAGCAAAATTAAAAGGACACCATCCATATAACGGGATAATTCCCATCAGCAACATGAAGTCTGTATGACCTTTTGTGAGTTATATGACTATTGTCCTGTAATGCACTGAGAAAAAAACACTGCCATAATCAAAGCCCTGAGGTGAGGATAATACGTATTTAATCACAATGTCATCTATCATGAATGCTACTCTGACTTAAATTCATTAAGCACAGCTACAGCAAAGTACTTAGGGCTCATATACTACAATTACATAATTACATGCGGTGGTTACTCAATAACATTGTTAGAGATTATAAACTCGGTGGTTTGAGCCCTGAATGCTGATTGGCTGACAGCCGTGCTATTTCAGATCGTATACCATGGGTATGACAAAACATGTATTTTTACTGCTCTAATTACGTTGGTAACCAGTTTATAATAGCAATAAGGCACCTCGGGGGTTTGTGGTGTATGGCCAATATACCAAGGCTAAGGGCTGTATCCAGGCACTCCGCATTGCGTCATGCATAACAGCCCATAGCCGTGGTATATTGGCCATATACCACACCCCCCCGGGCCTTATAACTTAATTAGCCTATGTGAAGAAGCATTATAGATTCATACCACACAAAATACGGTGCAAATAAAATAACCGTGCAAATAAAATAACGTAATAGGCCTATTACTTTTATTATTATGATTAATTTATGGGGTGATTTTAAAAGCTTTAGATGACCAGGAACTACATGACAGGAACATGCAGGATATGACGACTAAGGTACCTCACATATGACTCCATGTTAAAATAAAGGTTAAATAAAACGATACAGTAACACCCTTGGTGGGTGGTGGCTTTTGCATCAGCCAAGCAGTAACATACTTTTAACTATAGTCTTTTACTTTATCATATATTATTTCTGTTAAAATACTGATATCTAACATTTAAAAAAATGTGCCAGTCTGTTTCTGCATAGTTTTATCATCCCTGCCGGCTATAATCCCTATTGTGTTTACAGCATGTGTAGCCTAAGAATCCTATGCATTCACCAGTAATTGTTACTAGCACTAGGAGGTGTGAGATGAACAGAAGTACCCACTTACAGAAGATTGATTGCACAACTGAATCGTTTTTTCTAAATATCATAAAACACACTAATTGTGCTATATTTTGAAAACCTTGGTCATTCTAACATTGAAATATCAAAAACTTGTGATTTTAGAAACTATTCTAGATTTTAGAAACTATTTTAGAAACTATTTAAAAACTATCACTGTATGTCAACATCACAAGGTTGATTCACTTCAACATTACCTTATTTGAAACTGAGCACTAACCAGGTGTGACATTGGTTTTCCGTGTTCCAAATATGATTCAGGACTTTAAAATAATAAATTAGTCTTCTGAGAAATAGAGTGAAAATACTCTCAACACTTACTCTATAAAGGAACAGTGTTAGATCTGGAATATCAAATTAATTAATTTAATTGTGTCCTGTACATCTCTCTGAATGTCTCAATGCCTATTTCTTTGAATAAAAACATTAAGCATCATCTGCTCTCCACGTGAACAATCTAGTTTTATATTTGTTTGATTTCTCCCTACTTTTTCAGTTTTCCACCGAAAATGCGAGGTTATTATTATTTGTGGAGTACTTTTTCCCCTTTTTCGTGATATCCAATTGGTAGTTACAGTCTTGTCCCATTGCTGCAACTCAGGTATGGACTCGGGAGAGGCGAAGGTCGAGAGCCATGCGTCCTCTGAAACACGACCCCACTGCTTCTTGACACACTGCTCGCATTAACCCGGAAGCCAGCCGCACCAATGAGTCTGAGGAAACACTGTACAGCTGGCGACCGAAGTCAGCATGCATGCAACCGAAGTCAGAGTACATGCGCCCGGCCACCACAAGGAGTCCCTAGAGCGCGATGGGACAAGGACATCCCAGCCCTCTCATAACCCGGACAACGCTGGGCCAATTGTGTGCCGTCCTATGGGACTCCCAATCACAGCCGGTTGCGATACAGTCTGGAATCAAACCAGGGTTTGTAGTAACACCTCTAGCACTGAGATGCAGTGCCTTACACGGCTGCGCCACCCGGGAGCCCCTATTCATTAGTCTGATTCTGTTGGAAAACGTTCTGGCACAAAGAGTTTAGAGTAGGAACCAAATGGTACAGCACGGGGAGGGGCCTACTTGAATTTGTCCAATAGAACCTCGTTTTCGTTGCATGACATTGAACGTTTGAAGTTAACGTGTTCCTTTGCAAAACGTTTTGCAACATTAAAAAACGTTTTGTAGCGGAATCCGACTAATGAATACACCCTGCCTGGTTAGTGGTCAACTCAACTCTGGGCTACCTGTAAATCGCTTTCCCTAAACGTGTCTTCAAGTCCTAAGGACCAGAACAATTCACTGGTATTGACTTACCGCTAGATCCCCTCTGCCACTACCAGCGAGCTAACGTTAGCTGGCTAGCTATAGAATGGTGACTTACCATTTCCAGCTGATTGCCGTTGTAACGTTAGATGTGAAGAAACAGGTACACTTTTTAGAATACACAATAAGCGACTTTAAATAAATATTCTAGCAATGTTCAAAGTATATCTAACGACAGTGTTGTTTGTTGAGCTACATTTATGAAAAAACATGGCTAGTAACAAAGGTAATGTGTAGTACGCCTAGCTATCTAACATGTCAGTTACCTATGTTGGGTAAATTCATCATTAGCATAGCTCGCGCACAGCCAGGGGAAAGGCGGGTGCACAGAACACACTTTCATATCGCGAGGAAAAACTGGACTGAATTTGGCGCTGGTCTGACACATGCACAGCAGCATATCTATAACAAGTCGTTGAGAAGTGAAGACTGACTGAGCGACGTATAGGCCTACCCAGAGAGGAAGAGGCGAAGCGAGAGGTTTCACCCTCGACAAAATCTGTCCAAAATAAAGCCAATGAGTTTCTATGGGCTTATTATTGGACCTAAGCTTCCCACCTTTGGGACAACGACTTCCATTGTTAGGGCATGTATATTAGTATCTCGTCATTATATACAGATATCTGGCTACCTTTGCCAACGGTTTCAATTAGTTACCTCAACCACAAAGTAAAACTTGGCTATATCGTTACAATTCATTAACACAACATTTTATTTGGGTTTTAATTTAAGGTAAGGCATAATGTTACCAGTGTGGTAAAGGGGGTAAGGTTTTAAATCACATTTTAAGAAGATCATTTGTAGAGATAGGCGGGGTATAGGACGTTGTGGCTGGGGTAACTAGCGACGACCCTAGCCAACCAAATATGGTAGCTGCAACCCAATATGTCGACTGGTGGGTGGCAGTGCATTCCATACACACTGTGTGGCTAGACCTGTCCACATTATTCTACCTTTGTAAAGGGAAGGGAACGCTGCTGCTACCTCGCTCTCCAACCAAGGTGAATGCAACAGACTGAAGTTAAGAGGAAATGCAGCAACTCTTGGAGGACAGTGGACGTTTATAAAAGTGCTTATTAAACGTAAAACTTAAAATTTCAAGTGGTCCTCCTATGGGCTCAGGAACCAATCACAATGGGAATACAAAACAAGATGCAGAGACCTGACAAATTGTTTTTAAACTCAGACTGACCAATAGATTATAATTACAAATAATTTTACCTAAACGGGCACGAGCGTTTATTTGCTCTGGCTGCCATCTAGTGTTCAAGTGTGTAATTGTTCCAAAGTCTCCTTGACGCTGTATTAGCGTAGTCCTTGGAGTAGAAGACACCAATAATGTAAAAGCGAGCTCTTTGACAAAATAATCCATGCTAGTTAGTTATACTATTCACTACATACCACTATTTTAAATCGAAATGAATAGCCAACATTTTTGTTACATTCGCTCAATTGTTCAAGTTCAATTGATGTAATCAGCAGGGATAATGCCTACTGCGTTCGTATACTATTCTACTTATTATTCTACTGCGTCTTTAACAGTTAATTAAGGTTTCCCTTGCTCACCTGAGGAATGAATAAAAGGGTAACGTTTTGGACAGATTTTTTTTTTTTCTTCAGTACGTCACCACCATCCTTACCAATTGAGGAATGGCCACAGTGAAGGAGAGAGCTGCCGCGCTGAATTTGTCTGGGAAACTGTGTCTGCGTTCTCCAGGTACAAACTTTGACCTTTATTGATGGCTGTAAACGTATGCACGAATCATTAGCCTACATGGTCGCCATATTTTTCTACATAATCAAACCAATGACTCCCATGGTTTTGTTTGTACATTTTACTTTCCCCTCGTATAGAAGGCCCGCTTATTTATTTGAACTGACTTTGTTGTCCTTGAAGGCATTGAGTGGTCTAACAACATCACTGTTTATCAAGCACTGACTGCTGATGGTTTAACCAAGGATATGGTTAAACCTTTAACCAGTTTCTTTTCTCACTCATTTTGTGTTACAGGTCATGGCATGGTCCATAAGCCATTCCAGGCCTCTCCTATATGGAGCAGCATCATTGCCAACCTCAAAATGTCAGTAAAGGTGAAGCGAAGGCGCTTTCACCTGAAGTCACATAATGACTGCTTTCTGGGGTCAGATGCAGTGGATGTGGTGTTGGACCATATAGTCCAGAGCAAGTTCTTTGAAGGTGCTGACATCTCACGGGACAAGGTGGTGCGTGTTTGTCAGGCCCTCCTGGACTGTAAGGTGTTTGAGACAGTTGGAGCAAAGGTCTTTGGTAAAGATAAGAGGCAAGATGTTTTCCAGGACAGCAAAGGTTACCTCTACAGGTTTCTGAACACACAAATGCCTTCTATGGATGAACTTGAAAAAGGAATCCTTTCTCCTGGTATTCAAAGCACCTTTTGCAGTGCTTCTTGCAGGTGGTTATTTGTTTTGATTCTATTTCCTTTATTTGAGACAAGTCAATATGAAATATTAATTGGATATAGTCTTTATTTGACTTTGCCTTCAAATGTTGCAGGCAAGAGGAGCAACTCTATTCACATGGTACACCTCTGAGATCCAACCAACTGTTGGAAACTGTCCTGGGAAACCTGAGTCTGAGTCCAAGCAAAGCACACATTGATTCTCCATTACCACAGACCCGTAAGTCATCTACTATCATAGTGTAAAGTCGGTATCATCTGATTTAACTACATCAGAGGTGCTGGTGTTGGGCAAAAACTAAAATGTGCTCCATCTCGGTCCCCAGGACTAGTATTGAACTCTAGTTGACAGTCCATTCCTTTACTCTGTAGTGGTTGATGAAGTGTGGCGTGAGGAGACGATGCTGAGACTGCTGCAGCTGGTAGAGCTCCCTATGTTGGACAATCTGTTGGAAGGTGGAGAGGCCTCTCCCCGTCGCATGGCACAGAGGGACCCAGACTTGATTTACACCAGCAACTACCTGGACCGTGAGATCCTGAGGGCCTTCAAGGACTCACAGTATGTAGTGTGACTGATCGGTCTTACTTGAATAGCTAAGATGGATATTTTTAACATGAATGAAGCTTCTCATGCAGGCCTACGGAGTACAATATTCCTGGTGGTGAGTGACATAACAGTTTCAGTGGCGCAGGATTATTTACTTATTCTGTTGAAGGGAGGATAATTGGCTTACAGCAGCATTGGACTGTCTGGAGTTCCTGCCTGACCAGCAGGTGGTGGAGGTGAGCCGTGATCTGCCCAGGTGTCCAGACGTGGTGGGTGTTGGCCAGGGTCAGCCCTGTTGCTCAGGTTCAGGCACCCAGCAGTGCAAACTTCTGCTGTATGAAACATTGGTGAAATACTATGGCCAGCCCGACCGCTCACCCCTGCTCGCCAACCACATGTCCGACTTCTACACTGGGGTTACCGAATTACTAGGTGAGACCGGCGCTATGACCACTTAATATTACTTGGGTCATGATTGGTACTTTTTCATTTTTTTTTTTTACTGTTTCCAGGTATATCATAAGCAATGTGTAGGGCTGCATTAACTTGTGCTTCTTTTTGCAGTGAATGCAAAGTTTGATAAAGCTCTTGAGGCACTGCAGTTGTGTTTGAAGCTTCTGCACCCTCGTAAGCGGGAGGAACTGCGCACATTGTTGAGCTTCATGGCTATGGCTGCAGACCCACTGGAAATCAAGCTGGACAAAGAGGTGAAGACCATGGGATCAGTTATTGTTATGGGATAGTTATTTCTGTATGGAGTCAGCGTTCTTATTCATTTACTTTTGACTCATTTAGCAGACGCTCTTATCCAGAGGAATTTACAGGCACAATTAGGGTTGAGTGCCTTGCTCAAGATTTTCAGACTGCTCTGGGATTTGAACATGTGGACTTTCGGTTACTGACCCAACACTCTTAACTGCTACACTACGTGCCACATCTTGATTAAGCACAATTTGATTCTGGTTCATGTTGGAATAACTCATACTGTCTCATTTTCAGATTGAGAACAAAATGGTTGTGAAGATGGCTTTTTCCAGAGCCATCATCCACAGCAAATCTCTAGCCAAAGAGAAAGTGGACCTCCTGGTGCTGTTCATGCTGGACAACCGCCATTACATTTTTAAGGTATTCTTGATTTGTTGACAGAGCAGTGACTGATTTTTTTGGGTCCTTAAAGCTATATATACTGAGTGTAGAAAACATTGCTCTTTACATTGTGTACGCACAGCTCAATATTAGAAAGGGGTTAATGATTTGTACACGCAGTGTAAATCCCATGTATTTTTATGAACACTATGTTGTGAATGCCATATGAGCATGCAATCATTACATTAAGTTTGATACATGGCTGGTTTGAAACATTTCTGTCTCAGATACCAGGATCTTTGCACAAGCTGGTCAGTGACAAACTTGCCAGAGTTGTGCAAGGGGAACAACCAGATGTGACAGGTAAAATATCTATCTAGTAGTCTTTGTGGAAGAGTGCTGACTGCCTCAAATCAATCACCTACACATTGTTCTCTCCATTGTCCTTAGGGTCCACGTTCTGTCAGCAAGTCTCAACAAAGGCTTATACTGACTGTACTCAAAGAACAACACATGAAGCGCTGTTGGTGTTACTGAGGAATATTAATGAAGACCCAAAGCACTCTGCCAAAGAGAGGAAACGGCTCCTCAGGCAATTTTACCAAGGCCATCCAGAAATATTTGTTCAGTATTTTGGGGATTCTGTGTCTGCTGTCGGTGTGTAGCCAGTGTCAATGTTGTCAAAAGATCACTTTGTACATGCCTAGGTCACTTTGTATGCATGTGATTCTGAATTAAATTTAAATAAAGTCTTAATCCATGGACACCATGGTACATTGCACACTGTCAGTCATAAATACTGAAATTGTAGCCATCTGAGAAATAACTTAAACTCATAGAAAGATGAGCTCCATTTCCCACAGTATCCAAAAGGCAATACACACATTGGAACTGATGTTGAGCGTTTGACCGGACCAGTAGTTGAATTTCTTAATTTTGGCCACAGTCGATGCCGTAAGACTTCATTTTCACCTGTTTCCACTTGCCACAGTCATTGTAAATTAATAAACATTGTATTTCTGGTATTACTTTAGTGAGGGTCATGCATAAGGTTGGGATTAAAATCACATTAAGAGATTGTAGAAATAGGTGGTTTATGACTTTGTGGTAACTAGTGACCATTTTCACCGGTTAGTGCTATCAGGGATCCTTGGGATGTCCCTACCCTAAATCCTAACCTTGTTATTTAACCAGGTAGGCCAGTTGAGAACAAGTTCTCATTTGGCTGTGTACAGCTGCTTAAAGTTAGTGAGGGAGATGTGTATTCAGCTTCAGAGATTTTTTTTGCAATTTGTTCCAGTCATTGGCAGCGGAGAACTGGAAGGAAAGGAAGTGTTGGCTTTGGGGATGACCAGTGCAATATACCTGCTGGAGCGCGTGCCACGGTGACCAGTGCAATATACCTGCTGGAGCGCGTGCCACGGTGACCAGTGCAATATACCTGCTGGAGCGCGTGCCACGGTGACCAGTGCAATATACCTGCTGGAGCGCGTGCCACGGTGACCAGTGCAATATACCTGCTGGAGCGCGTGCCACGGTGACCAGTGCAATATACCTGCTGGAGCGCGTGCCACGGTGACCAGTGCAATATACCTGCTGGAGCGCGTGCCACGGTGACCAGTGCAATATACCTGCTGGAGCGCGTGCCACGGTGACCAGTGCAATATACCTGCTGGAGCGCGTGCCACGGTGACCAGTGCAATATACCTGCTGGAGCGCGTGCCACGGTGACCAGTGCAATATACCTGCTGGAGCGCGTGCCACGGTGACCAGTGCAATATACCTGCTGGAGCGCGTGCCACGGTGACCAGTGCAATATACCTGCTGGAGCGCGTGCCACGGTGACCAGTGAGCTAAGGCAGGGCTTTACCTAGAAGACTTAAAGATGACCTGTAGCCAATGGGTTTGGCGACAAATGTAGTGAGGGCCAGCCAACGAGAGCATACAGCTTGGGGTGGTGGGTAGTATATGGGGCTTTGGTGACAAAACAGATGGCACTGTGATAGACTACATCCAGTATGCTGAGTAGAGTGTTGGAGGCTATTTTGTCAAGGATCGGTAGGATAGTTTTACGAGGGTATGTTTGGCAGCATGAGTGAAGGTTGCGTTGTTGCGAAATAGGAAGCAGATTCTAGATTTAATTTTGGATTGGAGATGCTTAAAGTGCGTCTGGATGGAGAGTTTACAGTCTAACCAGACACCTAGGTATTTGTAGTTGTCTACATATTCTAAGGCAGAGCCATCCAGAGTAGTGATGCAAGTCGGGCGGGCGGGTAACAATTGGTTGAAGAGCATGCATTTAGTTTTACTAGCATTTATAAGCAGTTGGAGGCCATGTGTTGTATGGCATTGAAGCTCGTTTGGAGGTTTGTTAGCACAGTTTCCAAAGTAGGGCCAGATGTATACAGAATGGTGAGCGACATCATTGGTATATACAGAGAAAAGAGTCGGCCCGAGAATTAAACCCTGTGGCACCCCCATAAAGACTGCCAGAGGTCCGGACAACAGGCCCTCCGATTTGACACACTGAACTCTATCTGAGAAGTAGTTGGTGAACCAGGCGAGGCAATCATTTGAGAAGGCAAGGCTATTGAGTCTGCCGATAAGAATGCGGTGATTGACAGAGTCGAAAGCTTTGGCCAGGTCGATGAAGACGGCTGCACAGTTCTGTTTTTTATCGATGGCGGTTATATCGTTTAGGACCTTGAGCGTGGCTGAGGTGCACCCAATGACCAGCTCGGAAACCAGATTGCATAGTGGAGAAGGTACGTGGGATTCGAAATGGTCGGTGATCTGTTTGTTAACATGGCTTTCGAGGACCTTAGACCTATATCCATCCTGCCCTGCCTTTCTATCACAGTTTGGGCCTAGAGTGTCTCCCCCTTTGAAGAGGGGTATGACTGCGGCTGCTTTCCAATCTTTGGGGATCTCAGACGATACAAAAGAGAGGTTGAACAGGCTAGTAATAGGGGTTGCAACAATTTCGGCAGATAATTTTAGAAAGAGGGTCCAGA
Organism: Salvelinus alpinus; assembly: GCF_045679555.1. Classification (NCBI taxonomy): domain Eukaryota; kingdom Metazoa; phylum Chordata; class Actinopteri; order Salmoniformes; family Salmonidae; genus Salvelinus; species Salvelinus alpinus. Next base: position 17,330,983 of record NC_092094.1, read on the forward strand.
TTGTCTAGCCCAGCTGATTTGTAGGGATTCAGATTTTTCAGCTCTTTCAGAGCATCAGCTGTCTGGATTTGGGTGAAGGAGAAGCAGGGGGGGGGGGTTTGGGCAAGTTGCTGCAGGGGGTGCAGAGCTGTTGGCCGGGTAGGGGTAGCCAGGTAGAAAGCATGGGCAGCCGTAGAAAAATGATCAATTATCGTAGATTTATCGGTGGTGACAGTGTTTCCTAGCCTCAGTGCAGTGGACAGCTGGGAGGAGGTGCTCTTATTCTCCATGGACTTTACAGTGTCCAAAAACTTTTTGGAGTTAGTGCTACAGGATGCAAATTTCTGTTTGAAAAAGCTAGCCTTTGCTTTCCTAACTGACTGAGTATATTGGTTCCTGACTTCCCTGAAAAGTTGCATATCGCGGGGGATATTCGATGCTAATGCAGAATGCCACAGGATGTTTTCGTGCTGGTCAAGGGCAGTCAAGTCTGTGGTGAACCAAGGGCTATATCTGTTCTTAGTTCTACATTTTTTGAATTGGGCATGCTTATTTAAGATGGCGAGGAAAGCACTTTTAAAGAGCAACCAGGCATCCTCTACTGACGGGATGAGGTCAATATCCTTCCAGGATACCCGGGCCAGGTCGATTAGAGAAACCTTCTCGCTGAAGTGTTTTAGGGAGCGTTTGACAGTGATGAGGGGTGGTCGGTTGACGGCGGATCCATCACGTATGCAGGCAATAAGGCAGTGATCGCTGAGATCCTGGATGAAGACAGCAGAGATGTATTTAGATGGCAAGTTGGTCAGGATGATATCTAAGAGGGTGCCCAAGGTTACGGATTTAGGGTTGTGCCTGGTAGGTTCCTTAATAATTTGTGTGAGATTGAGGGCATCTAGCTTAGATTGTAGGACGGCCGGGGTGTTAAGCATGTCCCAGTTTAGGTCACCTAACAGTACAAACCTAACAGTACAAACAGTACAAACTGTGGTATACAGTTTAAAACATGTTATAATTAATTAAACCTTTTTACTATTCCTTTCTTACAGATATAGAGCCTGGTTATAGGTGTTGACATCCTGCCGTTTCCAATTCCACCCAAGCCCCAGCTCTGTAAGTTTTCCAGGCATAAAGTAGTTCACATCCAGACAGGCTTTGGAAAATACAAACAAACTAACAGATTTTTGTAGCATCTCTACTGTATCGGGCATGTTACTGCGGTCTTTTTTTAAAGTCAATAAACATGTGTGTAAAGTGTATACTTTTTCACAGTAGATTTGTTTAAGACCACCTAGAAACATCTGATTTACCCCACAGCATTAATTAATAAGCTGGGTAGAAAATGAATCTGTTTAAGTCATAAGTAAAGGCCTTTCAAAAAGAGGCTGGCATGATTGACTGTGACACATATTTAACACGTATTGCTTGTTACAGAAGACTACTGTTGTACATTGAATATCGATTCATCCCTGTTACACCTTGATGTGTTGGCTCTCTATGTCTGTACATAGTGTGAAATGCGGTTTCCCTAAAGTTATTACCCCCTAAACCTGAATCTGAAATTAACTTTATGATCTTTTCTTAACCCTATTACTTTGGGGTTCTAATCTACCTCTTTTAACCCCCCCCCCCCCCCCCCCCCCCAAGGCAGGCAGACAGGCAGACAGGCAGGCAGGCAGGCAGGCAGGCAGGCAGACAGGCAGGCAGACAGACAGACAGGCAGACATTCCTGCTTCATAGACAACAACCCTAAGGGCAATAAAATAGGGTGGGTGTGGGGTCATACTCTTTGAAATGTTCAAACACATCCCCCCAGTTCAACGAGGTCCCTAGACATCAATCATCATGACAACTTCAAAGGAATAGATGCATTATATACATAAATTCACACTCACTCTAAGGCGTGAGAACAGGAACAGGATGCCCCTATATGGGCATAACCACGTGATAACTTCCCGCCAGGATGTCCTGACCAGATGCCCAAATATGGGCATGCACACGTCATCCAGACATAGGGTCATAAATCAAACGTTTGACGTGTGCCGTCTACTTTATTCTCTCTCTCACATGCCGTAAATACAAATTTAAACTAGTGATGTGCATTCAGTATTTTCAGTGAGCCGGATCTTAAGGTATAGTAACTACTCTTGTTTGTCATACATAATACTCAGAGCCCTCATTCCTTTTGTGAATTTATGAACTCACCCAACCCTTAACTTTGGTCTTTAGGTCTTTCCGTGCAGATGAAGCCTTAGTTGCAATTGGAGAGAGGATGTGTGTGGAGCTAAGTGGATGTCTGAACATGGCTTTTCCCCGTTCTCCACCAACCTGCAGAGCATTTTGAAAGGCTAGATTTCTGCTGTTACTCTCCCAGACTACACCATACGCAAGCTTATAGGTAACCTAACCTCATTCTATGTCATCCACAGTTTTATGAATTTTGCCAAATGCTTTCCCCAATTCTTCTCCATAAAGTTCTGTGCAAAATATAGTTTGTCTGTATCTTCGGTCTGTTCCTTGATCATCGTTTACATGGGTGGTCGTGCCAAGGACATGATCTGCTTGTGATGATAGCATACCTAGTTTGCTGCCTTACTGTGTCCGTTTAACCCTCTGAGCATGAAAATGACTTCCTTACTCAGACTCCCGCATCCAGACCTACCTCCTTGCCTTCCTGCAGTCCAGTCACAGGAGTGCTCCAACCCTAGAAGGGGGCCTATCAGCAAAGAGCTGGAAGAGATTTCCATGAGGTTTGGCCGTCTGGTCCATTTCAACAAGTTGGTTTATTCCCCTTTCTACCAAAAGATACTGCAGGAGATTGTGCAAGAAGGGGAAATTCATGACACCTAGGCTTGAACACTGAACTGTTAAATAAAATGGGATGACTGTAGGTTATCCATTGTATGGCTAGAGATAATGCAATGTTGCCAATATTAATTGATTTGAAAATACTTATACAAGTTCTGTTGCATTCACTTTTTACTTATTTGATGATGGGTGTATCACAGCTGTTTATGGATTGGTACAGCAACCACAGGTAAGGGCACAATGCAAAACTGCATGTTATAATAAAAAATATGAAATGTATTCCCAGGGGATAGCACTTAAAACCACTAATAATTAAAACACTTTATTCTGTAAACTGCTATGTGTACTGTAAAGTACACAACAATGACATGGATACTGATTGGTGCCTTGCAAACCTTCATGGACCCGCTGATAATTCATGATCTGGTCTTTGTTTAGGCTGAACATGTTTTTATGAAAGGATAAATGGTAATACTGAACCATACACCATGGTTTTACATGCTCTGTTTGCTTGTTGACTTACTGATGCAGATAAAACCAGTCATGCATACAAATGTGTACACTGAGTATACCAAACATTACAAACACCTTCCTAATATGTAGTTTACGCCAATGCTTTCTACAGTTGTGTCAAGTTGGCTGGATGCCCTTTGGGTGGTGGATCATTCTTGATACAGAGGAAACTGATCTGCATGGAAAACCCAGCAGCGTTGCAGTTCTTGACACAAACCGGTGTGCCTGGCACCTACTACCATATCCCATTCAAAGGCACTTAAATATTTTGTCTTGCCCAGATCAATGTTACTTATTTATTTTTATTTCACCTTTATTTAACCAGGTAGGCTAGTTGAGAACAAGTTCTCATTTGCAACTGCGACCTGGCCAAGATAAAGCAAAGCAGTTCGACACATACAACAACACAGAGTTACACATGGAATAAACAAAGATACAGTCAATAATGCAGTAGAAAAGTCTATATACAGTATGTGCAAATGAGGTAGGATAAGGGAGGTAAGGCAATAAATAGGCCATGGTGACGAAGTTATTACAATATAGCAATTAAACACTGAAATGGTAGATGTGCAGAAGATTAATGTGCAAGTAGAGATACTGGGGTGCAAAGGAGCAAGATAAATAAGTAAATACAGTATGGGATGAGGTAGTTGGATGGGCTATGTACAGGTGCAGTGATCTGTGAGCTGCTCTGACAGCTGGTGCTTAAAGCTAGTGAGGGAGATATGAGTGTCACGGCTGTTGAAAGCAGAGGACCAAGGTGCAGCGTTGTGAGCGTACATTTGATTTATTAAATCAAAATGATGCCGAACAAAACAATAAACATTACAAAAACAAACCATGAAGCTCAAAGGCTATGTGCCCGAAACAAAGTCAACTTCCCACAATGACAGGTGGAAAAAGGGCTACCTAAGTATGGTTCCCAATCAGAGACAACGATAGACAGCTGTCCCTGATTGAGAACCATACCCGGCCAAAACATAGAAATAGAAAATCATAGAAAAACAAAACATAGAATGCCCACCCCAACTCACGCCCTGACCAAACCAAAAATAGAGACATAAAAAGGATCTCTAAGATCAGGGCGTGACAATGAGTCTCCAGCTTCAGTGATTTTTGCAGTTCGTTCCAGTCATTGGCAGCAGAGAACTGGAAGGAAAGGTGGCCAAAGGAAGAATTGGCTTTGGGGGTGACCAGTGAGATATACCTGCTGGAGCGCGTGCTATGGGTGGGTGCTGCTATGGTGACCAGTGAGCTGAGATAAGGCGGGGCTTTACATAGCAGAGCCAGTGGGTTTGGCGACGAGTATGAAGCTAGGGCCAGCCAATTAGAGCGTACAGGTCGCAGTGGTGGGTAGTATATGGGGCTTTGGTGACAAAACGGATGGCACTGTGATAGACTGCATCCAATTTGCTGAGTAGAGTGTTGGAGGCTATTTTGTAAATGACATCGGCGAAGTCAAGGATCGGTAGGATGGTCAGTTTTACGAGGGTATGTTTGGCAGCATGAGTGAAGGATGCTTTGTTGCGAAATAGGAAGCCAATTCTAGATTTCATTTTGGATTGAAGATGCTTAATGCGAGTCTAGAAGGAGAGTTTACAGTCTAACCAGATACCTAGGTATTTGTAGATGTCCACATATTCTAAGTCAGAACCGTCCAGAGTAGTGATGCTGGACGGGCAGGTGCGGGCAGCGATCGGTTGAGGAGCATGCATTTAGTTTTACTTGCATTAAAGAGCAGTTGGAGGCCACGGAAGGAGAGTTGTATGGCATTGAAGCTCGTCTGGAGGTTAGTTAACACAGTGTCCAAAGAAGGGCCAGAGGTATACAGAATGTTGTCGTCTGCGTAGAGGTGGGTCAGAGAATCACCAGCAGCAAGAGCGACATCATTGATGTATACAGAGAAGAGAGTCGGCCCGAGAATTGAACCCTGTGGCACTCCCATAGAGACTGCCAGAGGTCCGTACAACAGGCCCTACGATTTGATACACTGAACTCTATCAGAGAAGAAGTTGGTGAACCAACCGAGGCAATCATTTGAGAAACCAAGGCTGTTGAGTCTGCCGATAAGAATGTGGTGATTGACAGAGTTGAAAGCCTTGGCCAGGTCGATGAATACGGCTGCACAGTAATGTCTCTTATCGATGGCGGTTATGATATCGTTTAGGACCTTAATGCTGGGTGTTGAACATCACTTTATTGATAGGTGATTACAGCATCACACTAAATAATTACACTAAATAGAGCAACTCGCCCACGCTTCCCCCATTTCTCCTTCACCCAAATCCAGACAGCTGATGTTCTGAAAGAGCTGCAAAATCAGCCGGGCTAGACAATCTGGACCCTCTCTTTCTAACATTATCTGCCGAAATTGTTGCAACCCCTATTACTAGCCTGTTCAACCTCTCTTTCGTATCGTCTGAGATTCCCAAAGATTGGAAAGCTGCAGCGGTCATCCCCCTCTTCAAAGGGGGAGACACTCTAGACCCAAACTGCTACAGACCTATATCTATTCTACCCTGCCTTTCTAAGGTCTTTGAAAGCCAAGTTAACAAAACAGATCACAGACTATTTCGAATCCCACCGTACCTTCTCCGCTATGTAATCTGGATTCAGAGCTGGTCATGGGTGCATCCCAGCCACACTTAACTTCTTATGGCTGCAGGGGCAGTATTGAGTAGCTTGGATGAAAGGTGCACAGAGGTGCCCAGAGTAAACGGCCTACTCCTCAGTCATAGTTGCTAATATTTGCATATTATTATTATTAGTATTGGATAGAAAACACTGAAGTTTCTAAAACGGTTTGAATTATGTCTGTGAGTATAACAGAACTCATATGGCAGGAAAAAAACTGAGAAGTTCCACTTCCTGTTTGAATTTTTTCTGAGGGTGGCAGATTTTCAACAAAGCTCTCATTGAAATTACAGCGAGATAGGGATGAGTTTTCCTACGATGAGTTTTCCTACTTCCTACGGCTTCCACTAGATGTCAACAGTCAATAGAACTTTGTCTGATGACTCTAATGTGAAGGGGGGCCGAAGGAGACAGGAATTAGTCACCACTGCCACGAGCTGACCATGCTTTGACCACACGTGAGAGGCAGCTCCGTTCCATCTCTCAACTGAAGTCAATGTAATTCTCCGGTTGGAACGTTATTCAAGACGTATGTTAACAACATTCTAAAGATTGATTCAGTACATCGTTTGACATGTTTCTACTGACTGTTACTGAACTTTTGGACATTTCGTCACGTTATAGTGGACGCGCTTTGTGACTTTGGAATTGTTTACCAAACGCGCTAACCAAAGTAGCTAATTGGACATAAATAACGGACATTATCGAACAAATCAAGCATTTATTGTGGACCTGGGATTCCTAGAACTGCGTTCTGATGAAGTTCATCAAAGGTAAGGAAACATTTATCATGTATTTTCTGGTTTCTGTTGACTCCAAAATGGCGGCTAATTTTATTATATTTCTGAGCGCCGTCTCAGATTATTGCATGGGTTGCTTTTTCCGTAAAGTTTTTTTTAAATCTGACACAGCGGTTGCATTAAGGAGAGGTATATCTATAATTCCATGTGTATAACTTGTATTATCATCTCCATTTATGATGAGTATTTCTGTTGAAACGATGTGGCTATGCAAAATCACTTGATGTTTTTGGAACTAGTGAATGTAACGCGCCAATGTAAACTCAGATTTTTTATATAAATATGAACTTTTAAAAACTATTGGAACTATTTCCCTGTTTGACTGCTAGGTTTTATAGGTATTATGACACCTCCACTGTGGGGCTCTATTAATTTTGAGTTGCATGTAATACATATATCTAACAGCAGAGGGAAACAGAACACTTTCAATATTTGCCCAGACATTGGCCATGTTTGAGAGGATCAAAACCGCAATGTATCATGGGTAAATTGTGACTGACGTACAAATAATAATGAGTCTTTATTTATAATGCAAGGTGATTGGTAGGCAGTCATCTGGAGTTGATTTAATGCTCTCGAACACGGCCATTAAGTTCAAGTTTATTCACACAGACTTTCTCGAGGTGTTCTCTTTTTATCAAGTTGCGGAGACCATAGGGCAGTCTGAGGGTCTTGGAGAGTTCTTTCCCCTGGTCCTTCACACCTGTTAGTTACCACATCACTAGCCAGCTACCACCCAGTTATATATGCTGGTTTAGGCTGTCAATGCCCTGTCTAGTGTCTATCTATTTTTATTTGTTAAAGGTATTTCTTGCTGTCCTTTGGAAGCTTAAAGACAAGGTCCTTATGCTTCCAAAACCGTACCGCAAGCGAGGCGTTTTAATGTTCAGACCTGAGCGTTAACAATATACCCCTACAGAACAATATCCCCTACAGAAGACGCCTTCATCCAATGACCTACGCCTTGAAAACACCTACAGCGTTTTTGCGCAAAATGAAACGCAGCATCATCTGGATATGTGTGCAACAAAAGTTCAACTTTCACCTAACGCCTCGATCACACCGACATAGTTTTTCATTTTGGTACACCAGAAGTACATTCATTTCCAATGGAACGCTGCATTTGCCGTGCAGCATTGGGGTGCAGAGGCAGTTTCAGTGCGTTCTATGTGGTGCATATGCTGGATTTATCGAATTTATGCATCAAATTGTATGCATAGACAGCTTGACATAAATAGTAGCAGAAGGTGAATGTTGAACTGTTGTTGCACACATATGCTGCATACCATTTTTGCTTAATGATGCTGTAGGTGTGATCAAGGCATCTGCTACCATTTCAGTCAAGCCATCTATGCATACAATTTGATAAATCCAATGTATGCACCACGCAGAATGCAGAGCAACTGCCTCTGCAAAACAATGCTGCAAGGCAAATGCAGCGTTCCATCGGAAATGAATGTACTTCTGGTGTGCCAAAACACAACGGCGCTGTCGGTGTATTCGAGGCTTTATGTGTAATGTAATGTAAGACCTTGATCACACCTGTTATTGCGCAAAATAGTAGGCAGCATCATCTGGATATGTGTGCAACAAATGTTCAACATTCACCTTCTGCTAGTATTTCTGTCAAGCCATCTACACATACAGTTTGACGCATACGTTCGATAAATACAACGTATGTACCACAGAACGCCCTGCAACTGCCTCTGGCAATGCAGCAAGGCAAACGCAGCGTTTCATTGGAAAATAATGTAATTCTGGGGTACCAAAATGCCCTCCCTGTCGGTGTGATCGAAGCGTAACGAGAGTCATGATCAAAGGCTAGCTTGCAGGCAGGTCTTGATTTGAAAAAAAAAATGTACATTTTAGAATTGCCCAGAATATAAAATGAATTGTTATGGATAGAATGCAGAGAGTCCTTATCAATTGTGTCTAAAAACGGATTATATTTATATTTTATGTGGTGGGGTCACCCCCATGACATTGAAAATACATTTGATAGAATTGCATTAATTGCATTAGAGTTCAATTAAGGATATTGGTGGTAAATTAAGTTCATTTTGAAATTGGTACTATAATTGGATTGCCGTAACTGATCACATGAGGGTATGGGGAATGTCCACATTTGCACATATCTGTCATAGTTTTTGTTTTTTATCTTTAATAAATGTTAATTGTTGTAGTTTTGATGATATCACGCACATTTCTCAAAAGTCAGCTAGCTCATGGTGAGTCGATTTCTCTGCTCTTGTTCCAGGACTCTCAAACATTCCACACGCAACAGGGGTGGGGAGGGACTCAGCAACAACGAGCAAAGTGCTGGAACAGTGCGGTCTCTGGAACAACTGGTCCCCATAAAGGTTAGAAATATGGGTTTCGTGGCCCTTGAAACGAAAACAAGAGCCAATTTTCCCCGAAACTGGCAGTGGACGAAGACTGGTTTCATTTAATGGTGTAATACGTGAGTTATTTGGAGTTTAACATGTGGGAGATGGTGGGTTTATCGAGATCCTCGTTGTCCAATAGAACAAGATGGCAGCATTGCAGGCAAACCGAGCATGGTGTGGGTACTTGTTAGCATGTTCAGAGAAGCCCTGGATTCTGTCATTTACCATTGTTTATAAAGGTATGTGCGCTACAATAATATCAAGCCCAACTTATATTTTTATGCATTTCGTCGGTAGCTAGATATCTAGCAAATAGTTAGTTTCACGTTAGCTAGCTTGTTAGCAAATATGTCAAGCTCGCTAACGTTAGCCACTAACGATAGCAAAAAGTTTGTTCGTCAGCCTGGGTTGACTTTTTGATTCGTCCTTTAACTACATTTCGTCAATATTTTTTTTGGTGGGGTTTAGCTAATTATTGACATCTCCATTCTCCTACCCATACTGTACATAGTTTAGTTAGCGAGCTAATCTTTAATTCAGATACCAATCTTGGCTGTTTAGCTAACGTTAGCTAGCTAATGTTACAACTTTAACTTACTAGCTACAACTTGAATTTACAAGCTAACGTTACATTCACCAGCCAGATAGCAGCTTATAATAACCATATTTTATAACTCGGTCATATAGCTAGATAAAATATTCGTTGTATAATGTACATACTAGTGGATTTCTGCCTTGATACTACTAGTTTAGTTACTTCCTTGAAGCCACGTAACAGTTAGTCAGGTGTTTTATCAATCACCCATACCCCTCAGTCTACTCTGCACCTCACGCATTTGTTGATGATTTACACGTGGCCTCTTATGGCAGGCAGCCTTCTAATCCAGAAATGGTGAGGAGGAGTGTAATTCAATACTGGGCTAGGGTCTCCTACCATTGCTGGGGTGTGGTGTAGGGACAGCAGCCATTGCAGCTGGCTCTGTTTTGGTACTTAGTGTGGTAGCTACTAAGTGTCTGACAAGCATATGAAAATAATGATAAAGAAAGGGTACCCCGGAGTGTGAACATTTTTTAATGGGGGTTTTGTTTTGCAAGGTTCCTTTCGGTAGGACGACATGCTTTAGTTAAATGTGTTATACAACTTAGCCATGTTTTATATTTTGTTTTCAATATTACTTCAATTAGGAACTGAAGTAATGTAGATAATTTTGATACAGAAGACACCCATTAGCCTGTCTGAACTTGGCATATTTGTACCCTAAGGTGTAACTAGTTAGCCTGGCTGATGTGACTCACAGCGAGGGAGTTGTAAGTGCAGTATTTGCACAGAAGTGTGCTCCTGAATGTGCTCATTTATGTTTGGTTCTCTCAATGTTTTTTTTATTCTTTCCTTGGTGTTGAGACCTCCAGTCATTTGGATTTGAAAATACAGTTATATTTGGCGGCACTCTGGGGCTTTGTGGTTTTCCATGTGGGTGTTTGAGTGGGAAAGACACAGGATAAACAATCAGTAAAAAAACATCCCCTTCATTATTGGTGCATCGTGCCTACTTCAAAATAGCCTTTCCATACATGCCAGGAGGACTTTGAGTTAGGTGTTAGTAACTCTAGTTGTAACTAGTGCCATGTCAGCGTAAAACCTTCCCATACTTTGAAGCAAACACTAACTATAATCAGCAGAACAGCTAAACCTGTCATATTTCCCAACTTTGCTGGTACTCCAACAGAGACCATAGAGGCAAGCTTACATTTTAAACGGTTTATGCTTATCTTTTGACATGCAAGCAGATTGTCTGTCTCTGTTTGCCTGTGGTCTATAGTGTCACGGTTTGCTGGTTGAATAAAGCTGCTCTTATCTACTGTAGTTACCTTTATGCTTTTTCTGCTTTTCCTGCCTGAGTGACAGGCAGCATAGCTCGCCCACAGAGTTATGCGATCCCCCTCATTACGTTTAGTTTAGAGTTTTTTGCTGAATGCCCTAGTATAGCTTGCTATTGAACAAATAGCATGCCTGCCGTTCCCCCAATTTCTATCTGATCTAACTGAAATGTTTAAGTGCATCCTCCCTAACATGCTTTGTTATCCTTCTCAATACAACTTCCACCAATCACCCACATAACAACAACGTGGCTGGCTAAATTGCATTTGAAGTAGTTCAAGTAAACTAATCATTCCCTTTTCTCTCTTACAGGTATGACCTCACACGTTTTGGTCTACCCACCACATGTTTATCAAACCCAAACAAGTGCCTTTTGCAGTGTGAAGAAACCCACAGTTGAGCTCAATCGCTGTGCTTTTCATAGGAGGACCCTGCAGATCTATATAATTGGAGTAAACCTTGGCATTGCAAAGCCTACCAATATCCTCCTTTCAATTAAGACGAAAGTGTCTTGTAGACCCCAGAGTGGGCAGGACTTTGCAGGCAGCTACATCCCTGAAAGAAGTACACAGGGAGTTGCTCCAAAAAACGACCCAGGCCCCCCACCCCCCCTCAAGGCAAGGGTCCAGAGAAGCTGAGGCTGCAGGGGGACAGCAGTGTATGTACAGTCAGCCTGGGTTTCGGGGACTGTGGCCAGAGAAGCAGCAGTGAACAAGGTGAAGGAGAGAGCACAGTGGAGGTTTGAACTAATTGGACAGCTTCCTGCGATGTGGGCTGAACTGTAAGGGTGAGTGGAGAACAGTGGGAAAGCCATGCAGATAGTGGAGGACATTTCCATGATACCTGCCATGTTGCAAACTAATGTAGGGAACAAGAACACCATGGGGGGAGTGCCCCCCAAACAGAATGTTGGTGGGACTGGGGCTCGTAATGCGGCAGGGGATGGGGACTACCAGTTGGTGCAGCATGAGGTCTTGTGCTCCATGAAGAACACTTATGAGGTGCTGGAGTTCCTAGGTCGTGGCACCTTCGGACAGGTGGTGAAGTGTTGGAAGCGAGGCACAGGGGAGGTTGTGGCTATCAAGATCTTAAAGAACCACCCATCGTATGCAAGGCAGGGTCAGATTGAGGTGGGCATCCTTGCCCGTCTGAGTGGGGAGAACGCTGATGAGCACAACCTGGTGCGGGCATTCGAGTGCTTCCAGCACCGCAGCCACACTTGCCTGGTGTTTGAAATGCTGGAGCAAAACCTCTATGACTTTCTCAAGCAGAACAAGTTCAGCCCGCTGCCATTGAAGGTGATCAGACCGGTCTTACAGCAGGTGGCCACTGCGCTGAAGAAGCTCAAGAACTTGGGCCTGATCCACGCTGACCTGAAGCCGGAGAACATTATGCTGGTGGACCCGGTGCGACAGCCTTACCGGGTGAAAGTGATCGACTTTGGCTCGGCCAGCCACGTGTCCAAAGCCGTGTGCTCCACGTACCTGCAGTCACGCTACTACAGGTAGGTCGGGCCTGCCCCTTAACTAATAGGGTCTTGTTCATGCCTTTATCTTCCTAGAAACACATTTTAAAAGTTAACAGAAATCAGGACAACCCCAGTAGGGCTACTAAGTAAGCACTAACCAGTTTGAGATACAGGGGCAGCATTTCACAAGGGTTAGCATCTTTTCCAGAGCTTCAAGGTATTTAGGCTATTATGTTATGTAATGTGAACAAATGGCCCTGTAATAATCTACAGGTTTTTGAGGGAGCTTGACAGCATGCAAACACTTCCACTGCACTGCCTCTGTTAACCATCAGTCACACCCAAATGAGCCTGGATTACGTAACCTGCTGAAGGAACAGAAATTATTACATGCACAAGAATGCCTTATGTCTTGTATGTTTCTGGATGAGACAAATGGAACATTCTCAGGAAGTATAAGCCTTTTGGTCACTACCCTATGTATACACAGGCATAAGCTTCCACTTGAACAATTATGTGAAATGTTTAACCAGTGTTGCATAACATACAGTCGTGAGTGACCCGCTTCCGTGTTATGGTGTCGAGCTTCTCAAAAACTATCCTGGTCTGAGGTGCTTACAAGACCAGTTTCCTCTCAAGCAGGGCTCTACGCTGACCTTTTTTACAAGGAGCACGGGTGTGCCTAAGTTGAAAAGTGTAGGTGCACAAAGAAATTTTCACTTCCTACGGCTTCCACTAGATGTCAACAGTCTGTAGAACTTTGTCTGATGACTCTACTGTTAAGGGGGGCTGGATGAGAGGATAATTAGTCAGGTCTGCCATGAGGTGACCATTCTTTGACCATGCGCGTTCACATGAGGGGGAGCTCCGTTCCATCGCTCATCTGAAGTCAATGTAATTCTCCGGTTGGAACATTATTCAACATTTATGTTAAAAACATTCTAAAGATTGATTCAATACATCGTTTGACATGTTTCTACGGACTGTTATGGAACTTTTGGACATTTCGTCAGGTTTTAGTGAACGCGCTTCCCCGACGTTGGATTTATATACCAAACACGCGACAAAAATAGCTATTTGGACATAAATGATGGACATTACCGAAAAAACCCGAACATTTCTTGTGGGAGTCCTGGGAGTGCATTCCGACGAAGATCAGCAAAGGTAAGTGAAGATTTATAATGATTTTTATGAGTTTTGTTGACTGCACAATTTGGGCGGGTAACTGTATGGCTTGCTTTTGTGGCTGAATGCTTTTTTCAGATTATTGAATATTGTGTTTTGCCGTAAAGCTTTTTGAAGTCTGACAGCGGTTGCATTAAGAACAAGTGTATCTTTAATTCTATGTAAAACATTTATGATGAGTATTTCTGTTATTTGACGTGGCTCTCTGCAATTTCTCTGGATATTTTGGAGGCATTTCTGAAAATGGCGGCAATGTAAACTGAGGTTTTTGGATATAAATATGAACTTAATCGAACAAGACATATATGTATTGTGTAATATGAAGTCCTATGAGTATCATCTGATGAAGATCATCAAAGGTTAGTGATTAATTTTATCTCTATTTGTGCTATTTGTGACTCCTGTCTTTGGCTGGAAAAATGGCAGAATTTTTCTTTGAGTTGGTGGTGACCTAACATAATCGTTTGTGGTGCTTTCGCTGAAAAGCCTATTTGAAATCGGACACTTTTTGGGGATTAACAACAAGATTACCTTTAAAATGGTATACGACACATGTATGTTTGAGGAATTTTAATTGAGATTTCTGTTTGAATTTGGCGCCCTGCACTTTCACTGGCTGTTGTCATATCGATCCCGTTACCGCGATTGCAGCCATAAAAAGTTAATCCCATTGAGAACCTGTGGTCATTCCTCAAGAGACGGATGGACAAACAAAAACCCACAAATTCTGATAAACTCCAAGCATTGATTATGCAAGAATGGGCTGCCATCAGTCAGGATGTGGCCCAGAAGTTAATTGACAGCATGCCAGGGCAGATTGCAGAGGTCTTGAAAAAGCAGGGGCAACACTGCAAATATTGACTCTTTGCATCAACTTCATGTAATTGTCAATTAAAGCCTTTGACACTTATGAAATGCTTGTAATTATACTTCAGTATTCCATAGTAACATCTGACAACAATATCTAAAAACACTGAAACAGCAAACTCTGAAAATTTGTGTCATTCTCAAAACTTTTGGCCACATACTTCTCCTTTTTCATGATGCCATCTATTTTGTGAAGTGCACCAATCCCTCCTGCAGCAAAGCACCCCCACAACATGATGCTGCCACCCCCGTGCTTCACGGATGGGATGGTGTTCTTCGGCTTGCAAGCCTCCCCCTATATCCTCCAAACATAATGATGGTCATTATGGCCAAACAGTTCTATTTTTGTTTCATCAGACCAGAGGACATTTTACAAAAAGTATGACCTTTGTCCCCACGTGCAGTTGCAAACCGTAGTCTGCCTTTTTTATGGGGGTTTTGGAGAAGTGGCTTCTTCCTTGCTGAACGGCCTTTCAGGTTATGTCGATATAGGACTCGTTTTACTGTGGATATAGTTACTTTTGTACCCGTTTCCTCCAGCATCTTCACAAGGTCCTTTGCTGTTCTGGGATTGATTTGCACTTTTCGCACCAAAGTATGTTTATCTCTAGGAGACAGAACACGTCTCCTTCTTGAGCGGTATGACGGCTGCATGGTCCCATGGTGTTTATACTTGCGTACGACTGTCTGTACAGATGAACGTGATATCTTCAGGCGTTTGGAAATTGACTTGTGGAGGTCAACAAAAAATTTTCTGAGGTCTTGGCAGATTTCTTTTGATTTTCCCATGATGTCAAGCAAAGAGGCACTGAGTTTGAAGGTAGGCCTTGAAATAATTCCACAGGTACACCTCCAATTGACTCAAATTATGTCAATTAGCCTATCAGAAGCTTCTAAAGCCATGACATAATTTTCTGGAATTTCCCAAGCTGTTTAAAGGCACAGTCAACTTAGTGTATGTAAACTTCTGACCCACTAGAATTGTGATACAGTGAAATAATCTGTCTGTAAACAATTGTTGGGAAAATTACTTGTCATGCACAAAGTAGATGTCCTGACTGACTTGACAAAACTATAGTTTGTTAAAAAGAAATTTGTGGACTGCTTGAAAAACGAGTTTTAATGACTCCAACCTAAGTGTATGTAAACTTCCGACTTAAACTGTATATCCATGACATTCGTGATTTCCTTAAGGTCTGGGGAGTTTCCTGGCCATGGACCCAAAATATTGATGTTTTGTTCCCCGAGCCACTTAGTTATCACTTTTGCCTTATGACAAGGTGCTCCATCATGCTGGAGAAGGCATTGTTCGTCACCAAACTGTTCCTGAATGGTTGGGGGAAGTTGCTCTCGGAGGATGTGTTGGTACCATTCTTTATTCATGGTTGTGTTCTTAGGCATAATTGAGTGAGCCCACTCCCTTGGCTGAGAAGCAACCCCCACACATGAATGGTCTCAGGATGCTTTACTGTTGGCATGACACAGGACTGATGGTAGCGCTCATCTTGTCTTCTCCGTACAAGCTTTTTTCCGGATGCCCCAAACAATTGGAAAGGGGATTCATCAGAGAAAATGACTTTACCCCAGTCCTCAGCAGTCCAATCCCTGTACTTTTTGCAGAATATCAGTCTGTCCCTGATGTTTTTCCTGGGGAGAAGTGGCTTCTTTGCTGCCCTTCTTGACACCAAGCCATCCTCCAAAAGTCTTCGCCTCACTGTGCGTGCAGATGCACTCACACCTGCCTGCTGCCATTCCTGAGCAAGCTCTGTACTGGTGGTGCCCCGATCCCGCAGCTGAATCAACTTTAGGAGTTGGTCCTGGCGCTTGGTGGACTTTCTTTGGCGCCCTAAAGCCTTCTTTACAACAATTGAACCGCTCTCCTTGAAGTTCTTGATGATCCGATAAATGGTTGATTTAGGTGCAATCTTACTGGCAGCAATATCCTGTGAAGCCCTTTTTGTGCAAAGCAACTATGACGGCACGTGTTTCCTTGCAGGTAACCATGATTGACACAGGAAGAACAATGATTCCAAGCACCACCCTCCTTTTTATAGCTTCCAGTCTGTTATTCAAACTCAATCAGCATGACAGACTGATCTCCAGCCTTGTCCTCGTCAACACTCACACCTGTGTTAACGAGAGAATCACTGACATGATATGATGTCAGCTGATCCTTTTGTGGCAGGGCTGAAATGCAGTGTAAATGTTTTTTGGGGATTCAGTTAATTTGCATGGCAAAGAGGGACTTTGCATTTAATTGCAATTCATCTGATCACTTTTCATAACATTCTGGAGTATATGCAAATTGCATCATACAAACTGAGGCAGCAGACTTTGTGAAAATTAATATTTGTGTTATTCTCAACTTTTGGCCACGACTGTATATATTGAAGCAACATCTCAAGACATCAGTCAGGAAGTTAAAGCTTGGTCGCAAATGGGTCTTCCAAATGGACAATGGTCACAAGCATACTTTCAAGTTGTGGCAAAATGGCTTAAGGATAACAAAGTCAAGGTATTGAAGTGGCCATCACAAAACCCTGACCTCAAGCCTCTGCTCACAAACTTTGTGAGCAGAACTGAAAAAGCACGCGTGAGCAAGGAGGCCTACAAACCTGACTCAGTTACACTAGCTCCGTCAGGAGGAATGGGCCAAAATTCACCCATCTTGTTGTGGGAAGCTTGTGGAAGGCTACCTGAAATGTTTGACCCAAGTTAAACAATTTAAAGGCAATGCTACCAAATACTGATTGAGTGTATGTAAACTTCTGACCCACTGGGAATGTGATGAAATAAATAAAAGCTGAAATAAGTCATTCTCTCTACTATTATTCTGACATTTCACATTCTTAAAATAAAGTGGTGATCCTAACTGACCTAAAACAGGGAATTTTTACTCAGATTAAATGTCAGGAATTGTGAAACTGGGTTTAAATGGATTTGGCTAACACGGAACCCAAACCGGCTGCGCGCGTGCACAAATTTATTTTGTCCCACTACACCAAACCCGATCACGACACGCAGGTTAAAATATCAAAACAAACTGTGAACCAATTATATTAATTTGGACAGGTTGAAAAAGCATTAAACTTTTATTGCAGTTTAGCTAGTTAGCTTGTACTTGCTAGCTAGCTTGCTGTTGCTAGTTAATTTGTCCTGGGATATAAACGTTAGGTTATTGTACCTGAAATGTACAAGGTCCTCTACTCCGACAATTAATCCACACACACATCGGTCAACCGAATCGTTTCTAGTCATCTCTCCTCCTTCCAGGCTTTTTCTTCTTTGAACTTATATGGTGATTGGCATCTAAACTTTCATAGTATTTCTACACCGACCGGCAACACAGTTCGTCATTCAATCACCCACGTGGGTATAACCAATGAGGAGATGGCACGTGCGTACCTGCTTCTATAAACCAATGAAGAGATGGGAGAGGCAGAACTTGCAGTGCGATATACGTCAGAAATAGGAATGACTTCAATTTTAGCTCTTGGCAACGCAGATGCTCGTTGACGCGCAATAATTGAATAACACAGATTCCTAAATGTATTTTTCAACGCTCGCGCACGCGATGCTGAGCGGTGTGGTCAGCCTATAAGGTATATGTAAACTTCTGACTTCAACTGTATTGGAACTAGTGGAGGCTTAAATATCCTGACCTAGTGAGATATACATGGCAGAGGCTCAATCAAGCTTGTCGTCTTGACTACTTTTAAGTCATTCTCGCTGGCACCAAAAGTTGCCGCTGAAAAGCATCCCCACAGCATGTTGCTGCCACCACCATGCTTCACCGTAGGGAAGGTGCCAAACTTCCCCCAGATGTGACGCTTGGCATTCAGGCCAAAGAGTTCAATCTTAATTCATTAGACCAGAGAATCTTGTTTCTCATGGTCAGTCCTTTAGGTTCCTTTTGGCAAACTCCAAGCGGGCTGTCATGCCTTTTTACTGAGGAGTGGCTTCTGTCTGGCCACTACCATAAAGGCCTGATTGGTGGAGTGTTGCAGAGATGGTTGTCCTTCTGGAAGGTTTTCTCCATCTCCACAGAGGAACTCTGGAGCTCTGTCAGAGTAAACACCGGGTTCTTGGTCACCTCCCTGACCAAGGCCTTTCTCCTCTGATTGCTCAGTTTGTCCCGGCGGCCAGCTCTATGAAGAGTCTTGGTAGTTCCGAACTTCTTCCATTTAAGCATGATGGAGGCCACTGTGTTCGTGGGGACTTTCAATGTTGCAGGGGTACTTTCCCCAGATCTGTGTCTCGACACAATCCTGTCTCGGAGCTCTACGGGCAATTCCTTCGACATCATGGCTTGGTTTTTGCTCTGACAAGCACTGTCAACTGTGGGACCTTATGTAGACAGGTGGTTGCCTTTCCAAACCATGTCCAATCAATTGATTTTACCACAGGTGGACCCCAATCAAGTTGTAGAAACATCTCAAGGATGATCAATGGAAACAAGATGCATCTGAGCTCAATTTTCGAGTCTCCCAGCAAAGGGTCTGAATAATTATGTAAATAAGGTATTTCACCACCATATATTATTGAAAAAACCTGAGCAAACTCCATGGAATATGGGGAAAAAAAGCACCAAATAAATTTCTATTTTCAACATAATGCTACCAAAAATAATTTACTGAAACTTGTTACAAATTTTACCTGTGACTGACTATGATTTGTCTCCATCTCCACTAACCGAAGTTAATTGTAAGAATTTTAATTGTACAGAAACTGATGTGAATGCCAAATTACAGATGAAGAACGTCTTGCAATTATAGACTTTATGTCCGGGAAAACTCCCGGGACTGGATGGCATACCAGTTGAGGTATACTGAACTGTTTTTGATGTATTCAGAGGACCGTAATTAGCACGTTGTAACCACTCCTATAAAAATGGTAGATTATCAGATAATCAACAAGGTCGGATTTCATGATTACTGAAACAGGACCCAAGTGGTAAATTTAAAGATCTAGTCCATTAAAAAAAATTGGAGGCCCCTTACACTTCGGTGTTGTGATGCAAGAATTATAGAAAAAAGTATAGAATTAAATGGGTGTATTGTCTGATACTTTTCATCCTAATCAGACAGGTTTTTTTTTACATGGACGATACATTGGAGATAAGACAAGTAGTATAAACAATAGAACACTGTGAAAGGTGTCATTGTACGCTGTTTTCTTTTAAATCCACAAAATGGATCCCTCCACAGCCTCATAGAGGATCTAGAAAAATGTTCTTACCTCTTTGGGTTATAACCAAATTATAATTACAACCCGGGTGGCGCAGTGGTCTAGGGCACTGCATCGCAGTGCTAGCTGCGCCACCAGAGTCTCTGGGTTCGCGCCCAGGCTCTGTCGCAGCCGACCGCAACCGGGAGATCCGTGGGGCGACGCACAATTGGCATAGCGTCGTCCGGGTTAGGGAGGGTTTGGCCGGTAGGGAGGGTTTGGCCGGTAGGGATATCCTTGTCTCAGTATGTAAAAATGTAATAAAATGTATGCACTCTACTGTAAGTCGCTCTGGATAAGAGCGTCTGCTAAATGACTAAAATGTAAAATGTAAATGTAAAATAATAAGTACTATGTTACGTATTGACCTTGCCTACTGGGGCGGCAGGTAGCCTAATGGATTGAATGCCAGAGCTGACGAGGTAAAAATCTGTCATTCTGCCCCTGAGCAAGGCAGTTATCTCACTGTTCCCCGGGCGCGGAAGTCGTGGAAGTCAATTAAGGCAGCCCCCCGCACCTATGATTCGGAGGGGTTGGGTTAAATGCGGAAGACACATTTCAGTTGAAGACCTTCAATTGTACAACTGACTAGGTATCCCCTTTCCTTTTTTACACCTAGCAACTTGTTTTTTAAAATTCTTTGGCCAAAAAATATTCAATTTGATTTGGAATGGCAAGCCAGATCAAATTAAACCGGCCTGTTTATATAATGAATATGAATTGAGGGCAGAAGTGAATGTTGACCTGTTTAAAGGTCTTGCTCACATCAGCTACCGAGAGCAGACATGTTTCAAGCAGACCAACATAGTCCCTGTGCCCAAGGAAGCGAAGGTAACCTGCCTAAATGATTACCGCCCCATGGCACTCATGTCGGTAGAAAGGCTGGTCATGGCTCACATCAACAGCATCCTCCCGGACACCCTAGACCCACTCCAATTTGCATACCCCCCAACAGATCCACAGATGACACAATCTCAGTCGCACTCCACACCGCCCTTTCCTCACCTGGACAAAAGGAACACCTATATGAGAATGCTATTCACTGACTACAGCTCAGCGTTCAACACCATAGTGCCCACGAAGCTCATCACTATGCCAAGAACCCTGGGACCAAACACCTCCCTCTGCAACTGGATTCTGACGTGCCACCCCCAGCTGTTAAGGGTAGGCAACAACGCATCTGCCACGCTGATCCTCAACACTGGGGCCCCTCAGGAGTATGTACTTAGTCCCCTCCTGTATTCCCTGTTCACCCACGACTGTGTGGCCAACCACGACTCCAACACCACCATTTTAAGTTTGCTGACGACACAACAGTGGTAGGCCTGATCACCGACAATGATGAGACAGCCTATAGGGAGCAGGTCAAAGACCTGGCAGTGTGGTGCCAGAACAACAACCTCTCCCTCAATGTGAGCAAGACAAAGGAGCTGATCGTGGACTACAGGAATAGGTGGGCCGAACAGGCCCCAATTCTCATCGATTGGGTTGTAGTGGAGCAGGTTGAGAGCTTCAAGTTCCTTGGCATCCACATCAACAACGAACTATCATGGTCCAAACACACCAAGACGGTCGTGAACAGGGTGCGACAAAACATTTTCCCCCTCAGGAGACTGAAAAGATTTGGCATGGTCCCCCAGATCCTCAAAAGTTTCTACAGCTGCACCATCGAGAGCATCCTGACCGGTTGCATCACCGCCTGGTATGGCAACTGCTCTGTATCTGACCGTAAGACGGTACAGAGGGTACTGCGAACGGCCCAGTACATCACTGGGGCCAAGCTTCCTGCCATCCAGGACCTATATATTAGGCGGTGTCCGAGGAAAGCCCATAATACTCCAGTCACCCAAGCTATTGACTGTTTTCTCTGCTACCACACCGCAAGCGGTACCGGAGTGTCTATGACCAAAAGGCTCCTCAACAGCTTCTACCCCCAAGCCATTAGACTGCTAAAAATGGCCACCGGACAATTTACATTGACCCCCCCCCCTCCTCTTGTACACTTGTACACTGCTGCTTCTCACTGTTTGCTTGTTACCTATGCATAGTCACTTCGCCCCCACCTACATGTACAGATTATCTCAAATAGCCTGTACCCCCGCACACTGACTCGTTACCAGTACCCCCTGTATATAGCCTCGTTATTCTTATTGTGTTACTTTTTATTTTAGCCTACTTGGTAAATATTTTCTTCTTGAACTGCATCGTTGGTTAAGGGCTAAGGGCTTGTAAGTAAGCATTTCGCTGTAAAGTCTACACTTGTTTTATTTGGCGCATGTGGCAAACTTTGATTTGGTTTTAGGTTTAACTTCAAGAAAATTATTAAGAAATGTAGCCAGTTACATTCTTTCTATGACAATCATTACAAATATGATGGCCATGCATAATTTTTGCAATAAAGACGTTGCAATTTTATTGTAAGAAATAGAAAATGCAAGTTTAATGGTTTTAAATGCAGGTTTATATGGTCTGTGTTTTGGAAATGCAGATTTTTTTTCAACTCTAAAGTGACCCTTGTAAGAGGGAGAGGTTGAAACGGATGGTGTTTCTTGAGGGATTTTACCTCTTTCATGGTGCTTCTCATTGGTGACTAAAGCTTAGCTTTTATCTACTAGGCCTAAATGTAGTCAAACTGCTTTGTGAATCCAGTCAAGTGTGCAACCCATGACTATTACTGTTGGATTAGATCAGAAATGTGTTCAAATTATACTGCTGCCTGTGACATGTATTTTAGGCCTTATTGTTTTATAGGAACATGTGAAGTGACTTTTCTGAAGAACCATACTTTGCCTAAAAGCTCTCATTTAGTTTTTTCAAAGTCACTACCCTGACTTTTGTCTCTACTCTCAATTGTTCCTGCTGTGTACAGGCTGCTTCACTTCGACTGCCGTAAAGCTTACCTATATTCCTGGCATGTTTCTAAACCCATGGTAACCCCGGTTCTGACATCAATGATGTTAATCCAAGGACTGCAGGAAAACCCTGGTTTTAAGAGCTTGGCTGGCTGGGCTGATGGGACAGTGGATGAGCAGTGCTCTCTCAGCTGGAACAGAAAACAATATTCAAATTTTTGCGTCAAAGGCTTACCCATGCTGAACGTGTTTTTAGTATGGCTTAGAGCACGTCTCAACCAATCACAATGCTTGTTTTGACCAACCCGTTGTAGAATTTCTCCCTTTTAAATGTGGTCAATACCATAAACACACTGTTATTGATTGCTCTCAGTTTGTTAGATTGACCAAGTTTGAGATCCTAGTGAAGAGCAGCCTTTATTCATAGTCATGCTCGTATGCTGGGTTGTCATGACAAAGCACACTTTGGTAGGGTATTTACACAGTAATGCCCTTACGAAGAGGACCTGTGTTTTCCTTTCTCTAAAATTTTAAAGCTAGATTTATATTGCAAAGTTTGAACGACTGTTCCAGTATCCATCCGACTCACGGTCACACTGCTCCTAACTCTAATTCACATATGAGACGATACCTGTTAGATGTTAACTAGGTCACAGGTTTGCACTCTCCTTTATTTTCCTTTCTTCAACTATGGTTTGAGGTGCATTACAGTTTGGATGAAGGAGTGTGTAAGAGATGAAGCATGGTCCACTGCTGCTAGAAATAGCCCTCTGGTGTTGGACAGTGTTGTCTGACTCCCGTAGATGGTGAGCTGCTGGCAGGGGCATCAGTCAAACATGCCAGAAGTTTATCCCTGTGAGGTCACTGTCTTCTGGCTGATTTCAGATCAGTTTCTAGATTAAAAGATATGTTCTGAATGTTCCAGGCCACCCTTTTTTTGTGTGGGTGTTTTCGTTCTCTTAGAAGTAGAATAATTTGCCTGTCACCTGACCTCTGAGGAATTTAGTCACTGGGTGTGTTTTCACTGCCCTGCTTTTCAGGTTTGGATGTTCTTTGGGCATGTGTGCTCTTGATCAGTTCCCACATGTAGTGAAAGTTCTTATGAGAAAATAAAATGTAACCTTGTTGAGATGGGAGAAAACGGAAACAATTGCATAAAAATATGGATTCCTTTTCTAATTTAGGTCTAATCATGAACACTGGTAACACGTACATATTTTCAAACTATATATTTTGAAATATATGCCACCCTTATGGTTTTACTAATGCAACAACAACAACAAAAGGCCTGATCCTATATAGATACAACACAACTGGGAAGTTTTACTTTCTTTGTTTAAAGACAAGTCACCAGGACGTCAGCTAGAAAATAATTTAATTTAGGAAATCTGTTCCTGTGTTTTCCCTCTAATTGTTCTTGATCGTGTCTCAGTGTAATCAAGGTATAAAATTATTCTATTTGAAAATCTATTTTTGGGCTTAGTTGTGGTCAATTTGCAGTGTACAAATGTATTATAATTATCTTCCAACCATCTACTGTTGTTGCCTACCCTTGCAGTAGGAACATTAGGATATCTGTAAATATGACATTATAAAAGTACTCCAGTAATGCAGGGTTTGCTAGTCAGTTAACCATTCTCTTGTGGGATTTAAGTTTTGTATTGTGTGGTTAGGATTTGGGTTAGGTGTAGTGTTTTTAGCGTACATCTCCTTTTGGATGTAGCGGTGGTTTCCTGTGTTCCGCATGAGGTGCTTATTCCTATAATGGAGCACTGTACTCTTTGAATAATTCAGCCAGCAGCTCAGGTGTGTGTGTGTGTTGATTAGGTTTCCTGGACAAGAGGAGAGGTCTGGAGTTACACAGCCCAAAAGTTTCCCTCCTTGCAAGGATCTAAAGCAGCAGGCTATAACAGGCATCGTAGTGTACGTTCTCTGTTAAATTCAGGCCAGTAGGTTTTCTTTGTCTTTTTTCATTTTTTTGGGTAGAGCATGGCACTTGTAACTCCGGGGCAGTGGGTTTGATTGCTGGGACCACCCATAAAATAAGCACGCATGACTAAGGCTGTGTCTACACTTGACAGTTCATGCAGCTTTTGTATTCTGAACACGTCATGCATCTACAGTATTCAGACCCCCCTCTTCAGACCCCACTTTTTCCACATTTTGTTACTTTACAGCCTTGTTCTACAACTGATTAAGTGTCCCCCCCCTATCTAAATACAATACCTCATAATGACAAAGCAAAATCAGGTTTCATAGAAATTGTTTTTAATTTATATATATATATATAAATTAAAACCATTTATATGAAACCTGATATATATAAAATATCACATTTACATAAGTATTCAAACCCTTTACTCGGTACTTTGTTGAAGCACCTTTGGCTGTGATTACAGCCTTGAGTCTTCTTGGGTTTGACGCTACAAGCTTGGCACACCTGTATTTTGGGAGTTTCTCCCATTCTTCTCTGCAGATCCTCTCAAGCTCTGTCAGGTTGGATGGGGAGCGTCGCTGCACAGCATTTTTCAGCTCTCCAGAGATGTTCAAGTCCGGGCTCTGGCTGGGCCACTCAAAGACTTGTCCTGAAGCCACTTCTGCGTTGTCTTGGCTGTGTGCTTAGGGTCGTTGTCATGTTGGAAGGTGAACCTTCGCTCCAGTCTGAGGTCCTGAGCGCAGGTTTTCATCAAGGATCTCTCTACTTTGCTCTGTTCATCTTTCCCTCGATCCTGATTAGTCTCCCAGTCACTGCTGCTGAAAAAACATCCCCACAGCATGATGCTGCCACCACTATGCTTCACCGTAGGGATGGTGCTAGGATTCCTCCAGACGTGACTTTTGGCATTCATGCCAAAGAATTCAATCATGGTTTCATCAGGACAGAGAATTGTGTTTCTCATATTCTGAGTCATTTGGGCTATTAGGTGCCTTTTGGCAAACTCCAAGCTGGCTGTCATGTGCCTCTTACTGAGGAGAGATTTGTATCTGGCCACTCTACCATAAAGGCCTGATTGGTGGAGTACTGCAGAGATGGGAGAACCTTCCAGAAGGACAACCATCTCCACAGCAGAACTCTGGAGCTCTGTCAGTGACCATTGGGTTCTTCGATTGCTCAGTTTGGCCGGGCGACCAAGGCCCTTCTCCCCCGATTTCTCAGTTTGGCCAGCTCGAGGAAGAGTCTTGGTGGTTCCAAACTTCTTCCATTAAAGAATGATGGAGGCCACTGTGTTCTTGGGGAGCTTCAATGCTGCATAAATGTTTTGGTATCCTTCCCCAGATCTGTGCCTCGACACTATCCTGTCTCTGAGCTCTACGGACAATTTCTTCTACCTCATGGCTTGGTTTTTGCTTTGACATGCACTGTCAACTGTGGTAACTTTTATATAGAATGGTATATGCCTTTTCAAATCATGTCCAATCAATTGAATTTACCGCAGGTGGACTCCGATAAAGTTGTAGAAACTTCTCAAGGATGATCAATGGAAAAAATATGCATCCTAGCTCAATTTCAAGTCTCATAGCAAAGGTTCTGAATACTTAGGTAAATAAGGTATTTCTGTATTTTTTTTTATACATTTGCCAAAATGTCAAAATCTGTTCGCTTTGTCATTATTTTAGAATAAGGCTAACAAAATGTGGAAAAGTCAAGGGGTCTGAATACTTTTGGAATGCATTGTACATTCAAATGTTTACCGTGTCCTGTTTCCCTTTTCTTGTGCTATATTCAAATGCCTGTATGCATTTTGCAAATGGTGGAACAGGCTAAATCTGATGTCAGTAGCCAACTACTGTAGCTAACTAGCCAGCTAATCTCTGTATCTATCCAGCAAGCTAGCTAGCAAAGCTAAATGGATTGCAAACTGGCTAGCATTTATGAAGCCAGCAAACATGTTCCTAACCTGCTAGCATTCATTATTATACTATTTTTGAGCGCAAGGTTATTTTTTGGATGGTAGATTTGTGGTCCAGCCCACAGGGCTGTCAAATGCACGGTTTGCTGTGTCCATGATGTTATTTTACACCTGTTGTCGTTAGCAGTGCACTAAGCCCTGGCCCACTGAGGTTAGTGAGCAGGATATGAGCTGTGTACTTTTGGAGTGTTACGTCATGGTAATGAATAAGACATGCCCATTTAAGTAAGGCTGGCACAATTACCGTATAATCATGTAATGTGATTATGGATGAAGGACAGTCATGAAAATAAAATAACCGTTCTTATTTAATAATTCCTGTTTTTTTGTGTATGGAACGAACCGCTGACTGAAGACGGGGCGGCTGGGCATTTGTGTGGTTAACTTATGGCTGAAGGGGCAGTATTGAGTAGCTTGGATGAATAAGTTGCCCAAAGTAAACGGCCTGCTCCTCAGTCATAGTTGCTAAAATTTGCATATTATTATTATTAGTAGTATTGGATAGAAAACACTAAAGTTTCTAAAACTGTTTGAATTATGTCTGTGAGATTAACAGAACTCATATTGGCAGGCAAAATCCTGAGTTGAAATCCAAACAGGAAGTCAGAAATCTGAGCTTGTATGTATTCACCAGAGTCCCCAATGATGTTGCACTGCCTAGGGGTTCCACTAGATGTCAACCATCAATAGAAATTATGAGACTTCTATGATGTTGTGGGAGAGAATGATAGCAGAATCAGTCAGGTGTCCAAGCAGCCATTTTCTGATCATGCTTTTTCCTCATGGAAGTCACTTACGTTCCATTGCTCACGAAGACAAGAAAGAATACTCCGGATGGAACTTTATTGAAGCTATATGTTAAAAACATCCTAATGATTGATTCTGTACTTAGTTTGAAATGTTTCTTCCACCGGTAATATCCCTTTTTGAAGTTTTTGTCTGATATAACGCTGACCAGAATTAGCATTTGGATATGTAAACCAGACGCGCTAACAAAAGAAGGTATTTGGACATAAATAACAGATTTTTTCGAACAAAACAAACATTTATTGTGGACCTGGGATTCCTGGTGTGCTTTCTGATGTAGATCATCAAAGGTAAGGGAATATTTATCATATATTTTCTTGTTTATGTTGACGCCATCTTTGCGGCTGTGGTGTTTTACTTTTGAGCGCCGTCTCAGATTATAGCGTGGGTTTCTTTTTCTGTAAATTTTTTTTTGTAATCTGACACAGCGGTTGCATTAAGGAGAGTTATATCTATAATTCCATGTGTATAATTTGTATTATCTATATTTATGAGTATTTCTGTTGAAACGATGTGGCTATGCAAAGTCACTTGATGTTTTTGCCACTAGTGAATCTAGTCGCCTCAATGTAAACTCAATTTTTTTGACATAAATATGAATTTAATCAAACAAAACATGCATGTATTGTGTAACATGAAGTCCTATGAGTGTCATCTGATGAAGATCATCAAAGGTTAGTGATTAATTTTATCTCTATTCTGGTTTTTGTGAAGCTATCTTTAGCTGGAAAAAATGGCTGTGATTATTGTGGTTTTGTGGTGACCTAACATAATCGTTTGTAGTGCTTTCGCTGAAAAGCCTATTTGAAATCAGACACTTTGGTGGGATTAACAACAAGATTACCTTTAAAATTATATAAAACACATGAATGTCTGAGGAATTTTAATTATGATATTTCTGTTTTTTGAATTTGGCGCCCTGCACTTCGACTGGCTGTTGTCATATCGATCCCGTTAACGGGACTTCAGCCATAAGAAGTTTTAAGACCGTTTCCGTGGTTACATGGCCTCTTTACAACATGATGAAACTTTGTTGCTCCTTTTTGAAACAACAAGGTGTCGTAGCAAACTAGTCATGTTGCCTAGGCAACACCCCCCTCCCTGCAGCAGCACAAAGGAGTGGAGAAGAGAAAATATGGGTTTACCTTTTTTTCTCTTCATGTATGTTATAATGCAGCCATTTGTCTGAACAAAAACGGTCATCCATAATTCCATTACGGCACAGCCCTGCCATTAAGCTAATGCTGTGTATCATGTACTTATGCACTCATTCCTGATGGTGAACCACTTTTAATCTGCCGCTCCACTGCTAAGGCCTCCTGGAGGACTACCACAAGGGGCATCACTGCTCAATCTCTCTTTTTTGTAGTTTGATATGACAAAAATATCTTTGTCATCTTAGTGAAAAGGTAAACTGATGAATTTTGGCCAACGTCTACGATTGGCTTTGTATCGGCTCCTAGATCATATCTTGATAATGCTGTATCTGAAATAAAATGCACCTCACACCATATTGTGAAATACAATTTATTCCTTTTATTTCCATGACTTTGGAGTTGTGTAACAGTTAGGCTAGCACCACTGACAGCAAATTACAGACTATTAGAACAAAGCTGAAACGCCAAGAAAAATGATATTTACAGGGGAGTGCATAACGAGCCACTCACATTTGCAAGTGCAGAGAGATGAAGCCCAGGTCTCTTATACCTGAATGGATCGTGTGTGCTTTCCACATAACCAGCTTCTTGTGCCTGCTCAGAAAACCTTGCTGTTGCCTCTGGAGGATTCCTCCCAAATGATGGAATACTTCTGTCCTGTCTAGCTGTTTGTGGATATCTAGTTTAGACCTTGGAGAATCGTATGTGCCTTTTTCATTGATAAGACACAGATTTCTTACATCATGCTTGTTGGTCTAGTGCTGATAGCTGTGAGAGAGGCCTATTGGTGAAGTTTTTCTAATCTAGGCCTAATGCTATTCTTGAACTGGAAAGCTAGGCTAAATTCTATTGGCTATGAAACTAGTCAACAATGTTTTCTTGCTTTGAGCCAGATGGTAAAATGTTGATAGTGCAGTCCTCAATTCTGCATTGTTAACCAGGAGGCACTGGTGTCTTATTGCCAAGTATCCTATAGGGTACTAGGGATATGGGTTCTGTACCATTTTGTAGTATTTTTAAAGCCATAAGCTTTCTAGAAAAACACATTCGGGGCATTCTTCTTTGGGTACATAGATGCCTTGTGAAATGCTTGCATGCAGGCCTAGACATAATCAGTGTGGGTGCAATGCAAGCTGCTAGACAAAATGATAGGCCTGACATTCACCAGTG
The DNA here is from genome assembly GCF_045679555.1 of Salvelinus alpinus. Lineage (NCBI taxonomy): Eukaryota > Metazoa > Chordata > Actinopteri > Salmoniformes > Salmonidae > Salvelinus > Salvelinus alpinus. The sequence continues at coordinate 17,360,626 of NC_092094.1, forward strand.
ATATTTGCCTTTGCCACAGTAAAACTGAAATCCCTCACCATTATGCAACAGCACTGTTTTTCTTTCTCCTCCTCCCTCTGGTTCACAAAGCTCATTTTAATTTCTGCAGCTCATGTTCTCTCATGGCAGACTTGATTGGCCTTAACTTCTTATGGCTGCATCCCGCTAACGGGATCGATATGACAACAGCCAGTGAAAGTGCAGGGCGCCAAATTCAAACAACAGTAATCTCATAATTAAAATTCCTCAAACATGCATGTCTTATAGCATTTTAAAGGTAATCTTGTTGTTAATCCCACCAAAGTGTCCGATTTCAAATAGGCTTTTCAGCGAAAGCACTACAAACAATTATGTTAGGTCACCACCAAACCACAATAAGCACAGTCATTTTCCCAGCGAAATATAGCAGTCACATAAAGCAGAAATAGAGAAAATTAATCACTAACCTTTGATGATCTTCATCAGATGACACTCATAGGACTTCATATTACACAATACATGCATGTTTTGTTTGATAAAGTTCATATTTATATAAAAAAAATCTGAGTTTACATTGGCGCGTTACATTCACTAGTTCCAAAAACATCAAGTGATTTTGCATAGCCACATCGTTTCAACAGAAATACTCATCATAAATGGAGATGATAATACAAGTTATACACATGGAATTATAGATATACCTCTCCTTAATGCAACCGCTGTGTCAGATTTCAAAAAAAGTTACGGAATAAGCAAACCATACAATAATCTGAGACGGCGCTCAGAATAATAGCCAAATTAGCTGCCATGTTGGAGTCAACAGAAACCAGAAAATACATGATAAATGTCTCCTTTGATGAACTTCATCAGAATGCAGTCCTAGGAATCCCAGGTCCACAATAAATGCTTGATTTGTTCGATAATGTCCGTTATTTATGTCCAATTAGCTACTTTGGTTAGCGCGTTTGGTAAACAATTCCAAAGTCACAAAGCACGTCCACTATAACGTGACGAAATGTCCAAAAGTTCCGTAACAGTCAGTAGAAACATGTCAAACGATGTACTGAATCAATCTTTAGAATGTTGTTAACATACGTCTTGAATAACGTTCCAACCGGAGAATTACATTGACTTCAGTTGAGAGATGGAACGGAGCTGCCTCTCACGTGAACGCGCGTGTTCAATGCGTTGTCACCTCATGGCAGTGATTACTCATTCCTGTCTCCTTCGGCCCCCCTTCACATTAGAGTCATCAGACAAAGTTCTATTGGCGGTTGACATCTAGTGGAACTCCGTAGGAAGTGAAAACTCATCCATATCTCGCTGTAATTTCATTGGGAGCTTGGTTGAAAATCTAGCAGCCTCAGAAAAAATCCAAACAGGAAGTGGAACTTCTCATGTTTTTGCCTGCCATATGAGTTCTGTTATACGCACAGGCATAATTCAAACAGTTTTAGAAACTTCAGAGTGTTTTCTTTCCAATACTACTAATAATATGCATATATTAGCAACTATGACTGAGGAGCAGGCCGTTTACTCTGGGCACCTCTGTGCACCTTTCATCCAAGCTACTCAATACTGCCCCTGCAGCCATAAGAAGTTAACATTTGTTTTAGGTTGGACCTCATTCCATAGATCCAGGAATTTGAATGCTGCATCCTTAAAATCTGTACATTCTGTACTTGTACTTTGTTTGCAGTTTGATGGCCATTTTGTTTTACTTCAGCTCCAGTAAATTTTGAAATGTTCAGGGTATATTCTTTTCCCCACTTTCCCATGTGCCTACTAAACAGGTCATTTGATTTCTATGCAAACTGCACTTTTCATCACCAAGGTTTTGGTTCGTATCTAATCCACGGCCTGCATACATATTTCATCTGATCTAATGTCAACAGATCTCAGAATTGTGGAATAACTAGCTGCTTCCGATGACCTAATCATGGGTTCAGCCTCCTTTGACCAGAGGCCAGTCTGTCTAGCCAAGGCCTGGTAAATTACTTGAGTCTTGGTGTAATGAAATGCCTAGAGGGAATGAGAGCAGTTGATTTTTGCATGGCGTTGATGATCAAACCGTGAAGACCAAACAGAAGATTTACACCAAAGGGTGTAGTAGAAACCATCCATGTAGCCACCAATTAGTTACCCTAGTAGTGTATCTCATCTTGGTGTAGAGCTCTCTATGCGTTTGTTCTACTTTGCATTTAGCTGTTCATGTGATTTTGGCCCAGTAAGCATGTTGGCTGTCATGGTACTGTTGCTGGTATTATTTATTGCTTTACCTGTCAATATCAGGGTCTGTGGTGTTTGTTCTCATGCTCAAGATTGCACATGTTTCTGTGATAAACCGTGCGTATTGCCTACATTCATATCCCTTGGATTCATTCCTTTTCGGTACCTATGCCGCTTAGAAAAGCTGCTGTCCTCTGATGACCCAGGCTATGTTTTGAAAACCAAGCTGATCTTTTTTTGTGCTGGTAGCCTTTTATGTCTGCTACAGATCCTAGTCGATGTTGCTTTGTGGCTTCCTGTAATGCTGGAAACATGATATGCTATTGCCTGCATTAAAGGGATACTTTGGGATTTTAGCATGCTAGCAGATACCCATAGACTTCAAGTCATTGCGCTAACGCTAGTTATCCATGGCTCGCGAAACTACCTCTAACTTCCTTCATACTGGACACAGAGACCTAGCAATGATAACCACATGTTCATCTAACACTGGGAAGTAGATAAAGGGCCTCATTGCCAAAATCCTGAAGTTTCCTTTTTAAACCCTGGAAATTGTTAGTACTCTACCCTCCTGTTTGATGTTTGAGCTGGGGTTTAGTTTTACAGGTGTGAAGTGGGTTTGCATGCTTAGTTGTTCAGGGTCAATCAGACCAGTGGCACACTCACCACCTGATTTTATATTTACTCTACCACATTGTTTTAATGCATTGCCTAACTCCCTTTTAGATCAAGATTGAAGTTTCTATGGCTGTCTGATCCCACAGTAGAGAGAAGGCTGTGTGGTCAGATCAACCAGGGCTGCTGTTTGATCAGCGAAACATGCCCTTGGCGGTATACATCATTAAAGTAGAAATGGTCAGGAACACGATGGTCTGTGGCTGCTTGATTAGGACTGTTTTTTTAATTGGCACATTAAATCAGGTCTTGTGATCATGGTTGGGCTGATGCCCTAATGAAGTCTGAATGTCCTGTGTTGACAGACAGCAGATGGGGTCAATGGAGTGCTATTCTACAGTCTGAATGCTGCCTTAGGGCTGATCCTCAGGCTGGAATGCGTCTTCCATGCCTTACCGCTCACGCTCGCAACGAGATGTCACGTGACTTGAGTTTTAGGCCGCAGCCCTATAAAAGCTCCGACACACCAGTAGGATTGTCAAACGTTTGCCTGCCAACAGTAGATAGCACCTCTGAACAGTGTTGGCAGTCAATCTCTTGTGTTCATCCTTGTTTGTTTGGCATATCTGTGCGCTTTGCTTATGGTCTAGATTCCAAGTTATCTGTGCTAATGTTGCTATTTTAGAAAGCCCTTGTTGATACTAGCCAAGAAACAATTTAATTCACACTTCATAATCCCATACTGCCAGCCTATAGCCAAATGTTTAGCTAGCTAATGTTAGCATATTCGCTATCTACCACAATATAGAATCGCTAAGGACACTGCATTAACTCAGCAGATAACACTCCTGTTTCAGGGAAACTAGAGAATTCATTGTGATTTTTAAATATGCCAATACTAGCTACAGTGATTTGCTAGCTTGGAGGAACTATTTAGTGTTGTGTGCATTGTCTGTACACTTGGCTAGCTACCCATCCCACAGGCTACATTGCATATGTAGTGTGACTGGCTCATCTGTGGATGTATGTAGAAAATGTCCTCTTTTTTCCCCCCTCCTTTATTTTGGCTCCCTCACGTGAGGGTTCGTGCTTTCTGTTTGGCAAAAAGTAAAGTTGTTGGCCACTGACGAGCATTACAATGCTACAAGTAGAATCGTTAGGTTTGTCGCTACTGGGTTGGCACTCAGCAGGTACCATTTTTTGTTCTAGCAAGAGAAGGAATGGCCTCCCGCTATAAGTATCTAACGGCAGTTAGGTTCTCGGTGTGTTTCATGCTCAAGACCGATTTATGTTAGGATGTGACGGGGAGCCAGTGTCACGTGCAATGACAGTTCCTTTCTCATCCCCTCCAGCTTGACGACCAAGGCTGTGTATTTATCTTCAACCTGCAGACCAATACAAGTCAGACACAGGAAAAAATAAATCAAGGCATTTCCTCGTTGCGTGATTAGAAATAGAAACCCATTTCCTTCTGTTCTGTTGATTTTAGCCCTGACTTTCTAATGGAACCGCGTTGCTCTTAGGTTATGTTTGTGGGTCTGCCCTTCATTTGAATGGGTGGTCACAGCCCGACTCCCAGGCCCCAGACCAGCAGTTCATTATAATTAGGGCTGGGAATTGCCAGGGACCTCGTGATACGATACGTTGGTGCCGTTGCAAGATGTTTTGCGATTCTCACGATTCTATATGTATTGCGATTAGGGCTGGGTCGTATACCGGTATTGATGCACGGATTGGTTTGGATTTTTACTTTACCTTCTAAAATGGTATTTGATTGTTTAGTTTGTTAAATGTGATATGCCGTGTGTAACTATACAAATGGACGTTTTCTCTCACGTGTGTGTGTGTGTGTGATGCTTTCCACATAGACCTAGTCCCACCCCCTGTCACTCAAGGAGCGCATTTGTTGCTTGACCACAAGACACTTTCATTAAGTGTGCATGGTCAATGCAGCACATGCAACAATCGTTTCCACTTTGATCTTAATATAAATCCACTAGCGTTCTATAATTACAGTATTAGTTTGTGTTTCTTACATCTGCAAACAGCTAGTTTGTATTTTCTTAGCAAGTTAAGATAAATCGCTTGTTAGCTGGCCAGCTAATAAAAGTACTGAGTCAGAGCAAACGTAGGTAGCTAATACAGCCTGATACCAGTGCTGATGGAGGCTTAAATCAGCATGTTGTTTGTGCAACAGTATCTTCTAAATCAAAGAGGAAGAGGGGAAGCATGAATATATTGGCTACGTGAATAAAGATTTAATGTAGCCAAAGATTATAGGGTCCACTAGGAAACACTGAACATCACTTTGGTTCCTACCCTGTCACAATAACTCATCCATGGCATTTTCATTCGTTGTCATATCAAACACTATATTCAAAGTGTCCACTGTTATTTATATTCTAACTATAGAATTATAAACAACATTCTATTTCCATGATTCCAAAAGTTCACCCAAGTGTTTTGATCTAAATCTCAATTGCAACATTTGGTTAAAATGAAGGCCTACTATTTTTGCCCATATCATGGCAGTGTGGAAATTATCTCAAATTGAGTGCAAGAAATGCAGCAATTGATGGAAATGCAGGAAATTATTTTTGGTTGGAAACTCATTGAAATAATTTAGAATGTATGTGTTGCCACCTTAGGATCACTCACTACTCATAAAGCAAATGTAGGACTTTTATTATTCAAAAACATAAAATATTTTGGCCATATCGCCCAGCCCTATATGCGATTTCTATTTTATTTATTTTTATATGTGCCAAACATTGCTTGCTATATATGTCTGCTGCAGAGTGACATGAGCGAGCATGAGAAAACAAGTTTTGGTCAGTCTGGGAAATAAAAGTGCTGAAAACATGTTTGCTCGCTATTTAAACAGATGGAGAACAAGCTCCAGGAAGAAAAATACTAATGTTCTGGCGCCGGTAGAGCCGATTTAGCTCTAGCTTACACTATAGTAGCAAAAAAAATCAATACTGAGTCAAATATTGATATAATATCATACAAAAGTAATATTGCAAAATGTAACTTGCATATTTCCCCATCACTAGCGTCTTTATCCTGTAGCTTCTCCAGTAGGAGAGTGGTTATCTGCTGGTGCACAGGCACTTCTCAGTGTTTCTTTAATGACCCAATCAGGCATGGAGGATATTTAATGACTGTTGAGTGAAAGTAAATGATGCCCCCTTCTGTGGCTTGAAAAGCTTCTAGCTAGCCATCTTCCCTCCCTGTTTATTCTAATTTTAAATTCCGATTGGCTGCTATTCCAAGCTCTCCGTTGACATCGTGTTATGTTAGCTATGTCAGGTTGGTCTGTTTTTACCTAGTTAATGCAGCTCTCATGTGAATGGTCCAGTGTATTTTAATTCTGGAAATGGTTGCCCCCCTCGAGGCTTCACAAAGTGCTGTGCTCCATCAAATATAGTGTGTGTTGTACAGGCAGCTTCTGGAAAGGCAGGCCATGGTTGCAGCCTTTATCACACTGCCAGAGTTGAGTTATGGGTGGTAGGCTGTCCCCACTGGGAGTGAGCCACACGCACATACATACACACACACGTACGTATACGCACACACAGGTTCATCCACACACACATACACACTCCAGCCCCAACCCATGAAGAATGCACTAGCTTAGAGGAGATATGATCATGCCATTTTTCAAAATACCCAACTTTTTTAATTTAAAAAAATTGGGAGCAATGAACTAGTCTGTTTCTGGGTACTGGTGCGTTTGTATGGGGGAATTTCGGTTACTGGTGCGTTTTGTATGGGGGAATTTTGGTCTTTCTGTGAATTTGGAGGGCAGTGAATATAGTCCCCTGTTCTGCTGCAAGAGTTAAGATATGCAATCGGGTGATATTTGCTTCAAAGAGCGCTTCTGTTCTTTGTTTTGTTGCTTAGTTAATGGGCTAACCCGGGTTATAATCCATTACCCCTGTTAAGGCATCTCAATGGATGGTTGTTGTAGTACATTTAAGCATTCTCCAGTTCCCAAGGTTTTCCAAAGAACACATGGCAGTGATGATCAGCTGTGGAGATCACTAGCTAGTCAACCCATGAGTATTGTTTGAGAACCATGGCAGGAGAGCAGCATGCTGTGGGGATGGGAGGGCCAATGTCACTCAGATTGTCAGCACAGCTGGGTGCAGGTGAAGACAGAGGTTGAGAGACTCCCTCACAGCTCCCCCCTCATCTCCATTCCCCTGACACGTGTTTATTTCAGTAGATGGTTAGTTAGGACTATGGTTAGATATATTCTGCTCCTGGGCCTGTGGAAGACACTTGTTTCCCCCAGAACAGCTGCATTTTTCAGTGTTCTCCTGGCCCACAGGGAGGCTGACCCTCAGGCCTGGTTGACCTGGTGGTCAGATACATGAGTGTCACAGTAGCAAAGATTTTTAAAATAACTAACCCAAGATGGACCACAGCCTGTCTTTTCCAATGGGAGCACATTTAATGGATGGGCAGAACAAGCAAGGAGGTTGGCAGAGCCAAGCACAAGGTAGCGAGATCCTATTGACACGTTCTAGCATATATTTATGTTAGGGAACGCCTACTCTGTGAAGTGCGCGTGTGCAATAACTCAATTCGCCCTTGCACTCCTAAACAACTGCATTTTTCTTTTTTACTTTGGCAAATGGTAGTCTATTTAGTCCACTCTGATCGTAACAGATTGTAGTTTTGCGAATGGAACTGTATTGAGATCAAATGTTTAATCGATGAGAGAATTTGCCGAATGTCGCCTGAAATCCATCGCGCTCAGTCTTCTCCTACTGCCGGCCACTAGGCTTCATCACATCACCATATTTGGTGGTGAGTGGAAATGCCAACTAGATGCTTCAGATTTATACAGCCGGTGAAACACCTGGCTCAATGGTTCTATCTGTGACAGTACCCTAGGAAGCATGTTCTCTGGAGACTGACTGGGGCTACCCACCATTAGCACATTAACTTCCTGCTCAAACCTGGACGAATCTAATTACTCGCATGATATCTAGGCAATATTAGTTAATGCTGTTGTTATTTAGGTGTTGGCGTAATAGGTTAGGCTATATCTCTAACAGAACATTTTGTAATATGACCTAATAGACTCGTCTGAACTTGGCAGTAAGCACACTATGTACAGGAGTAATTTTCCCTCCACCCTTCCCCTTTTTACAGAACATTAAAAGAATGGAGAAGTCTGTCTCTTCTCTGGATAACACTGACTTAATTTCCACATTAAGACAAACACTGAAATTAAGTTGATATTGAGTTTGTCAGTTTCCTCTCCTTTCCTTTATGTAACTAACTTCCTGCTCTAACAGGAAGTTGTTAATTGTTGCTTCCGGTTTCAGCCCATGGTCGAAAAACATGAACTGTACTTATGTTCCTTTTAGACAGTCCTCTTTAACAGGCGTTGCTGCAAAACCTCAGCTATCGGGAAGTATGTGTTATCTCTTCACACAATGGTGCCTGAGGAGGCTAACTTTGAGCAGCAGTCCCCCTGTGGGTGTACATGATCTCCTCAGCTGTTGCCAGTGTGGTCCATGGCTGGATATAGAGTACACATCTGCCTCTGTGTTGTCTTTTACTCAGGCTGTGAGCTGGGTGTGTTCTCATTTTGCACTTCTCTAGTCATTATTTTGTCATGCCTTCCCTTGCTGAATTTGTTTTCAGCATTTATCCGCAGACAGAGATTTCCTGTCAGCAGGTGGTCATTTGGCTGGGAGGTGAAACGTGTTAAACCGAGTGACGACAGTGTCACTCTATAATGGTTTCATTAGGGTGTTGTGTCTGACCATCGCTAGGCAACGGATGTTTCCTCTCTGTTGTCAAGGCTGCCACGTTGCATAGCCTTTTTTAAAACTGGTAACTGATTGGCCATTCTTTTAAAAGGAAGTGGAACGCAGTAATGCCCGCAAAATTGCTTAATGGCCGTCAAAGTCCACAAGTGTCACTCTTCAGCTTGATGTAACCAGTGTGTTCTCAATCCCAATATTTGAAGAAGTAATTCACATACTGCATTCTGTTTGTGTGACGTCCTACATGAGGCCCCACAATAAATCATGTTAGATAATATCTTGAGTTTCCTGCCCTCTGATTTAAAACAAATCTAATGCCTGGTGTGTGTTCTTGTCTCAGAATGGTTGTTGAAACTGCTCCCCGCTAACCTCTGTCCTGTTTGTCTTCCCTGTATTACAGGGCTCCAGAGATCATCCTGGGCCTGCCGTTCTGTGAGGCCATCGACATGTGGTCCCTGGGCTGTGTCATCGCTGAGCTCTTCCTGGGCTGGCCCCTCTACCCAGGAGCACTGGAGTATGACCAGGTAAATAAAAGTACCTGCTTAACTTTTTAGGGCTGCAATCCAGTTAACGGGATCGATATGACAACAGCCAGTGAACGTGCAGGGCGCCATTTTCAAAACATCAAAAATCTCATAATTAAAATTCCTCAAACATACATGTATCTCATACCATTTAAAAGCTATTCTTGTTGTTAATCCCACCACAGTGTCCGATTTCAAATATGCTTTACAGCAAAAGCACCACAAACGATTATCTTAGGTCACCACATATAGCCACAGAAAAACACAGCCATTTTTTTCCCCCCAGTGAAAGAGAGGAGTTTCAAAAAGCACAAATAGAGATAAAATTAATCACTAGCCTTTGATTTTCATCAGATGACACTAATAGGACTTCATGTTACACAATACATGTATGTTTTGTTTGATAAAGTTCATATTTATCAAAATATGCGTTTACATTGGCGCGTTACATTCACTAGTTCCAAAAACATCCAGTGATTTTCCATAGCCACATCATTCAACAGAAATACTCATCATAAATGTAGATGATAATACAAGTTATACACATGGAATTATAGATATACCTCTCCTTAATGCAAACACTGTGTCTGATTTCAAAAAAACTTTACGGAATAAGCCAGCCATGCAATAATCTGAGACAGCGCTCAGACAAATTAGTCACAATTAGCCGCCATGTTGACGTCAACATAAACAAGAAATTACATGATAAATATTCCCTTACCTTTGATGATCTACATCAGAAAGCACTCCAGGAATCCCAGGTCCACAATAAATGTTTGTTTTGTTCGATAATGTACGTTATTTATGTCCTAATACCTTCTTTTGTTAGCGCGTTTGGTATACATATCCAAACGCTCATTCTGGTCAGCGTTACATCGGACAAAAACTTCAAAAAGGGATATTACCGGTCGAAGAAACATTTCAAACTAAGTACAGAATCAATCATTAGGTTGTTTTTAATATGTAGCTTCAATAAAGTTCCAACCGGAGTATTCCTTCTTGTCTTCATGAGCAATGGAACGCAAGTGGGTACCATGAGGAATAAGCGTGATCAGAAAATGGCTGACTGCCAGACACCTGAAAGATTCTGCTATCATTCTCTCACAACATCATAGAAGTCTCATTGTAATTCTATTGATGGTTGACATCTAGTGGAACCCCTAGGCAGTGCAACATCATTAATATCTCAAGGGGATTTCATTGGGGACTCTGGTGAATACATACAAAGCTCAGATTTCTCACTTCCTGTTTTGATTTCTCCTCAGGATTTTGCTTGCCATATGAGTTCTGTTATACTCACAGACATCATTCAAACAGGTTTAGAAACTTTAGAGTGTTTTCTATCCAATACTAATAATAATATGCATATATTAGCAACTGAGACTGAGGAGCAGGCCGTTTACTTTGGGCAACTTATTCATCCAAGCTACTCAGTACTGCCCCCCAGCCATAAGAAGTTAATGCAACCGCTGTGTCAGATTTCAAAAAAGCTTTATGGAAAAAGCAAACCATGCAATAAGCTGAGGTTGGCACAGAGCCCAATCAAGACACAAATATATCCGCCATATTGTGCGGATATATTCAACAGAAGTCAGAAATAACATTATAAATATTCACTTGCCTTTTGATGATCTTCATCAGAATGCACTCACAGGAATCCCAGTTTCACAATAAATGTTTGATTTGTTCGGTAATGTCCATTTATGTCCAAATAGCTACTTTTGTTAGCGCGTTAGGTAAACAATTCCAAAGTCATGAAGCACGTTCACTTAAAGCAGACAATGTCGAAAAGTTCCGTAAAAGTCAGTAGAAACATGTCAAACGATGTACTGAATCAATCTTTAGGATGTTTTTAACATAAATGTTCAATAATGTTCCAACCGGATAATTCCTTTGTCTTCCGAAGTGCGATGGAACAGAGCTTGCTCTCACATGAACGTGCATGGTCAGCGCATGTTCAGGTCATGGTAGACCTTACTCAATCCCCTCTTTCGGCCCCCCTTCACTGTAGAAGCATCAGACAAGGTTCTAAAGACTGTTGACATCTAGTGGACGCCTTAGGAAGTGCAAAATGACCCATATCCCACTGTGTATTCGATAGGCGATGAGTTGAAAACCTACAAACCTCAGATTTCCCACTTCCTGGTTGGATTTTTTTCTCAGGTTTTTGCCTGCCATATGAGTTCTGTTATACTCACAGACATAATCCAAACAGTTTTAGAAACTTCAGAGTTTTCTATCCAATACTAATAATAATATGCATATATTAGCAACTGGGACTGAGGAGCAGGCAGTTTACTCTGGGCACCTTTTCATCCAAGCTACTCAATACTGCCCCTGCAGCCATAAGAAGTTATAACCTCTAAAAGTTTGGGGAGGAGAGCGGTACTAAGCTAACATAAATCATAAGGAATACGGTTTTGAAGTGCCTGTCCTATATCTAGGAGATATAAGAACACTCAGGAAATATTTGTGTTTTTAAAAACGCATTTAACCCCTTATTTTTGTTACCACACAACTACCTCCATACTTCCATTATTTTGCATGGGTTACCTTACGTGACACTTGTGTGGGGTTATATAGCAAGACGGAGAACAACATAGTGCTCGTGAGAGTCTCCCCTTTCCATAGTGGTCTCAACAGTTTTCAGGCCAAACCGTTCGGACGCTACAGACGTTTTTGTGTGAAGACCGGTTTTCGGGATGTCTCCTGGTCTGAGGAACACAGCTGTATCTCTGTCACCTTTCACCGCAGATGTGGAAGGGCAACATAGATGGATGCGGTGGCTTGAGATACAGCAGCTTATGCAAAAAAACTATCTTAAATTGACTGATTTTGAGGATTTAAAAAAATGTATTATGTTACTTAGATTGATGTACATGTTTGTCAATAGATATAAGGATTATATGCTCAGACACACTGTTAGGATTGACAAATGTTTGCCTGCTGAGAGTACTTAGCATCTCTGAACAGAGTTTCGGCAGTCAATTAGTTTGAGTTTACACAGCACCAACCTTGAAGCTGTCAGCCTTGTTCAAATACTCCAGACCACGTGGCAGTAGCATTGCCACTTTGGGATTTAACCCCTCTACTTCCCTAGAGTCCAGTGAGCTCATGGATATCAGTATGATAGAAGTTGGAGGTAGTTTTGTGAGCCAATGCTAGCTAGCATTTTTGCAATGACTTGTAGTCTCTTGTATCTACTAGCATGCCAGCAGTTACCATATACTTCTAGTCATTGTGCTAACGCTAGTTAGCAACTTCATTAAAACTGCACACAGAGACATAAAAATGGTATCCATAAATTAATCTGACTCCGGGGAAGTCGAAAATCCTGAAGTATCCTTTTAAGCTTAGTTTGGCAATGCATGTCCCTGTGTGTGTTGCTTTGCCAATGCTCGCTAACTAGCTAATAGGGATGTGCATCTTTCCCTTTCAAGAAGATTTGATATCTAGATAGATGGGATACAATACAGGAACGATACGTTTTAGTTTGACACTATCACCCATTTGTCATTTTTGCAGATTAAGTGTTTAGGATAGTTATGTATCATTATTGTTTACAAATGAGCAATGACCTAGCCAATGCATATACAGCACAACTTTGGATTTCACCCCCCATCTCAAAATCGAATGGTTTTTACGGAGTGATCTTCTCTTTTCCACTTGCTTCGGACATGCAGTGCTCCTAACAAAAGTGATTGCTGTCCTCGTTATGAAATTATCAACTTTACCCTGTATATCTAAAATTACCATATAAACTTGTTTAAAGCAAAACTATAAAATCAATTGTATAGCCAGATGAGTCGTCTCCGTTAGCTTACTTTTATTCCGGTAAAACACCATTTTCAACAGCACATAGATGACCATAACCTAGCAAATTACATAGGTTTTATAGTTGAGTGACAACCTAATATCACACAAGCCATTTTAGCGTTTGAATGCTGATGGTGCGCAAGATTATAAATATTCCGCCTATCTCGCATTGGTCAGTGGGTGAAGCTGGGCACAGTGCGCAGTTTGACTAAGCAACTGATATTGCCTGGGGTCGTTCGGCGTGTCAAATTACTTTTAGATCAATGACTGTCAACACCATTACAAAGGAAGCATCAGTTGTCACAACGTTCAAAATCGATTTTCTGACCGCATGTTACATTTGGACCGGTTTGGGGTCATACACACAAAAAGCTTATTTCTCAACAACAACAAAAAACACATTTTGTTTACATCCCTGTTTGTAAGAATTTTTCCAAGATAATCCATCCGCCTGACAGGTGTGGCATGTCATGAAGCAGATTGAACAGCATGGTCATTACACAGGTGCACCTTGTGCTGGGGACAATAAAAGGCCACTCTAAAATGTGCAGTTTTGTCACACAATGCCACAGACGTGTCAAGTTTTGAGGGAGTGTGCAATTGGCATGCTGACTGCAGGAATGTCCAACAGGGCTGTTGCCAGATAATTATGTTTATTTCTTTACCATAGTCTGCCTCCAATGTTGTTTTAGAGAATTTGGCAGTACATCCAACCGGCCTCACAACCGCAGACCACATGTAACCACGTCAGCCCAGGACCTCCACATCCGGCTTCACCTGCGGGATCACCTGAGGAGTATTTCTGCCTGTAATAAAGCCCTTTTTGTGGGGAAAAACAAATTCCGATTGGCTGGGTCTGGCTCCTCAGTGGGTGCGCCTGGCTCCCAAGTGGATGGGCCTATGCCCTCCCAGGCCCATCCAGTCATGTGAAATCCAAAGATTTAGGGCCTAATGAATTCATTTCAATTGAATGATTTCTAAACTGTAACTCAGTAAAATCTTTTAAATTGTTGCATTTATATTTTTGTTCAGTATAGTATACCTTTTATACGATTTATGGACAAACTACAGCAACATGTAGTTTTATTCACATCATTTAGGTTTTTCTAAAGTAAAATGGTTTAAAATGACCAGAGAATTTAATTGGGACGTATTTTGGGTAATGAATATTTGGGGTGAAAGTGTACAAAATTTAGGCAAATGTATTTAAAATAAGACACTGTGCCATCAACTAGGCATCTTAGTCTTCTGAATGATAGTTGATTGTTGCAGATGCCTCATGGTTTTCTAACTCAATTTGTTACTGCCATGGTTAAAACTGGTTTCATGAGAATCACCTGCCAGCCCATAGCCACATTAGCTAAACGGTTATCATCTAATTCACTAGCTAGCACAACATGGCTGGCTAGCTAGCCACAGACACTGCACTAACTCTCAGCAGCTAACACAGGCAGCTGATTCATTGAAACAAATTACGTGTTTTAATTATAATTTCAATACTAGCTACAGTGGCCAGCTGGCTAGCTTGGAAGAAGTGTTGTGTGCAGTTAGCTAGCTACCGTCCCATAGTGTAGCCTATATGACTGTCTCATTTAGTAAGCTGCAAGGGGGTCGACGTCATCGGGAAAAGTATTGTTTTTTTTGTTGTTCTTGTTGGCTGGCCTTTCAGCACCCCACTCGTGCTCTTTAGAGAGATGTCTTTACCGACGGGAAAACTGATTCCACATGTACAAACGCTAGCAAATGTCAGTCAGGTGCTATCGCCGACGGTCCCCAAAACAGACCACTCAGCAAGCGAACGAATGTCAAATGAATGCCAGATGATGGACAGATCAACATTCGGTGCGGTGTGTGTGTGTGTGGTCTATCATCTCCAAAGCTATCAGACTGTCAAGGGAAGAGAACATCACTAGCAGAACTGACAGCTCAGTGAAGACAGACCGATCAGTGGAGTAGGATAACAGTCCCTGATGCCTGTGTGCTGGTGTATTTTGATTCTGAATGCGAGGATGGTTAAGGCATCCACTTTTTGTTTGATTTTAAAGCCTATTAATATTAAAATGTCTAATGTAGACATTATTGGAAAAGGAAATTGTCTGGGCCATGTCCCCCGGCTTAAAGGACAGACCATGGGAATGCTCTGTGTGCTGTGGCGTTTGTCATTTTTGTGTCTAGTGGTCATTTGGACAGCGACCAAGCAATAGTGCTTTGCTGATCAGAAGCCCCCTGACCGCTGCACCATGCCAGCAACCCCCCGCACCACCAGCAGGTTCTCACATCATTGCTCTCACTGCGTTTATGCAGGGTTGTGGTAACCTGATTGAGTCTCTATAATATCCAAATCATCAAGCCATTAACAAAGCCAGTGAAACTCACTGGTCTACTGTCTGTTGTCAAGCGCTGGAACAGCGGCTTTGCACAGTGAGAAAAAGAGCCCTGTCTCATGGCCTAACTCATGCCTAGTCTTGTAGTTGTAGCCGCTCTAAGGCACAGTGCTTTGACTGGGAGAGGGTAGCTATGAAGTACCCTTTGTGAGAAAAAAGCCTTACTGGCTTTACGGTCAGGGACAGATGCTAACATGTAGCTATATATGTCATGCTGTCGGTGTCACTGCTCCCATGGCAGATCAAGTGTCAAAACATAAAAGTCAGGTCTATTGCTGTTAAAAAAATTATTTGAGTAATGATCTCATGGGCAGCAATGAAATTGTTGTTTGAATAAGAAATAATTAAATCACCAAGTTACCAGATAAGCAACATGTTTTTTGTATTAAGGTTGCCATGGCAATTTTGGAGCACAAGTAGGCCTATGTCTAGCCTGTGTATTTTAAGTGGCGCTCAGTCAACATATCAAGGACCTCAGCCACCCGAGCCACAGCCTGTTCACCCCGCTACCATCTAGAATGCGGAGACCGTACAGGTGCATTAAAGCTTGGACCCGAGAGACTGAGAAAAGGCTTCTATCTCCAGGCCATCAGACTGTTAGTCACCACTAGCCGACCTCCGCCCAGTACCCTGCCCTAAACCTTAGTCACTGTTCTAGCTGGCTACCACCCAGTACTCTACCCTGCAACTTAGACTGTTGCCATTGTACATGGTCATTGAACACTGGTCACTTTGTAAACATTATTATACTGTTTCATCCACTTTATATGTACAGTGTATATACTGTATTCTAGTAATGGCTAATGGAAATGACTAAATGTTGCTGATTCCTTTGTAAATGTATAGGAGTAGGTCTGACACGCAAGATAATTATGTTCATGTTGTAATCACAATATTTTCTTCCTCTTTGTCTGCTCCACAGATTCGCTACATATCTCAGACACAAGGGTTGCCGGGAGAGCAACTGCTGAACGTGGGGACCAAGACTTCCCGCTTCTTCTGCAAAGAGTCTGACTCGCCTTATGCTCCCTGGAGACTGAAGGTAACGCGCACTGACACCGTGTGACTACTGAACATTGACATCATATACCATAAGCACACCCAGTTCTGAGTACGCTAGGCAGAATTCTAGAGAATGCATGTCTGAATTTTGAAGACTCCCATTTCCTATTTCTATAGCTGACAGGGGAACATGAAACTGAGACTGGGATGAAATCCAAAGAGGCCAGGAAGTACATCTTTAGCAGTCTAGATGACATGGCACATGTGAGTACAGAACTTTAAACGATTTGACGCATTTAAGCAAAGTACAAAATTGCAAATAAGTAAATTATTCTTAAACTATCATATGACACTGTAGTGTGACCAGTGGATTTTAATAGAGTAGCTGGATGTTGATTTTGTTCTGCCGCCTCAGGTGAATCTGGTGCTGAACATGAAGGGCAGTGACTCGTTGGCGGAGAAGGCCGACCGGAGGGAGTATGTGGGCCTGCTGAAGACCATGTTGCTAATTGATGCTGAGAAGAGGATTGCTCCCTCCGATGCCCTCAACCATCCCTTTGTCACCATGCAGCACCTCCTCGACTTCCCCCACAGCAATCAGTAAGTCTAACCAACAAAAGCTCTTACATCCTCTACAAAAAAGTGGTGAATTACAAATTATGATTACAGATGGTCACAGATCAGAAGTAGGACACAATGTTCCATCTTGAATACCCTCTGCTTGATTCTTCATCTCACACGTTCTCTTTCTTCTCTCCAGTGTTCAATCATGTTTCCACATCATGGATGCCTGTCGATCACGGCCCAACACGTACAACACACTCAACCGCAACAAAGCCCTGTTCCCCAGACCCTCAACCAACTCAGCTGGACTGCCGATGGCCTTCAGTAAGATGGGATCAGTTCGCTCTCAGGTAATCTATTAAGCACAATCACAAGAAGCTTCACATATTGTCTGAATTAATGAACACTGGAAATCTATGATGTTACATTTATGGCTGTGGTACATTGGTCCAGTAAGAAGTCTGTTTCCACCTACAGGAATATTAAGGCCATTGCATAATATTTA
Source organism: Salvelinus alpinus (assembly GCF_045679555.1). NCBI lineage: Eukaryota > Metazoa > Chordata > Actinopteri > Salmoniformes > Salmonidae > Salvelinus > Salvelinus alpinus. The sequence goes on from NC_092094.1 coordinate 17,378,033, forward strand.
CATAATGTTAATGGCACTGCTAGCTCTCACTATTCATTGTCTGAAGTAAATGCTGAAAAACAATGGCAACGCTAGCTATTCTCTCTTGTTGTTTGAAAGGCCTAAACTCATCTATTAAACTTTTCAGCTGTCTTGATATTCTAGCAAGAAACCATTTTAATATAGCAATGCTCCAAGAAACACACCTGCTCCAAAAAGAGAATAGAGAACCATTTTCAAACTGGCTGCTTTTTCATCAGCCCCAAACAAAACTAAAGGTGTAATCATAATGATACATTAGAAACGCAATTACCATTATTGAGTAATGGCAAAGACCAAAAAGGCAGAATCACTTTAATTGTATCCATAATGGAAAGAAAAATAGCCTTTATTAATGTGTGTACTCCAAATTTGTATGATCCTAAGTTTTTTGATTCTCTGAACAGCAAATTGTTAGAATTAACTGAATTCCATCTGGGTATTGGGACAAACATGAATACCATTTTGGACATGCGGGACAAATCTAATAAGACCAACTACAATCCACATGCAACCAAGGCTCTCCAGCATATACTCTGATTACAACCTCACTGATGCCTGGTGAGCACATAATCCTGAAGCAAAACAGTACACTTTCTACTCGAACAGGCATAAGTCATTCTCACTAATCGATGTCATACTATCTACACCTATTTTCTTTCATTAAGAAAATGTAAATTAGACATACGAGTCTGACCACCACGCTTACTACTGCCAACTTAAAATTTCAGAATGTCCTAAAATGCCACCAAAGGTTTTACAAAAAAAGAATGCAACTGCATTTGCATCTGGGTTGAATTAATCTTTTTGGACCAGGTAGCTATTACTATTTCCAATTTATTGATAAGACGGAGAGCAGAATTTGCCATCCATCGAGTAAAACTCAACCACTACTTCCATGGTAATCGTCCCAATCATTTACTGGCCAAAAAGCTATGCAGTAGTTATCAATTGACTGATAGAGCAACTATTGATTCTGAAACGGGAATTACTATCAGAACCCAAATTAATCAAAGATTCTCCTGCTTCTATAAAGAAATGTACACCATTCAAAGGTTAATTTGGGAGAGATGTGAACACAGCAATTTCACTTTTTATTACAACATTTTAAGGATGCCACCCAGCGTTCTCATTATCACCCCCTATCTTTGATAAACACAGATATTAAACTGTATTTCAAAATGTTGTCCTCCCGAGACTTACCCAAATTGATCCACACGGAACAAAGTGGGTTTGTTAACTTCTCTAGGGTAGGGGGCAGCATTCGGAATTTTGGATGAAATGCATGCCCAAATTAAACTGCCTGCTTCTCGGGCCCAGAAGATATGATATGCATATAACTGGTAGATTTGGATAGAAATCACTCTAAAGTTTCCAAAACTGTTAAAATAGTGTTTCTGTGAGTATAACAGAACTGATTTGGCAGGCGAAAACCTGAGAAATCCATTCAGGAAGTAGTTTTTCTTTTGGTTTTGTAGTTTTCTATTCAATGCCATTACAGTATCCATTGACTTAGGACTCAAATTGCACTTTCTATGCCTTCCACTAGATGTCAACAGTCTTTAGAAATTGTTTCAGGCTTGTATCCTGAAAAATGAGGAAGTAAGAGCAGTCTGAATGAGTGGACCCTAAACTGTCACAGAGCTTTTTCATGCGCGAGACGGAGAGAGTGCGTTTCTTGTTTACCTTTTAAATTGACAACGTTATTGTCCGGTTGAAATATTATCGATTATTTAGGCTAAAAACAACCTGAGGATTGAATATAAACATAGTTTGACATGTTTCTATGAACTTTACGGATACAATTTGGATTTTTTTTGTCTCCCTGTTTTGACTGCATTTGAGCCTGTGGATTACTGAAGAAAACGCGCAAACAAAACAGAGGTTTTTGGATATAAAGAGACTTTATCGAACAAAAGGAACATTTATTGAGTAAATGAATGTCTGCTGAGTGCAACCATATGAAGATCATCAAAGGTAAGGGATTAATTTTATCTCTTTCTGACTTGTGTAACTGTTCTACTTGTCTGGTTACTGTTTGTAATGATTTGTCTAGTGGACTATGTTCTAACATAATCGTAAGGTATGCTTTCGCCGTAAAGCATTTTTTAAATCTGACACTGTGGTTGGATTCACAAGAAGTTCATCTTTAAACCTATGTAAAATATGTTTTGTTTTCTGAATTTTTATAATGAGTATTTCTGTATTTGAATTTGGCGCCCAGCAGTTTCACTGGCTGTTGAAGAGGTGGGACGCTAACGTCTCACGTACCCAAGAGAGGTTCAAGCCTTTATGCTCGGGTAACCTCTGTCGACTATTCAATATCTTATATGCTTCATGAGAAACAACCGCTCCTTGGGCTGTATTATCTCTCGATGCAGGAAACAGCTTTTGATAGACTAGAGTGGTCATATCTCTGGTCTGTCTTGGAACATATGGAAAGTGGCTCCAATTTCATGAATATTATTTAAAACACTATATGCCAATTCCTCAGTCATAGTTATAACAGGCAATATCTGCTCTGTTCAGAATACCTAGAAAGCAGCAGACAAGGCGATCTAATTTTGCCTCTGCTATTCTTATTATCCATGGAAAATCTGGCACGGGCAATTCGTCGATCGAAGGAAATAATATACATTTCTCTCAAATCTACTGATCACTTCATCTCATACTGCCTCAAGACCCCGATGGAGGACTACTTATGGAATCCCAATCGTTTCCCATTTTAAATAGTTGGGAGTAGATATAGTCACTTCTTTAGATAAAACCATTGCCAAAAACTTTAACAGAACGCTCAAATCAATTAAGCTAACATATGGAATTGTTTTAACATGGTCATCCCAAGGATCATTTAGCTATTTGTTTTTTAATTTTAGGACCCCTTTAGGTATTAAAAAAATATTTTATGGAACATTGACTTTGGCCATACTGCTATTATTTTTTTATTTCACCTTTTATTTAGCCAGGTAGGCTAGTTGAGAACAAGTTCTCATTTGCTACTGCGACCTGGCCAAGATAAAGCATAGCAATTCGACACATACAAAAACAGAGTTCCACATGGAATAAACAAAACATAGTCAATAATAAAAAAAGAAAACAAACGTCTATATACAGTGAGTGCAAATGAGGTAAGATAAGGGAGTTAAGGCAATAAATAGGCCATGGTGGTGAAGTAATTACAATATAGCAATTAAACACTGGAATGGTAGATGTGCAGAAGATTAATTTACAAGTAGAGATACTGGGGTGGAAAGGAGCAAGATAAATAAATATATACAGTATGGAGATGAGGTAGATAGATGGGCTGTTTACAGTAGGGCTATGTACAGGTGCAGTGATCTGTAAGCTGCTCTGACAGCTGGTGCTTATAGCTAGTGAGGGAGATATGAGTTTCCAGCTTCAGTGATTTTTGCAGTTCGTTCCAGGCATTAGCAGCAGAGAACTGGAAGGAAAGGCGACCAAAGGAAGTGTTGGCTTTGGGGGTGACCAGTGAGATATACCTGCTGGAGCGTGTGCTACAAGTGGGTGCTGCTATGGTGACCAGTGAGCTGAGATGAGACGGGGCTTTACCTAGCAGAGACTTGTAGATAACCTGTAGCCAGTGGGTTTGGCGACGAGTATTAGCCCATAGAAACGCATTGTATTGTAACAGATTCATACACAGAGAAACAGATGGTGAAAAAATGAATCAAAAGAGAGTTTGTTTTGACGTGTCTGTCCTATATCTGAGAGCTATAAGAAAGATCAGGAAGTTATAGATTTTTTTGGTGACAAATATTTAACCCCTATTTTTAGGCACTAAACTACTTCCATATACACTGAGTGTATAAAACATTAAGAAAACGTTCCTAATATTGAGTTGCATCCACCCCCCCTTTCCCCTCAGAACAGCCTCAATTCGTCGAAAGCGTTCCACAGGGAGGCTGGCCCATGTTGACTCCGATGCTTCCTACAATTGTCAAGTTGGCTGTATGTCCTTTGGGTGATGGAGCATTGTTTATACACACCGGAAACTGTAAAGTGTGAAAAACCCAGTCACGTTGCAGTTCTTGACAAACTGGTGCGCCTGGCACCTACTACCATACCCCGTTCAAAGGAACTTCAATCTTTTGTCTTGCCATTCACATACACAATCCATGTCAGAGTTGATGTCTTTTAATGCATTTGATTGTTTTTGTACCTGTAACTCCCATCTGAAAAATAAATGACAAAATAAAAAGTTGGTCACCAATGTTTTAAAATAAAGAAAATAATCTCTCCCACCTCTATACAGGCTTTGACGCAATCTGCTCCCTCTGTGATGCATCCTGGGATGCTGCAGACAGGAACCAGTCAGTTTGGGTGTAATGACTCCTTTCAGCCAGCCCTCATCCTCTGCCCCCCAGCCATGCAAGGTGAAGAGCTTTTCAAATTAGCGCATAGTCATTTCATGAAAGATACAACGTCATTGCTGGGTTTACAGTGATCATTCTCCGATCTTATGCTAGTGTGCTTATGTTTTTAAGGTAACCCAAACCAGCCAGGATATACAGTTAGGATGGAAAACACAATACCGATGGTGACCCAAGCCCCTCCCGTACAGCCTTTACCAATGCGACCTGGAGTCATAGCACAGGTGAGACACTGGCTCACATTAGTGACACTTGTATACAATACAGGAGTCAGATGCTTGTCTCCACACTGGTCAAAGAGGTCAAATTCAAGTCAGGCTATTTCAGGGGTTTGGTGTTTCCCTCACTTAGTCTTAAAGGTTTATGGTCCACTAATGATTTCTGTCTTTTGTCCTTTGCAGCAACCGTGGTCAAGTAGAAACCAGCAGATCCTAGTACCAGCCTGGCAGCAAGTGGCTCCCCCTCCCACCACTATGGCTTCTGATACTGCGGATGGCCCACAGAGGCTCAGTGACTGGGGGTGAGTTAGCTCACAAGAGAAGTTACTTTTTAACACGTACTTCACTTGCCCATAAAACTTGTATCATGTTTTGCCTTTTTTAAAGGAAAGTTCAGCAACACAGCAACCATTACAGCAACATGATGCAGCCTCTTCTAACCAACCAAATTGCCATGTCTGGTCCACAACCAATCAACATCGGCATTGCACACGTGGTGTGGCCACAGCCGCACGCCAACAATAGGAACCGGCCCAGTCAGAGCCGGTGAGATGCCCTATGTCTGCCCAATGTTTCTCCTCCACGCTCCAGTCACGTACAGGGTCTATGGCAAATCAATGCTGTTGCATTAACCTGAGTTCTTTGTGCCTGGTTTGATAAATTATAGTTTTTACTCAAATCAAAACCTACTCAGTTTATTTGTCACCTGGAAGTTAAAACTTCTTATGGCTGCAATCCCGTAAATGGGATCGATATGACAACAGCCAGTGAAAGTGCAGGGCGCCAAATTCAAACAACAACAGAAATCTCATAATTAAAATTCCTCAAACATACATGTATCTTATAGCATTTTAAAGGTAATCTTGTTGTTAATCCCAAAAAAGTGTCCGATTTCAAATAGGCTTTACAGCGAAAGCACCACAAACGATTGTTAGGTCACCGCAAAATCACAGAAAAACAGTCATTTTTCCAGCCAAAGACAGGAGTCACAAAAAGCAGAAATAGAGATAAAATGAATCACTAACCTTTGATCTTCATCAGATGACACTCATAGGACTTCATGTTACACAATACATATGTTTTGTTCGATAAAATTCATATTTGTATCCAAAAACCTCAGTTTACATTGGCGCCATCAAACTTTCATTAAATCACACATGTAAGATACCAAATTAAAGCTACACTCGTTGTGAATCCAGCCAACATGTCAGATTTCAAAAAGGCTTTTCGGCGAAAGCATACGATGCTATTATCTGATGATAGCACAATGTCAACAAAGAGAGAGTAGCATATTTCAACCCTGCCGGCGCTACTCAAAACACAGATATAAAATATAAAACATGCATTACCTTTGACGAGATTCTTTTGTTGGCACTCCAATATGTCCCATAAACATCACAAATGGTCCTTTTGTTCGATTAATTCTGTCCATATATATCCAAATTGTCCATTTATTTGGCGCGGTTGATCCAGAAAAAAACAGCTTCCGATTTGCGCAAAGTCACTACAAAATATCTCAAAAATTACCTCTAAACTTTGACAAAACATTTCAAAGTACTTTTGTAATACAACTTAAGGTATTTGTAAACGTTAATAATCGATCAAATTGAAGACGGGTCTATCTGTTTTCAATACAGGAGACAAACTAACGCTACTTTTTTAGTCTTGCGCAACTCTCAAACAGTACACATGACGTTACACTGCTTTCTGATGGCCTTCTTCTTCATTGCACAAATGAATAACCTCAACCTATTTCCTAAGACTGGTGACATCCAGTGGAAGCAGTAGGAACTGAGAACAGAGTGATTAGAAATCTGGCTTCCCAATGAAAACTCATTGAACAGACAGTGACTTAAAAAAAAATGTTTATGGTTAGTCCTCGGGGTTTTGCCTGCTACATAAGTTCTGTTATACTTACAGATATGATTCAAAAAGTTTTAGAAACTTCAGAGTGTTTTCTATCCAAAACTACTAATAATATGCATATCTTATATTCTGGGGATGAGTAGAAGGAAGTTGAAATTGGGCACGCTATTTTTCCAAAAGTGAAAACTCTGCCCTCTATCCTAGAGAAGTTAAGATGTGCGATGGAACAGAGCTCCCTCTCATGTGAACGCGAATGGTCAGAGCATGGTCAGGTCATAGTAGACCTGACTCATTCCTGTCTCGTTCGGCCCCACTTCACAGTAGAGGCATCAGACAAGGTTCTACAGACTGTTGACATCTAGTGGAAGCCGTAGGAAGTGCAAACTGATCCATATCCCACTGTGTATTCAATAGGGGCTGGGTTGAAAATCGACCAACCTCAGATTTCCCACTTCCTGTTTGGATTTCTTCTCAGGTTTTTGCCTGCCATATGAGTTCTGTTCTACTCACTAACATCATCCAAACAGTTTTAGAAACTTCAGAGTGTTTTCTATCCAATACTAATAATACTATGCATATATTAGCAACTGGGACTGAGGAGCAGGCAGTTTACTATGGGCACCTCTGGGCACCTTTCATCCAAGCTACTCAATACTGCCCCTGCAGCCATAAGAAGTTAACCTCTCTGGTACAAGCGTCCCACCTCGACAACAGCCAGTGAAATTGCAGGGCGCCAAATTCAAAACAACAGAAATCTCATAATTAAAATTCCTCAAACATACAAGTATTATACACAATTTTAAAGATGAACTTCTTGTAAATCCAACCACAGTGTCCGATTTCAAAAAGGCTTTACTGCGAAAGCACACCATGCGATTATGTTAGGTCAGCGCCTAGTCACAGAAAACTATACAGCCATTTTCCAGCCAAGGAGAGGGCTCACAAAAGTCAGAAATAGCAATTAAATTAATCACTAACCTTTGATCTTCATCAGATGGCACTCCCAGGACTCCATGTTAGACAATAAATGTGTGTTTTGTTTGATAAAGTTCATCTTTATGTCCAAAAACCTCATTTGAAATTGGCACGTTATGTTCAGAAATGCATTGTCTCAAACATCTGCTGAAAGTGCAGAGAGCCACATCAAATTACAGAAATACTCATCATAAACATTGATCTAAGATACAAGTGTTTAGCATACGATTAAAGATAAACTTCTCCTTAATGCAACCGCTGTGTCAGATTTCAAAAAGGCTTTACGGCAGAAGCACACCATGCGATTATGTTAGGTCAGCGCCTAGCCACAGAAAACCATACAGCCATTTTCCAACCAAGGAGAGGTGTCACAAAAGTCAGAAATAGCATTAAAATTAATCACTTACCTTTGATCTTCATCTGATAGCACTCCCAGGTCTCCATGTTAAACAATAAATGTTCGTTTTGTTCGATAAAGTTAATCTTTATGTCCAAATACCTCTGTTTTGTTGGTGCGTTTAGTTCAGAAATCCAAAGGCACAATGCGCGCTCTCAACATCAAGATGAAAAGTCAAAAAAGTACAATAAAAGTTAGTAGAAACATGTCAAACGATGTTTAAAATCAATCCTCAGGTTGTTTTAGTCATAAATAATCAATAATATTTCAACCGGACAAAAGCTTCGTCAATAGAAAAGGAGAAACAAGAAAGGCGCATTCCCGATCACGCGCAGGACTCATGTCTGGAAATTTCCACTGGCCTCTCATTGAAAGTGCTGTATCTCCCTCATTTTTCAGAGTAAAAGCCTGAAACAATGCCTAAAGACTGCCCACATGTAGAGGAAGCCATAGATATCGTGAACTGGTTCCTAAGTCTTTGTATAGTGGATAGGCTTTCAATGGAAAAACAGCCTTTAAAAATAATAGTACTTCCTGGTTGGATTTTCCTCAGCCATATCAGTTCTGTTATACTCACAGACATTATTTTAACAGTTTTACAAACTTTAGAGTGTTTTCCTGCAAGATTATATAATTATATGCATATCCTATCTTCTGGGTCTGAGTAGCAGGCAGTTTAATTTGGGCACGCTTTTCATCCAAAATTGCGAATGCTGCCCCCTACCCTAGTGAAGTTAAGTGAATGTTCTACCAAATCACAGATCATGTTGTTCTTACATAAACAATAGTGTTAAAATGTACTGACAAACAACTTCACTACTTTTACTTCATATTAGCAGCATGTACTACTCCCACAACAATGGCAACATCCAAATCTCAATGTGCCGCTCTCCAAAGATGGCCGACCGTGTTAGTCACACAGGAGGAGGAGATGGTTCCCGTGGGGAGAGGCCCGAGGTGGAGGTTCAGCAGGAAAGACGACATGAGGAGGAGGTGAGCTGCTGTAAGGCAGTGGAGGATGAGAGGATAGACATGTCCCACCAGCAGCGAGAGTCTGTGGTCATCGACGACCTGCCCAGCCCCACCCTCAGCGTCATCAGCAGTGACACGGACGGAGAGGAGGGTTCCTCTTGCAGGTTCAAAGGCAGCCCTGACTGCGAGGCGTGTAAGAGCTCTCTGAACATGGAGCGGGTGTGTTCCCTCAGCAGCCCAGACAGCACCCTGAGCACCAGCTCCTCTGCCTCGGTGCAGTCCAGCCCGTCCCCCTGCAAGAGGCCCAACAGGTACTGCCAAACTGCATGTTTAAACGTTAACAACTTTTTAAAACTTGCCTGAGGGGCCAGTCTTGATCATCAGTAGCAAACATGGACATTTAGTTCTGTTATTGATTGCTTTTGTCTGTTTTCAGCATGTCTGAGGACGATGGTCATGAGAGTGGCTGCGAGACGGTAGACGGTTCCCCTGCCTCGGACTCCAGCCGGAGCCAGAGCCCCTACCTGGAGAGCCGCTACCTAGGCAACCACAGCCATCAATCTTTGAGCATGAGGACGAGTGGCATGGCCCCCCAGAAGGAGCCCAGCAATCCCCCTGTGAGAACCATGGTGGTGCCACCTATGAAGGTGCTGCGGAACAACAACAGCATGGACCTGCACACAGACAGAACGGGTCAGTTTCTATTCACAGCATTACACGTCAAAATTGGTTGAGTATTAACAGTATGAATAGGCCTATACATTGTAATCTTTTGTTTCAGTTTTGTATAACATACAGGCCTGGTTGGAAGTGGTCTCTGTAGGAAAGAGGGTGCTTTGTGAGCCTGTTGATGTCTGAATGATGTGTGTCAGTCTGAGGAAATTAGGGAGAGTCTGTCACCTGTGCTGATGTCTGCCTTTCAGGTCACATGGGCGTGGCAGGCAGCTACCACTCCTTAGTTGGTCAGAGAGGCTATCACAGGTGAACATGGGTAACTTGCACTGGGCAGCCTGTCTCTCTGGCTGTGCTGATAGCTAGTTGCTGCTGAGTGAACACTTCTGGTTTGATCTGCTGTTCCTATTTTTCCCCCGATTCTCATGGATATCTATTTCTTCCCCAGTTCATCTTGGTGTGTTTTGGATGCTAAAGAAAGTAATTCAGTAGACTCTTGAGTTAGACCAGCTAATTCATGTTTTAAGCATTATCGCAACCATAAAGAACTGTGGCAATGCTACACTCCAGACATGATTAACCTCGAACTGTTCATCTGCACTGTCAATGTTCTTGAATGTTCATTTACAGAGCATCATGTAGGTTTGCTTTTGAGGTGTACAGGCTTTTATATGCACTGCAAGTCAGGCTATGGGATGTGTACTGTAACTTGTGATTTATACTGAAGGTAACCTAGCTATACAAAGAGCAAAGGACTGTCCACTAAATGGGATTGGATCTGATATGGGACATATATTAGTGCCAACTTTTGTAAGTGGAATATTATTCCTGAAATTAAGGGAAGCCTAGTCAGTTGTAAAGCTGAATGCATTCAACTGAAATGTCTTCTACATTTAACCCAACCCCTCTGAATCAGAGAGGTGCGGGGGGGCTGCTTTAATCGACTTTCCACATCATCGGCGCCCGGGGAACAGTTGTTGGGGGTTCACTGCCTTGTTCAAGGGCAGAACGGCAGATTTTTCCACCTTGCCAGCTCAGGATTCAAACCAGCGACCTTATGGTTACTGGCCCAACGCTCTTAAACTTGATCAGGTATTTTTGAATGGGCTCAATATATGGTCTCAATCCACCATATCGGCCTTCCACATCTGCGGTGAAAGGTGACAGAGCTACAGTGGTGTTTGTCAGACCATGAGACATCCCGAAAATCTTCTCACAGAAACGTATGTAGCGTCCGAATGGTTTTGCCTACAGTATGACCCCTCTAGGGAAAGGTGAGAATCTCACCAACATGTACATAATAGCATTAAGGCCAAATTCAGTGTTTCATCAAATAATTGTTTTATATGTATATTTTTATACCTAAAGGGGCCTAAAATTCAAAATCAAGTTGCTAAATGATCCTTGGTATGACTATTTGAAAACAATTCCATATGTTAGCTTAGTACAAAGAGCCTTTCTATCGGCCAAAGTGTGTCTCTTGCTCTCGCTCTCTCTGTTTATTTTTAGCAAGGCATGCTCTTGTTTCCTGTGGGTCCTTATTGGTCTTGTTACCCTGTCATATTGAAAGACACATCTTATCTCAATCTGAGAGCCTTTTCTTGTTTCTCTTGCAGTCTTCGAATCCTCATGCCAGTCCAAAAGGCGCTGTGCCCCTGGACGACTGAACCACCACTCCACCCACCACCACCCCCGGCAGCAACAGAAGATGACCACATTCCAGCAGCAGCCCCTGGGCTTCGGCCAGGTCAGTCCCCCCCTCTCTTCCAGGTTTTGGTTAAGTCATTCAAATCTAATTCTACCTGTAATTTGACTTTGTTTACATTTGAGTATTTTAGCAAATGCTCTTATCTAGAGCGACTTAGTTTGTAGTGGTGTGTAAAGGTTTTTCCCTCCCCTCCGCCAGCCTCAGGTCCAGCAATACAGCTCCTGCCACAAGGAATGGAACGGAAATTATGGGCTGCATCGGCGGCCGCACGCTTACATCCCTCCCACGATACATGGCCACGCTTTCACCCCCACCCACAACTCGGGGCCTCACCCCCAGGCCACCCTGCTCTCCTATCCTCCCTCTGCACCCGTCGCCCACCACCTCCCCCACCTCCTGGCCTCGCCCTGCGCCCAGCGGCCCGTCCTACAACCCGCTTACGGCATCTCCCACCCTGGCAGCATTGTCCACCAGGTGACCATGGGCATCAACCACCGGCTGCTGCCCTCACCCACCATCCACCACCAGGGCCAGTTTGGGCCCCTCTTTCCCCCACATTCCTACATCGCCTCGCCAGCCTATACAGGCTTCCCCCTCAGCCCCACCAAACTCAACCAGTACCCTTACCTCTGAGCACCAGCCACCCAGGGCCATAGGCCAGCAAGGGCAGCCAGAAGTGACAACGTTAACCAAGGCCTTCATCCGTCATCTCTCAAGTTATGACAGAGAAAGAAACCCCCCCCCCCCGGGCTTCAACAAATCATGTTGGTTGATGATGATGATAGGATTTAAACCTTAAGCTGAGAAGAAAGAAAAAATTGAAAAAATAATGAATCAATAATTAAGAAATTCTCACTTTTAATGGGTTTTTGCACTTTTGCTCTACAGTGTCATTTGGAGTGTAAGTCTCACAGTACAGTCTCACGGTACACATTACAGTCTCACAGTACAGTCTTATGATACACATTACAGTCTCACAGTACAGTCTCACGGTAGACATTGTTCTCCCTAATAATCTCAGCCCTGTTTCTCCCCCTTTTTCTATATTGCCTTCTACCTAGCATGTGTGCTAGTCACATCACTCGTTAAGCCATCCCAGTCTCCAGTGCTAGGACAGTAGATGTGTCTCCGTTGGTTTTTTGTGGTGGAAAGGTGTTCCCTAATGACAGGTGTTTTCAGTGTGTACCGTCAGTGGTCTGAAAAGGTTGTTCCACACGCTGCATGCCTTCGCATGGGAAAGATAACTTAGTGGAGTTGTTGACAGTTAGATGTCACTCCTATGTGTACTGTGAGACTTACTACACCATAGCCTGTTCCCACACCTACTAGTGCCTTCAATATCTGAGGTTGTTAATGTTACTTCTGGCGTTTTATAGATATATCTTGTACTGGACTGCAGCACTTGAATATCTGATTATTTTCACTCATATGCTTTTGCCTATCAGATAATCAAATAAGTCATTCTTATTTGGGCTCATTGTATTTTGGGGGTAAAGATTCACTATGCAGAAATCACTCTGCCATTTCCTGGTTGCAAAAATTCTAATGGTTTGCCAAATTTCAGTTTGTGACAAAACAAGCAAGTATAGAGTAGAGAATCATTGTACCATCTAAACCGCTGTGAAATATATTTTCCATAACCAAAAATACTGTATTTTCAGCTGTTTGAAGCTGGTGTACAAAAACTAAACTTAAGACCGGGAAGCATAGAAATACCGTACATAGAACATAGCTACTGATTCTTAGACTTGCTTTCAATGAGAATGACAGATCTAGAAAACACATTTCTATATATGTGAATTTGATCCGGTAGCCCAAAAAGATACATTGCAGCTTTAAGCTTATTTTATGCTTTTGAAGCAAATGTTTATTTGGTTTTGGACTTTTCCCGAATGAACTAATGTACAAACAAAAGGTGAACGATTTAATATTTGATCATCAATTTCTAATTACTAAGTACTTAATTACTAACAGTATTGACACTGTTTATTGGAACTGCAATACAATCTACATATAGCCGCTGGTTTTCTGCGTTATTGTATTTACAGTCTTTTTCTTAGCGTAATACCGATGTGGGGCATGGTATTGACTATAAACAAACATGCAAGTAGTTGGTTGATTCTTTGTATGATCTCATATCTTCAGAAAAACTGTAGTGTTTTGATATACCGTCTGTTAACCTAGTGTATCATTGCTGGACTATGTAGTGCTTGACAAGGTGTATTGGTTAAGTGCAATTTCCGCATTAGACAAAACTTATACTTTATTTTACTGTTCCATTTGTTGAGGTTTGTTAATGTGTCAACTGCTTATTTTATACATTCTGTCAGGGAGGAAATATATTTTGTGTGTTGTTTTTAATTGCTAGTGTGTGAATTAGGTTTTTGTCTTTTCTTACTTACAAATGAAAATGCTTTTTCAGCACCAAAGACTGTAATTCATCCCAAGCAAGGTAGCTACTCTTTCTTTTCCCATTGTCTTCAAGTATACTGTAGTCATGAAGATGGAATATATTGAGAAAAAATATATTTTAAAAAGGTTTGTTTTAAGCATTTTGGGCAAGTTATATCATATATCTTGAATGCATCATAGATGAGCTGCTATGTACTGATTACCACTTCAAAATAGCTGTGAATTTAGGGGATTATCTTAGTTCTTACTATGCATTCTTACTTTTGTATAGTTCTAATTACCATATACTAGAAGTGGGTTTTATTTGAGTATAGTGAATGGCATGAAGACTTGTTAGTGCCTCTGTATATTTGCTTTGATGTTTGAAGTGTGATTGGAACTACTGTATTACAAGTAATGAAATTAAGTGTTTTTTGTTTTGTTTGTAACACATAGCATCAGTATTTTATATTTTTAATCATAGGTTGGGTTCATCATTGCATACAGTAGTTGTGTTGACAATTTTAGTTATTGATCTGTTAACATCCTGAAAAGCCTAAAGATTATTCACATTATTGATTGACAGTTCTATATTACCATGCAGATTTATTTACTGCACCGCCTCTATTTGGTCCTCACATTTACATTGGCTTGTAAAGATGCCTTCACATGTGTAATATTTGTTATGAAACACATCAGTAAGCACTTCAATAAGCTCATCAGGTTTGGGTTGTGGCAAAATCCCACACAGTTTTCATGAAATTGCCGCGGTCAATGAAGTGTTTGACTAATATGATTTTTCTAGCCGTCTATTTTAATTAAGCCTATGAATTATTATTTTTGTATCTAAAGTGAATTGTGATAGATTTTCTACAGATTATTCTTATCTATTCATAATGGATCGATTTGAGGCAGATGGGGGTGAATTATTAAACATTTTTCTGTCATAACTCATTAATCCAAACAAGGGTAACTGTCAAATGATGACAGATTATATTTTCTAATCTTGCTCGCCCTTTTGTAGTCTTTCAATACATTGTGGGACTGTGAAAGATTGAATATGTTTACTCACTAGCCCCCCAACTCCAGACACACAAATAGCATTTTTCTCACTCTGACAAGTGTCTACAACTAGTGCCTTTTCAAATTGTGGTCAAGAGAAGAAATGTTGGTTGATAACTCCATGGCCCCTAGCCAGTACCCTCTCCTGCAGAGGCAAGTGTGGCAGTAGAGTCAAATGTGGATGCTCCTCAACAGAGCCGAGTATTTCCCACCGGAGTGGTAGGATGTTAGGTTTATGCAGCCTCATGTTTTATCAGGACTTCTGCAGCCTGTTCAAATCCTCATGTTTCGCACATTTGCTATGAAGTGAGAAAGCACTCTGCTTTTGGACTCAAGTGTACAGTTTAGTAGAGCTGACAAACACAATGCATTCTTCTTTCTGAGGAGCTCTTCTGGGTGCTGGCTGTTATCTTCAGATCACTCAATCCCAATGCTCAACCCTAACCATATGGTCTGAATCTATATAGCTTTTCTACAGAACATAAAAAGACAATTATTCTTAGTCAGGGAATATTTTATACACTTAACACTCAACACAGTTTTGTCTCTTATTGAACACGCACAAATGCAAAGCTTTACATACACTGTGAATGTATTTGCGTAGTTGACTTTTGGGGTGGTTTGCAGACATGACAATGTTTTTGTTGCATTTTTTGATGGCTACAGATATTTCTATTCTGTATATGATAAACATCCATATAGCAGCATCCGTTTTGATTGATCACTTGTTGGTATTTGCTTTAACAACCCACATACACACAGATTAGGTCCAAAGTTGTCACTTTTTAACAGTCTATACTGCAACTAATGTATTATGTTATGTCATGCTATTATAATTAATTCAGGGTATTTGTATTGTCCAATATGCTACTGCATTAATCTTCAATCCTTTCCACTTGGTTTGATTGCTTTGGATCTTGTTTGCAGTTATTTCACATTACATTTACATTTAAGTCATTTAGCAGACGCTCTTATCCAGAGCGACTTACAAATTGGAAAGTTCATACATATTCATCCTGGTCCCCCCGTGGGGAATGAACCCACAACCCTGGCGTTGCAAGCGCCATGCTCTACCAACTGAGCCACAGGGGACTTACTGCACATGTTAGTATAAGTTGTATTACACTTCAAGTGATTGGGTAATACACGTAGTAAACAACACAGCATATAGACTATTGCTAAATTGGAAGTGTTACCGTTTTATGTGTAGTTTCTGTGGCTTTATTTTAATATGCTTTTTGATTTTATGCTACACTAGTTTGCCATGTAGCAACTGCACTGTGCAATATAATATGAGAACTGGGAAAATGTATTATTTTGGATGTAATGTCTCTTACAGTTTGCGGTCGTATTTCTCTCTAGTTCTCAGTGATTTCAATGTGACCAAGCCTTATTTACTTTGTCACAAAAAGCGGGTTTTCCTAGTGACTGTTGGAGTGTCAAATTTAAGAATTGATGGTGTACTATTGTAAAAATTCACCTTGAATAAAAAAAATATTGCTTCACCCTTCTTGTTTGTGACTTGTATTTTATGTGTAGTACAATAGATTAAATTGTTGATGAAACTGGGGTCCAAGCCAATAGCACCACCCAGTGCAAGCAGAGTAGAAGTGCAGTACCGATATTTTAACTTACTGAAAATGTGCATAGGGCAGGCTACTCACATCACATTGATTTACTTGACAACGTTCCTCAGCTGATGCCTGGAGTGTTCCGAATTGTAGCAGACGTTAATGTAGGCTGCCATTTCGAAACCAGACATTTAAAAAAATTAAATATATGTAGTATGTAGTGTATGTAATGCTGTTCTCAACCCTGATCTCATCACTAATGTATGCGATGCCATTGGCTAACCCTGGCCCCAGCTGGTGAAGCTGTCCTTTGAAGCTCAATATTAATTTACAGATATTTATGCAAATCAAATTGGTAATCGAATTATGCTAAAGTTAAAAATAGGAACTATTTCGAGTCGGTTTAGGTTTGCCGTCTATACCCACAAGGGGTCGTCTGTTACCGTGAGGAGATTGCAGTCAACTCTGGCGTCACGCCGCGACGTGATATTTTTTCTAATGAAATGACGGGTTCGACTTGTAAATATTCCAACGGGGTAGCATAATTTATCACGTCTGCGTTTTGAACGGGAGCCGTTTTCCGTCCGAATCATTAAATGTACTTCTATGGTTATGAGTGCATCTTAGATTGTTCGTAAATAATAGCTTATTACGCGCTAGCAGGTCGACGTGGTGCATGGACTGTTACCTACAGACGCATTACACACAAGTTTCAATGCTGCCGCTTTCTGTCAACCTCGGGGAGAGGCTTTCGGAGAACATCGTCCGCAGTGAAGGATTTATCAAATGTATTTGTCAATATTAAGACTGTTAGATGTATCAAGGATAAACAAATGGCTTCAAAACATGTGCGTAACAGCCTCGATGATTTAATTGTCAGCGGAATAAACAATGCTCCCCCGATTGGCTCGATTGAATGGATAGGTGTGGGAATGGGAGCCACCTTATGTTTCCAGAAAAACGGAAAGACATTGGGACTGGATCGAATGTGGACTAAATGTATTTTATCAGTTGGAATGGTTTTGCTTTTAATGCAGTCTGTCCTAGCTGCTGATGGTAAGACTTATTATTTGGTTGTTGACAACCTGTTCGAGTAGTATTTGTCTTGCTTGGTAGGACTAACTAATTGGTCTTCATCGAGATGTTAGGCTGTATATGACCTGCGGGTGGATCGGGATTGTATTATATAAATATCTCAAATTGGTTGCACTTTTCTGGTGGAACTCTTCGTACCATGTCCCTATATTATGACCATCGGTGCACATACGCGGATAATGACCGTGGAGAAAGTAGCCTATCTTCTGGTTATTTTTGTCAAAATAGGAAATTGTGATTTATTACAACAATCAAGATTCTTAGGAGACCACTGATTTGCGCAATTTGCAATGTAGTATATGTGGAGGGGCATTCTAAAATATTACGCACAATAATCTGATCGCGCCTATTTTTGCTTTAAGTAAACACATGCAGACAATTAGACATGCTAAATCAATATAATTGTTGATTTTGTAATGTGGCCTCCCAGCCTCTTGTGTTTTTCGAAGGAAGAGAATCGCTGGTGTGGCCTTTGTGCCTGGAGTGGCCTGTGTTCAGCAGTCAAGACTGCAACGCGGACAATTATAATTACGCTTCTTGCTTATTTGATCGACAGTGATGGCAACATTTGTGGAGGTCACTTACCTTCTTGAAATAACATAACGTGTCATCATTTATAAATAATCGATTATGCTGTCATACGAAGCAAAATGCCGCTAATGAGAGTTGTGTTTTTCTTTTCTGCCTTGAACCTGGTGTTTATAAGGCTTAAGCCTATAATTTGACCATGGGTAGTAGTTTTCACCTAATTTTAGCTTTCCAAAGTGTATTTTTTTCTACATTCAAGTAGGAAAACATATTGTGAATCAGCCATAGGCCTGCCATAGCCTTTGTATTTTCAAGTCCTCTCAGATTGCTATTATATCCCTCTTTTCCTCCATTCATGAAACCATATTTGAATACCTTGCCATTTGGCTGTGGTCATGGGCCAGATCCACTTGTGGATGTGAGGATGAGGTGTTTTTTCTTTAATGAGCCCACAGAGCTGTTGCATTAAGTCAACATGGAGCCAAATATGCTGTGTTGCCATGGGAACCGATCTGCCTAACATTCATTGTTTTCTGCCGGAAATATATAGCCTACCCTATAGCATATGAATAACCAGTACAAACTCCAATTTTGTCTGCTTTTAGACAATAGTTTAAGATTGAAATGTTGTGTGATTTGAATAGTGCATGCACATGAAATGCTTCTCCTTGTAAATTATGGCAGAAAGGATTTCACACTGCTCAACAGAAAACAACATACATGTTTGAGGTACAGTAAAATGCATGCCAAGGCCTATACCCTTTAATTAGCAAGAAAACACTATTTTGTGCTCCATTTTATGTCCAATATTTTTCTACCAATTACACACAACTACACATTTCTTTAACCAGGTTTTCCAAGTTGTGGTCATGGCATGCTAAATCAACATTGGTGTGGAGAAAAGAGCAGCAAACTGGTCTTGGAATAGGCTGCTACATTCTGGTGTGCTCATAGAGTACACTACTGGTTTAGTGGGTTGTATTCAGATGAAAAGCCAGTGTATTTATTTATCACTAATTATGACCACGGTTGCTGCTGGTCACAAGGCAATGAATGCCCAATAATAATGCATCTGTCTTCATCAATTACTGATCAATTATGCTAACCAGGATTCCCATTCTGTTGATAATGGCTTTTGGTGTTTCTGTATTTTATGCATGCTGCTCCAGTTGGATTTCTCCTTGGTATCCTTTATAAAGAATTTGCTGTTCGACGGATGGTGGGAAAATGTGGGCCCCTCTGTTATGTCCTGCTTGTTAGCCCCTTATACAATCCCATAATAAAATGCCAACAATTAGGATTATACCGCAATCAAATATTAACAGTTGGGTTGCTTGGGAGCTCTTTTAAGAGAGCGGCCAAAACATGACCTGTACAGCACCTTTCCCCATACACTCTGCTGTGCTTCATTAGGGCGATTGCCTGTGCTGTGGAAGTTAATTATGTATAGCTAGATCTTAAATAGATATTTCCCTTTTACATGAAATACATTATGCATGGCAAGCCTCTATAAAGCATGTGGGTAGGATGAGCTTGTTGCCTAATTTGATTTCTAATCCCGATTTAGGTATAGTACTTATTTATTTAGTACTTATTTATTCCTGATCTTTGGGGGATTTTATGTATTGATCTGAACAGGAGAGTGTTTGAAACACAGTGTGTTTATTTTTTGAAAATGATGTGCTAACACCTTGATGCAGAATACTTCATTTTATATGCACAGTACATTATACTGTATGCATATGTAATGCATGTTAGTATATTATACTATGTGTGTGTGTGTGTGTGTGTGTTTTCCAAACTTGGTCCTGGGGCCTTGGTTTTTGACCTAGCACTACACAGCTGATTCAAATAATCAAGCTTGAAAAACCAAAACGTGCACCCATATGAGGCCCCAGGACAGAGTTTGGGAAACCCTGTAGATGCCTACTACTCTGCTGCATAGCAGCTCGAAGTCCAGTTACTGTGTGTTTATGTTCCCTTTTTAACACTGTAATTCTATCATAGGGACACATAAAAGTTTCTCAAAACTGTATGACAAGCTTAATGTCCCCGGAGATTGTCCATCAAAATGCAGGGAATAGCGTTGACCCCAAACCAACACATTAGGTAACAGGGATTTTACAGTAAGTCTTTCATGAAAATGTAATCAATCTTCTTAAGATTAAATTACGAATATCCAGATGGATTTATGTCTCCGTCTCCTTGAGCAGTTCTGAACTCACAATGTATTAGAACACCCTTTCGTCATCGCTCACAGTGACTGCTGTGTGACGGCCTTGATAGTTGCTGCCTGCTGTATAGCAGCAGTTGTTCAATTTGTGTTGGCCTGGGAGACCTCATGACTGACTGAAGAGAAAAACACAAAGAGAAGGGCTGGCTGTCTGGCCTCATTGTCGACCTGAGCAGACCAGGAGATCAAACTGAAAGAAACTGAAACAGGAACAGACAAAAATAATCAATCAATCAATCAAATGTATTTATAAAGCCCTTCTTACATCAGCTGATGTCACAAAGTGCTGTACAGAAACCCAGCCTAAAACCCCAAACAGCAAGCAATGCAGGTGTAGAAGCACGGTGGCTAGGAAAAACTCCCTAGAAAATCCAGAACCTAGGAAGAAACCTAGAGAGGAACCAGGCTATGAGGGAGAAATAACTGCTTTGATTCATTTCAGCACTACCTTACAGTAGCTGTGTGTAGTTATTTATCTGGCACAGCTTAATTAGAGGGCTTTGCAATAGTGCTGGATACCTTGAAGGTAAAGCAAACTAAACCTGTCTGGAACAACCCCATTTACATTTTTGTTTGCAGCTTTAGTGTCTGTTTCGAAGCCACTTGTATCCTCAACCTGCGGAGAGCTGCAAAGATGCTGCTCACTGTATGACTGTCTATTATGTAATGGGAAAGGAGAGCCAAGTGAGTTCTGGCCTGTTTTATGAATACTATATTCCATGGAATCATTGACACTGACCATAAGACCCATTTAACAAAAGTGTGTCCTATGAGAGTCACGGGATCATGGGTGACCTCTATCAGATGAATGCTTCTGATTCCCGAGACAATAATGAAATGGCTTCTGTGCTCACGCCATATGCACCTGCAAATCTCCCACTATGGTAGCTTATGAAACAGAGCTTTGAGCCACAGTGGGTCCTTATTGGACCTGTGAAGTCACATTTGTTTGTGCAGCAGTTTTGGCATTTATTAAATAAAAAATCAATGCATACTTTTATGTTCAAAGTCTATCAATTGAAGTGCTCACGCTTCCCTGGGATAGACTATAGCTAGGGGCTTCATGATTTACCGTTTGGCCGCTTGAGTCAATATGAATTCATCATAAAAAATACCATTTGTAGGGCTTCCCGAGTGGCGCAGAGGTCTAAGGCTTGTATCGCAGTGCTAGAGGCGTCACTATGTTTCAGAGGACGCATGACGCGACCTTCGCCTCCCGAGCTTGTTAGGGAGTTGCAGCGATGAGACAAGATAGAAATGGGGGGGGTAGAATACAAAAAAATACAATTTGTATACATGCCTGCCAGTTTGCTGTATGTGAGTGTGTGCATGCGTTTAACACGTAGCTACACAAGGTCAGGTGACTGACTGTGTCCTAAATTCTTTCTAACCTTAGTGCCAGTTCTGACAGTTGATCGTTGTGACAACTTGAATTCCTCACACGCTATCTGCATTTGAAAGAAGCTATAGAGACGGAGCGAAAAAATATTCTGATAATAACAATTTTGGTTTTAAGGCTATTCTATGCAAGTCAAATGTACACTTGCATTTTCTGTTGAATTATGTACATTTCTTTATGAAAATGTTGACAAAATATATATTTTTTAATGATCAGTAAGGCCCTACACTAATTGTAATTAAGGTCAATCATGTCAGTATCTTGTTTCGTCAAAAGGCCATACGCTGCTTCTAATTCATTGGGTTTTTAGTGTTGGTCTTGTATGTTTGAGTTGCTCACATGGACATGATATTGTCTGTCTCTGGATCAGTAGGCTACAGAGAACAATTCAACAACAACTAATGCAGAGTGAAACAAACTTTCCCAGTGCTTAGGTCTTACTTCTGGTCCCCTGAGGTCCGTTTTGACTCCTCAGATATGAGAAATACATTTTCTCGCTGCTCTTTTGGAGGGTGGTGCTGGAAAAGCAAGACGCTCATCCACTTTAAATATGGTTATGATTACCTGCGGCACCCCTGGGACTTTAAGCTGCTGCTTCGTGGCAAGTGCATCCAAAGGTGTTTCTTAGGATGCACTGAGGTGAAAATCTCACATGCTCTCCCTTGCAGGAGCTTAGAAAGCTCTCAATATTTCAGTCCTTGGTAGCTGTGACGCTAACCAGAAGAGAAGACTACAGAGCCAAACTGAGCCCGACAGAATACAAAATAAACAAGGCCAGTTGAAATATATGCATTGTTGTTATCTAGTCATGCATTGTTGTTATTCATTATCACTGTCACACAAGCCATCAGGTTTGTTGTGGAAAGTGAGCATGGCAGGATCAGTGTTTGTTTGTTTGCCAAAGTGGATTCAGGGTGATGTAATGGTGTTTGCTGTGTCCCCTTTCTGTGGTGCTTTTCATGAGCTACAGTGCTAGACTAGAGCTCCCCCAGCAACATCACATGACTGTCTTTCTTCTTCAAATCAAAGGCATGCAGCAGAAAAACCAAAGAGCCTCCTCAGTGCCCCTTACAGAGAGGATTCTTGGTCACTGCCTGCCTGCCTGCCTCACCACAATATGCCCAGATTGTCAACTGCATAATTCTCCACTCTCTGCGCATGTCCTTATGTGACCAATTTAAAAATTGTTGTGGCTCAGAATGTCACACTCTCGCTTTATTTTTGCTAGACTGCCTGACCTACCCCGAGCCAGAGAAATGGTCACATGACTGTCTTATCTAGTCACATGGGACCCAGTAATGCCTGCACAGATGAGCTGCTAACCTTCTGTATCAGTGACATCACAACCAAGTTTTATTTATCACATTGTGAAAGCATCCTTCACGTGCAATGTGCTAGTTACCTTGTTTAGTCCTCCAAATGTATGCATTAACACCACACATTGTTAGTTTGTGGTTTAAAGCTTCCCAAGTAGGCTTATTATTTTTCTTTTTTGTGTTATGATAATTCAGTTGTACTAATGCATTTATAAAAATCTTCAAAAATATTTTGGGTACTACCAATGTATGTATCATTAAATGACCGTTAGGAAATATTGCAGACTGTGGCTTTAAGTGTGTGACAACTGAAGTGCCAGAGTATGTCCATCCTATTCTCCCAGGACCCAGGAGTGTGACCACTGCAATATAGGTCACACACAGAGCCTGGGCTCCAACAACACAGGAAACAGAATATGGCACTTTGTTTGTTCTGCAGCTGAATCTTTTTTACAGCTCTCTTTACCAGCCTGTATACAACACTGTCACTTCATTGGCTTTTTTCAACATTCTAAAAATGGTTAATACCCTCCTTAATCGTAAGCTGTGCAAAGCTCAGGCTCTGGTTTGACTTTTAGTTTTGCATTTATATGAGTTAGCGTGCAGTAAATGGAAAGGGTTTACTGCGGTAACGTAATACCGTGCTCCTATAAGTCTGTCTTCAGCTCTTCATTTCTGGTAATGTCTTACCTGGGAGACAGTGCCACTATCTTTTAATCACTGTAGCCTATGTGGTTTAATGCTTTTCATTTTATATTCTATTGATTAGTAATATTTCATGACTACTAATTACAGTACTATTTAATAACTGTAAATATAATTCCATTGACTCTATAGATGGAACGACACCTCTTAGAAAGCAGTGTTGTTGCTATGCTGTGTCTACAGATGCATGCTGAGATGCAGTGTGACCTCACTTAGCAGGTGTCTGTGCAGTACCAGTCAGGGTAAATGGAAGCCATATTATTCTGTTGTGTTTGACAAACAAAACAGTGAAATATCAGCTGAACTTTCATATAACTCAGAGCTCAAATCTGCCAGCCATACTGTCACTGCTGTATGCCCTCTGTCCATACTTTATGATTCCATTTCCTTATCTGCCTTATCTTCAAGTAAGAGGACATAGCTGTGATAAAACATTGCCAAACATACTCCTTAGGCTAACTGGTTGAAAAATAAATGTGTCTTAAATTGGTGTTGCTTCGCTAAATGCAAAACAAAATGGTACATATTTTGTCATTTTTCATATTCACGTTTCCTATGTTTTGCTTGTGGAATAAATTGCTCTAATCAGCATTTAAGGTGAATATTTAATTGTTGCCTTTGGGCCCTGTAGTCTTCCTGAAAAACACTGTAAAAGTGTTATTTACTCTGTACTGTAGATCCACTATTTAACCCAGCGAGACAGATGGACACTATGAATAGTTTCAGGAAGTGTGTATCTGTCCATCCTGTTGGAAAGATGTCACTCCATGGAAAGCACACCACATTGTCTCAATGGGTTTAATTTCACTTGGACACTTCCCCAGCGCCCCCTCCTCACCACCTGCGCCTAGGATGGTGATGCTCCATGTTTCCCTCTTTCCTGCCCCAACGGATCAGTGTTCTGAATGGGCAGAGCTTTTTCATGAACCCCAGGATGGCTGGAGCAGTCGTGTTGTCAAATGAACCCAATTGCTGTCCACTGCCATGGCTCATACCTCTCAGTGAACTCTCAGTGCTTCTGATGGAGGGCCCCATATGTTGCACCCTGTCAGAGCAGGTGGCTTTCTGTGGGGGTTAGGAAAGATACGGAAGAGGTCTTCAGTGTGTCCTGTCTTGAAGACACCAAATGCTGTCACACTCACACTTCTGATCTTACAGGGACTTTTAGAATGAATATCTACTGGTAGGTTGGCGATAAAGAACGTGCAAGCTCATTGTCATATATATTCATGGAGTTCTTTTGATTATTGGTTTATCAGCTTTTTATAGGATTAATTGCTGCTAGTTCTTGGTAGATCCATTGTTTGAGATGAACAGTTCAGTGGGTAGATTTAATGGTAGACCGAGGGATTGCATCCTGGGAAATTTAGGCACAGGCCTGGTTGTACAAAGCCCGCCTGATTCGGAAATCCTTCCTTTTAATTAAACAATCCTCCGATGAATAAGTTGAGAATGTGGGGGAAGTTCAGAATGGAAGTACGGTACAAATGCGCTCTGGAGATTTGCCAGTATTCACCGGCTGCCTTCCAGAAGACAATAAACCCTGCTAGCTGCCCAATCCTCATCGTTCACTTGTACTGAGGAAAGGTGCCTTTTGAAAACACCACCACCGTATCAGCACAGAATCCCAAGCGATAGCTTTCTCTCGTAGGCTGAGATATGTTTTTAAATAACAGCAGCTGCTTATGTGTGCCCCAGATATGTACTTAACATCTAAATCAATTCCCTATGCTTATCCTGAACAAAACATAAGTGACCTACTTAAGATTATGTTCCCACTGTCACAGTTTCATAATGATACTCCTGGATGACTAAGAAGTGTTTGTGTCCTTACATGTTGTGCTCCTTGGTGTGAAGTCTGTTTCTCCCTCCCTCATGTTGTTGACAGGAGGGCACGGACAGGCTTCGTTTTGAATAACAATATTTCATATTTTCAAGATGTAGTTATAGATTGAGCCGATGTTGATGAGAAACATGGGAGACAGTCAAGACGTCATCATCAGGCCTCTGGGATTGATGAGTCAAATAGAGAATAAATGTGTTCCTCCCTTGTTAAGTCCCATCTCTCTCTTTGTTTTCCAGATGAAGGGCACTACAACGGGTCATCAGGACATGCAGCTCTGCCTCAGGACCCAGCTGTGCCCTCTAACCTCTCTGCCAGGGCAACGCCAGTGGAGGATTGGCCCCTGGGCGCTCTAGCCGTGCCCACAGACCCATCAGGGGCGACAGCAGAGAGCACCAGAGGGCAGCCAGGGTTCTCCTCTGTACTGACCCTGCTGGCTAGCTCAGACCAAGAGCCACAGGCCCCAGTGCAACCATCAGTACTAGCTAATGCCTCCTCAGCCTCCTCCTCAGCCATCAACAATGACAATCAAACAGCAGGAACAACAGACCCTTTGTTGTTAGCCCCTGTAGGCAACAGCACCTCAAACACCAGCTCAGGTAGGACCCATGTTCAAACAGTCATCCACACCATCTAATAGAATAATAAAAATATCATACGTACAGCCTCATGACTGTGGTTAAAGTCTAAAGACTAGGGATTTTGTTTCCTTGTCCATCACCATCATCATGCTCTGCACATTCATTCCCTCAAAATCCACCATTTAATTTTATTTTGGTCCAGCTCAGTTCCACATCTTCCTGCCCCATCCCCTCCATCGTCTACCTCCCCGGTGCCTGCTGCCTCTCCCGGGTCTGACATCATCCTCACAGTATGAGACATCATCAAAATGGGACATTATTCACCTGATATGAATGACCTGATGTGGCATCATTTAAACGCTGTTTGTTGTCTCATTGCAGAGGAGACGGTCAGCAGTTTGCCTGCGAACCCAGATTTACCAACAGTCCCAGTGTCCTCTCTGGCCACCCTGGGGGAGGGCGACTCCACCCTCCCAGACAATGTGACTAGTCCTTTCTCCACTCACACATGGAACACCACCACACCTGCAAGGGCTGACACCAACACCACTATACCATCCACCACAGCAGCCCACACCAACCCAACACCAGACACTGTGACCAATGACAGTCTACAGCTCACAACTGTGACCACCACGACCGTCACACCCCTGACCGTGACCACCACACCTGTGACACCACAGACCACGACAGCTTTGACCACAGAGGCGGTTACAACCATACCCGGGACCACTACGACCACACAGGAGGTGACCACCTTCCAAGAAACTACATTGATGACAACCACAACTGACCCACCCACCACGGCGACCACAACCACAAGTGCTCCCACTACAAGTACAACTACCACTGCACCGACCACCACTTTGACTGTCCCCACCACCACCACCACAGAAACCACCCCTGGACCAACCACAACTGAACCTCCTCCCATCAGTGCTGAAGAGGAACGTCAACCATGTAACATCACTGAGAAGACCTGGGTCAAAACAGGTATGGGCTCTCAGTTTACAGCTCAGTTTGAACAACCTTTCACTAACATACAATGTGTTGTTTCTTTGAGTTGTTACAGTATCTTTACAACCATAATAAAAGTCCTCTGGTTCCTTCCAAAGGATGTCCCATCCTTCACATCCAGAAGACTGACACACCTCATGTATGTGTTTTCCTCCACAGTGTTGTCTATGCAGTTGAGGAGGAACAGGCTTGATATCATTGTGAGGCAGAATCTGTCTAAAGGACTCACCCATGCTCTACAGAGGGCCTTCAATGACACCAATGTTTATGTCCAGGTCAGTATTGTACTGTACTCTGTGTTAGGATGCTGTTACTGCTGTACTGTAACTGGAGAACAACATGTACACGACCGTTCAACAGTTTGGGGTCACTTAGAAAATTCCTTGTTTTTTAATTATTTTTTAGTTTTTTTTTGTCCTTTAAAATAACATCAAATGTATCAGAAATACAGTGTAGACATTGTTATTGTTGTAAATGAGTATTGTAGCTCAAAACGGCAGATTTTTTATGGAATATCTATGTAGGCGTACAGAGGCCCATTATCAGCAACCATCAGTCCTGTGTTCCAATGGTACGTTGTGTTAGCTAATCCAAGTTTATCATTTTAAAAGACTAATTGATCATTAGAAAACTCTTTTGCAATTATGTTAGCACAGCTGAAAACTGTTTTTCTGATTAAAGAAGCAAGAAAACTGGCCTTCTTTAGACTAGTTGAGTATCTGGAGCATCATCGTTTCTGGGTTCGATCGATTACAGACTCAAAATGGCCAGAAACAAAGAACTTTCTTCTGAAAGTCGTCAGTCTATTCCTGTTCTGAGAAATGAAGGCTATTCCATGTGAGAAATTGCCAAGAAACTGAAGATCTCGTACAACGCTGTGTACTACTCCCTTCACAGAACAGTGCAAACTGGCTCTAGCCAGAATAGAAAGAGGAGTGAGAGTCCCCGGTGCAAAACTGAGCAAGAGGACAAGTACATTAGTGTCTAGTTTGAGAAACAGATGCCTCACAAGTCCTCAACTGGCAGCTTCATCAAATAGTACCCGTAAAACACCAGTCTGAATGTCAACAGTGAAGAGGCGACTCCGGATGCTGGCCTTCAGATACTCAACTAGTCTAAAGAAGGCCAGTTTTATTGCTTCTTTAATCAGAACAATACTTTTCAGTTGTGCTAACATAATTGCAAAAGGGTTTTCTAATGATCAATTAGACTTTTAAAATGATAAACTTGGATTAGCTAACACAACGTGCCATTGGAACACAGGTGATCGTTGCTGAAAATGGGCCTCTGTACACCTATTTAGATATTCCATTAAAAATCAGACATTTCCAGCTACAATAGTCATCGACAACATTAACAATGTCTCCACTGTATTTCTGATCAATTTGATGTTATTTTAATGGACAAAAAATGTGCTTTTCTTTCAAAAACAAGGACCTTTCTAAGTGACCCCAAACTTTTGAACGGTAGTGTACATCAAATACAGTATGTGCCATAGTCCTGTTCAAATATTGCATCATCCATCTTTGCGCTGTTGGAAAAGCATTTGGTATTAGTTATTATTATTATTTTTGCATATCCCACTCCCCCTGAGACACCCTTGGAGAGTGGGGTCACGGCCAGGGATCAGCCATTATTGAAGGCGACCCTGGAGCAATTAGGGTGAGGTGCCTTGCTCAAGGGCACGTCAACATAATTTTTTTCACCTAGTCGGCTCAGGGATTCGAAACCAGCGACCTTTTGGTTACTGGCCCAACACTCTTAACTGCTAGGTTACCTAGCTGTTACGAATATTGAGATGGCCACTTCTAAAGGAACTATAGTGAGTGTGTTGACTTATTCTTCCTCTCCTCTTCGCCCTATTATTCATGGAGTCCAATCTCTCACTGTGATAGCAGAGGAGACTGAAGTGACTAATGATAAAAGGATTTCAATAAGATAATAAATAGTCTCTTGAATTGTGGATAGGCTTTGCATTATAGAGGCTGTTAAGAGTATGTGAAGAGAAAGACTCTTATGGACCCTACCAGCTGAATGACTAAAACTCATTATTACCAGCGTTTCCTCTTCAGAAATGTCCATTATTCAGCTCTCGTTCTCTCTGTCTGTTTCTCTCTGTCTGTTTCTCTCTGTCTGATTCTCTCTGTCTGATTCTCTCTGTCTGATTCTCTCTGTCTGATTCTCTCTGTCTGTTTCTCTCTGTCTGTTTCTCTCTGTCTGTTTATTTCTGTCTGATTCTCTCTGTCTGATTCTCTCTGTCTGATTCTGTGTGTCTCTGTCATATTCTCTCTCTCTCTGTTTCTCTCTCTCTGTTTCTCTCTGTGTGTTTCTCTCTGTGTGTTTCTCTGTGTCTGATTCTCTCTGTTTCTCTCTGTCTGTTTCTCTGTGTGTTTCTCTCTGTGTGTTATTCGCTGTTTCTCTCAGTCTGTTTCTCTCTCTGTGTTTCTCTCTGTGTTACTATCTGTTTCCCTCTGTGTGTTTCTCTCTGTGTTTTATTCTCTGTTTCTCTCTGTGTTTTATTCTCTGTTTCTCTCTGTGTTTCTCTCTGTTTCTCTCTGACTCTCAGTCCTCTGTCTCATCTCCCCCTGTCTTGGTCTCTCTCTCTTTCTCAATTCAATTCAATTCAATTGACTTTATTGACATGGCAAGTTATTATTACTTACATTGTCAAAGTATACATATTGAAAAATTTAAATAAAATATATATGTATATATATACACAAAATATATATATATTTATATATAAATAAATGGTGGGACTAACAGCAATAATAATAGTAGTAGTGGACATGGGATTACCATTAATAACAGCTACAACAACAATATTAATCAGAACAACAATACATTAAAGCAACAGTAGTAGACCAGTGTCAACATGACTGAGAAGACACATGACCTGGTACGAAAGACAAAACAAAACTAAGCTAAATGGGAAATATTATCAACATTACTTTGCATTTTTCACTGGCTGTCCCTCAGGTTGTGGCAGGAGGACACATATTTGGCTGCCAAAACTGCACATTTTGGCTTTTCACCCAATAAATATTTGATTTTTTCTTCATCTTTTATAGTTTCAAATTCTTTGTATTGAATTATAATTTTGGGAAAGAAATATGCTCTTAGGTCTGAGTATTTGTCACAGTGTAGTAGGAAATGCACTTCTGTCTCTACCTCTCCCCTGGAGCAGAGTGAGCACAGCCTGTCCTCTCTGGGCAGCCAGGTTTGTCTGTGACGACCGGTCTCTATAGCCAGACTGTGCTCACTGAGTCTGTACCTAGTCAATGTTTTCCTCAGTTTTCTATCAGTCACAGTGGTCAGATAGTCTGCCACCATGTACTGTCTGTTTAGAGCCAAATAGCATTGAAGTTTACTTTGATTTTTTGTGGTGTCTTTCCAATAGGTTATATATTTTTCTTTTTGTTTTGTGATGATTTGGTTGGGCCAGATTTTCTGAGGGCTGTCCCGAGGCTCTATGGGGTTGGTGAACTGAGCCTCAG
Source organism: Salvelinus alpinus (assembly GCF_045679555.1). NCBI lineage: Eukaryota > Metazoa > Chordata > Actinopteri > Salmoniformes > Salmonidae > Salvelinus > Salvelinus alpinus. The sequence goes on from NC_092094.1 coordinate 17,408,488, forward strand.
AACCAGCTGGCTGAGGGGACTCTTCTCTGGTTTCATCTCTTGACATTGTAGAGCTGTGTGATGGAATGTTTTAGGGTCACTTGTTTTTAGATGGTTGTAAAATTTGATGGCTCTTTTTTCTATTCGAATGAGGAGGGGATATTGGCCCAATTCTGCCCTACATGCGTTATTTGGAGTTTTTCTTTGTACTTGCAATACAGTCTTGCAAAACTCTGCATGCAATACTTCTCTCTCTCTCTCTCTCTGTCTAACTGATGGCTGACTCAAGTTTAAGTCCATTTATTTCCTGCCTGTGCTGTCTGTCTATATGTCAGTCTGTCTGGGGTGTGATTCAGTGGCTGCTACTCTATCCAAGGCCTCCTCTCCTCTCCCCATCAGAACCCATGTATTATTAGTGAGCCTGGAGGTGATCAGTGGGAGACATCACAAACACCAGCTGCATAGTTAGTGTGCCTGTGGATAGCTAGCTAACACATACTGGTAGAGACTGATGAGGAGTGGGTGGTACTACAAAGGACCAGAGACACTAGCCTTGACCATTGCCATTGTATTGTCTGTTAGCGATAGCGATCAAGATATTAACAACATGTTTTCACTTCTCAGATTGAACGGGATCTCTGCAGCCCTCATAATGTCACCCTTGGGTACTATGTAGCCAGTGGGAAAACGGTCTACATAGCATCTGTGGTGGTGGAGACAGTGAAGGCTTATGGTTTTGACAAAGTGCTAGCAGACATCCGGCAGCACAGTCCTCTGGTGATGGCTGTTCTGCTCCCTGTGGCCCCCTGGGCCCCTAGCCTCAGTGTCCATCTGCAGCTCAAAACAGGTATGGCGCATCAGGAACAACACAGTAACACTGCTGGATGATGTGACCGTGATTGTAGACAATGTTGTACTGTGCTGTTGTGTACTGTAACTGAATGTACTGTGCTGGTATATTGATTGTTGCGCTGCTGTTTTTAGTTCTCAGGTTCGTAGGTCCAACGGACAGCGTCAACTCCTGCAGTTTTGTTCAGATGATGGAACAACGGCTGGAGAATGCGTTTGAGGAAGCTCAGGACAAAGTGCTGGAATCTTACAGCGGCCTTTCTGTTGAGGTACATTTATGACTTGGGATCATATTCAATCACACACAATTAGCATAGTTGTTTAGAGCGTTGTATTTACTTCAACATGTCTGGTTTTGTCTGTGTTTGTTCAGATCCAGAGCACCTCCCAAGCGATTGGCTCTCCTGCCGTATCTCTGGTCTATGTGGTCAAGAACCAGGACGCGATCCTGAATGGAACTGTCTCCAGCGGTCTCCTGAATCAGCTGACCGCAGCGCTGGTGGGCTACTTCCTCTTCTTCCCGCCCCTCGTCATTGCTGAGCGTAAGTGCCCCACTGCATCATGGGAAGGGTTTGAGTGGCATGTTTTGCCTGGCTTTTTCTCCTTATTTATTTATTTATTTTCTGATACATGAATATTGATGTCATATCCTTCAGCGATATTGTCCTTCAACGATAGCCAGGGTTGAGGTTAATTCCACAAATTAAATTATAAATCAATTCCCTCTACCTGTAAATTCCATTTAATTCAACTCAAATTCCAGGTCAGTATTTTAATTCAGAGATAATTCAATTAGTCTCATATCTAATGTTAGTTAAATTCCAAGATTTCAATTCCAAGTTCAATATTATCTCCAACAATTCCTCAAATTCCAATCTAATTGAATTCCCTCAGGCTTTTCTGGCTGTCCATGTCGCTGTTCAGACTATCTAGCTATACTGGAAATATAGAAATACAAATTGAAATGATTTAAAACTAATCCTGCGGTCCATTTTTAAACCAAGTGCATTAATTCCATTAACTGGGAAATGTACAAATATTGAATTCCAATTAAATTCCAAATATTTATATATGTTTTTACAATTAAATTATAATTCAAACAGTCCAAACAGTCTTATTCAATTTCAATTCCATAACTTGAAGATTATTGAAATTTGAATTAAATTCAACGTAAATTATCCACTTCATGAGTGTGTGTTCTGAACATGAAAATGTATGCTGTCTTGATTTCATCATACCTGTAGAGTACTGATAATCAGATGTTGAACTCATTTACAAAGGAGAAGTTATGGCTGCTTGCATTTACTGTCATCCAGTATGTTGTTGTGCAGAGAGGAGACTGACTAGTTTACTTCATGCTCAACTTCAATCATTTGCATCACCTTCTGGGTGTTTTACTTCACATAATGGGTCATTTTAGCATGAAGGGAAGATCAGATAACATTCTATTTATATTTACACACTACCTCAGGATTTCACCTCATGCTGTCAAAATGAATCGTTTACCATTTGAATATTCAAGGCTCTTTCGTACATGATTACAGAGTGTCAAACAGAGAGTTATGAGGGATAAGGTGCCACTGCAAAGTCAGAGGCAACATCCCTGCTGGCCTCCAGCCAGCTGCATAATAGAATAGAAAATGTGGAATTTATCAGGCATGCAGCCTGGCACCCTCTATCTCTCTCTCTCTGTGTCTCTGTCTCTCTGTGTGTGTGTGTGTGTGTGTGTGTTTGTTCACTCTGTCTCCATCTCTCTCCCCCCTCTTCCTCCACAGCACTAGAGTACCACAACCTCAATACATCCACTGCCACCAAGCACTACTGGGTGATCACAGGTAATTAAACGTGTCATTGATTTTCACTAACTGCTAGTTAGTTAATGCTTTGCTCTAATGCTGTGTGTTGTGTACAGTTTTTCCCCCAACATATTTGAGCTCCTCTTTCCCCTCTGAATGCTATTGCTGCATTATTTAGAGCTTCCGGACATCTGCTTCTGAAAGATCACATCGGATCAGAGCTCAGTGTGAAGGAGGCTTTCTTTTGTGAGAGATCTCTAAATTAGCTTTAGCCTCCCCCTGTACCTTTCTGCTACTGTCATGATGAGACCACAGTGTACCAAGGTCAGCCTGACAATATAATGGGACTTACAAGTTTTAAATTGAGGGATGAATAACCATACCTCTTTGTCCTCCACTGTCCTTATCCCACCTCTTCATCTCCTCTCTTATCCTCTTATCTCTCTCTCTCTCTCTCTCTCTCTCTCTCTCTCTCTCTCTCTCTCTCTCTCTCTCTCTCTCTCTCTCTCTCTGTCTCTGTCTCTGTCTCTGTCTCTGTCTCTGTCTCTGTCTGTGTCTGTGTGTGTGTGTGTGTGTGTGTGTGTGTGTGTGTGTGTACTCCACTCCACTGCAGTAATTCAGGATGTTGACAGCTCATCTCTGGAGAGGAATTATCAGAGCTTTGCTAGTTTAATGGAGCAGCGGCTGGCTGAGCTGTTTTTGGTGGCTGGGCGTCAGGGGAGCCGCTTTAGAAGGGCTACCACTGTTGGGCTCTACACTGTCCAGGTGAGGCGGGCACGCACACGCGCACACACACGGGTTGCATGCTCACTCACTGATAAACAACCTCTGTTTTATGTTGACTAGCCAGAGTTTCACAATTTTTTGAAGACCCACAGAATTTCTATTCTCTCGTTTATGTTTTGCCACAGATTAATTGTTTTATGTAAAGTCCCAGATGATCAGGTTTTATGAGGGGGAGAGAGCTCATGTAACGGATGTTGATCTCTTCCATTTAACACCCCCCCCTGCTTTATGGCAAGCTTTAATCACAGCCCTTGATTAAACCGTTATGATGTATTATGGACATAAAACATTTGATCTATCATAAAATAAGATTGTTTCCACTGATTCATATGAATCCCATGTGTGGTCCCGGAGTGCTGTTATCTTCCAGTGTTTGCCCCTTCAGATAACATCAGTCTTATTATTGTAGTAGCTCTTTTATGCGGTATGACAGCACTGAATCCACCAATTTGTGTTGTTCTTGTTTAGATGGTTGGTATTCGTCGACTCCCTGGGCCAAAGAATCCTGCCGAAATGACCTACTATGCCCAACTGAACGGTGCCCCTATAACTGGCACCACTGCAGCCAAGACTCTCAGTACCTTGGATTCCCAAACCATGGCTCTAACCCTGGGCTACTTTATCCAGCTCCAAGCCGATCGTAGGTTATCTCCACATCTTTACCAAACAGTCGTAACATTATTATCTTAGATGAAGTGTATAGAACTAACTTTTCAGTCAGCACACAGATGGATGCCCACAAGTAATTGCAGTATATTTTTGTTTTGCTCAAACTGAAGCACATATACAGTGATTGTACAAAACATTAAGAACACCTGCTCTTTCCATGAGTTAGACTGACCAGGTGAATCCAGGTGAAAGCTATGATCCCTTATTGATGTCACTTGTTAAATCCACTTCAATCAGTGTAGATGAAATGGAGGAGACAGGAGACAATTGTCTTGAGACAATTGAGACATGTATGGTGTACAGTATAGTATGTGTGCCATTCAAAGGGTGAATGGGCAAGACAAAATATTTAAGTGCCTTTGAACAGGATATGGTAGTAGGTGCCAGTTACACCGGTTTGTGTCAAGAACTGCAACGCTGCTGGGTTCTTCAGTTTCTCGTTTGTATTAATAATGGTCTACCACCGAAAGGACATCCAGCCAACTTGACACAACTGTGGGAAACATTGGAGTCAACATGGGCCATCATCCCTGTGCAACGCTTTTGACACCTTGTAGAGTCCACGCCCTGACGAATTGAGACTGTTCAGAGGGCAAAGGGGGGGTGCAACTCAATATTAGGAAGGTGTTCTTAATGTTTGGTCTACTCAGTGTATCTGTCTCATAGACTGTTGAATAGCTAAGTGCCTCAATAATTCTGTAATGACTGCAAACAATAACACATATTGATAGATGGTGTGTGTGGGTGGTGTATCTATTTTATCTCCATGATTTCCGACAGCTGTGGTAAAGGTCCCGCCTGCCAATCTGTGGATCATGGCCGTGCTGACGCCTGTTGCCCTGGTGATGGTTGTTGTTGTCATGGTCACCGCCATCCTGTGCAAGAGGAACAGGGTCATCTTCAAAACGGGCGCTTTCAGGAGCTTCAAAACACGCTCTAAGGTGAACTTTCTATATCTCTTAACATCTTAATGTGCAATTCAGAGAAATGTCACATCTGGGCAAGTCTTGGCACTTTATCTTGTGTTCGCTCAATTACTTATAGCCAATGGTGATGGATGCTCAATGAGCATTATGGGGGCGAAATGAGAATCCAGATGGTTAATGTGCTGGAATCGAATCCTCAGCTAAATGTCACTTTAATTGTCTTCTTGTTTAGACGTCCTATCGGAGGGAGGGCAGTTATCACCACCAGGTATTGACTGAGTGTTATTGTCAATAAATGCATGTGGCTTTGCTTGGGAGAGGACATCCCTCCTTTGTTGACAGTGCCTAGGGGAAATCAATGGGATGGAGGGGTCTCACCAGGGCTCACCGTCTATGATCAATGGGCCATTCTATACATCCCTGTTTCTTTCAAATGCATAGTAATGATTCTTATCCACCAGGCTTCCTCTCATCCAGTCTCATCTCATACCAGCTAGTAGCTTCAAGGTGGAATCCACGCCATCAGTAATGTTGTTACTGGATTAAATATGGTGCCATTTTGATTCATAGAGATAATGTGGAGGAGCATAAACAAGCATTTCAGATTCATCATGTACCCCGTCGTTTCACAACATGCACTCATGCAGCAGCAGAGCAAGTTGTCTGATTTCAGTGTTATTTCTCAACGTCATTCCATCATCACTCCCCCCAGAGAGACAGATGTACTAAGGCATATTTTTGGATGGGAAACGAGGAGCACTAGCTCCAGCTTATGTTGTAGGACAAGGTCAGAGATACACATGATTAGTACAAATAGGATAGTAGGATAGGACTTCTCTCCCAGAAACAAGGCCTGTTTCTATTAGCATAGTGTCTGCTTACTATATTTACATTTCAGAGTGCAGTGCTTCAAGGTTTGTAAAACTGTTGGTAAACATTAAATGTCACTGGGTTGTTTTGAATGTGACATAAATGATTTAAAGCGTTGCTAAATTGGGAGATTCACGCATGGCGCTGTAAGGCCAATTGTTCAGTCTTTCCCTTTCTGACCAGAGATGTGGCACGCATGCGCAACTACTGAGATAAATATTCTTAGAATGATTTGGTTTATGAATAGCTTGTGGCGATATGCTAAAGGACGTGGTAAATGCGTTGAGTTGAAATCTTTGGCTCCACTACTCCACTGCACATATTTACAGTTTGTTGCAGTGTAATGTGTTGGTGTCCAAACGTTCTGGGAATGAAGACAGAGCACCAAGCAGAGCATCACCCACTAGGGAGATAGTGGGCTTCATGAACCTCTAGTCCACAACACACAATTATCCATCAAAGTGGGACAACAATGTCAAGCTGCAAATCAATGGCATGGCTTCAGTCTGCATGTGTGCTTTTGCAGGAAATATGTGAATCTATTTCCTCTCCAAATTCACTGCGTGGTGTAGTCCATCATGTGTCTTCATTTTGAAAGTTTGTGCAATGAAAAGAAAATCATATCAATCATAATTTAGTTGTTCAGAGAGGTTCTACCATTAGTTTTATTACACGTGGGTTTTATCAAACCTGTCCCTCTCTGTCCCGTGACTCCATCAGTACACTGAATGAGCCCAAGTCAAAACACAGAATCCGTTTTTGGGCGATTCCACGCCAGTAGGAGCAGAAAATATTTTTGGTAACCCAGATTGTTCTGGCAATTCTCACATAGAAACTTAATTCGGAGGAAGGATTTTTGACATGCTTTTAACATTTGTACCACCATTTCTTTATTTTTTTATCATGATGAAAGTGGACCTATACATGCCTCCTGTTAGACCCTATGATCTGTAAACCGTGCACGATACAGGCAACATCTTGATGTCATTATACTCCTTATTCCTTATTATACTCCTTGTTCTAAAACATGGAGTACGTCTTGATTCTGAAATGTAAAAATTTCACATGAATTTATTCCACATTAAACATATTCATATTAATATCTCAAAACGACCCCTATTAATTTAGCTTATTTTAAGACATATTGTTTGGAACAATATACTCTACAAGTACATCAAATTTCCAGAGTGGGCTCTCTGCTAATTCGGAAGGTATGATCTATTTTATGAACACCACCAATACAGTGAATGGGAAAATTGAGTCAACGGGAACTCCCTCTGCTTGTGACTTGCAGAATGTGCAATCCTACAGGAGTGCTGTGATTGGTTAATGACCTATAATGTCAATTCCTATGTATAAAATTATTAAAAGGACCAGAGAGTCACTCTGGAAATTTGACCTGTTTGAAGAGTATATTGTTACAAACAAAATGTCAAAAATAAGCTAAATCAAGAAGGGTAGTTTTGTGATATTGATATTTGTAATATTGAATAAATGAAGAATCTAGACATACTCCATATTTTAGAGCACACTATAAGGAGTATAATAATATAAATGGCACCAAGATGTTGTCTGTATCATGTACGGTTCACAGATCATAGGGTCTTACAGAAGGCACCACCTTAGGACAGTAGGTCTGAAAAGGGCCTAAAATGGCCACTTTATCATGATTTTCTTTATCATTTTTTCCAATGAAGTTTCTATGTGAGAATTGCCAGAACAATCTGAGATAGCAAAAATATTTTCTGCTCCTTCTGGTGTGGAATTACCCCTTTGTCAAATCCATCACAGAGTAGCCTTGTGCAGAGTCTTGGACCAACTCCATGTCTTTATCAGACTGGGCAGTTGACAGGTGACCATTTAGAAAGTCAACGGAATCAAGTGGACAGAGAGACCTGCCTCTTGCCAGTGAAAATTATCTATGTTGAGCTCAGCCTTTAAGGTTAATCTGTTGAAACATTCCCCTCAAATGTGAATTTACAATATGATGAAGCCATAGTGTCTCTATACATTACTTCTGCCAGACTCACTGTTGTGAAATATCACTAACCTCAGGATGAGGTGAAGATGACCGCCTGGTACAGTGTATCGATTTCGCTCCTATTTAGCTGTGTGCTGCAACCATGTGTGATAATACACTTGATGGCACTGAGACTCTTTAATTATTAAAGCTGTGTGCAGTTATATTTTCCCTTCTTATCCACACATGCACTCAAGTAGAAATACATTGAATATAATGTATTTATGTATTTCGTTTTCCAAAAATAAAGTCTGCACTGTGATGCTCCTTTTTGTTGTTTTACAAACCTGAGAGGCTTCATGAAATTAGAGTAATTTGGTTATACAAAGAAACTGCCTAGACCTTGCCGACATTAACAAAAATATAAATCATGAACCAATTACATTTTCCATGTCTTTCCTCCAATACATCTCAACTTCAAAGGTGCCATTAGATGTTTCGTTTAACATTTAGTAGATTCCCATTCTGTCTTTACTTGCTGACTGAGAGAAAATAGAGCTCACCGAGCCGACAGCTCATTTACCTTGTCTGTAAATGAAATGTCATTCTCTTAAAGCACTCCTTTACTTTACCATATATCATCGTAAACCCTTTCCTAACCTTCTCTACCCCAGCCTGTGCAGGGATTTGACTATGCCAAGAAGCATATGGGCCATCAGCAAGGTGAGGAGACCATCTCTGTTACCAAGGAGACGCTGGTCCTGGGCCTCCCGGTGAGAGATGCCCCGTTGTCATTGGACAGGAAGGTGCACCAGGATGGGACCGCCTCTAAAAGACCTCCTTCTGTTGACATCATCCACAAAGGGTAAGAAGAACGCCGAATGAAATAGAAACCGAATTATAGGATCTCTATAAAGATTGATCCCTGTTTACTATAGATTACCAGACCACATTTGGATTTGTTTGTACCAATACTTTAAGTCAAGGAAAATTCACAATAAGTATTACAGTCTTGGACAGATTGCATAGAATCTGCTTAAATCTGCTCATGTTGACTGGCTTACAGTTTGCCTGGGTGTTGCCAATTGCCGGATTCGTAGCCGTCTATCACTCAGTTAAGGCAATAGAAAGCTAAAATGTTGTTACAAAACATGAGTCATGAATGTGTTATTGCCGTGCCACAAAACGGATAGAGCCTGCTGTCTTTCCTCTAGTCTAGAAGACAAAGCCAAGCTTTTGCTGCTGTTTTGAGCCATCTTTCCTTTGAATTTCCCACGCATCAAAATTCTAATTTTAACACAGAGACATTTACAGACCACCAAAGCCTTGATTTTTTTTATTGACCCAGCCCAAGACATCAGTCATTGTCTTAAAGCTGTCAAATGTAGTAGATCTCCCCTATCTTTGGCTGATTTAGACCCACTTACTGCTGCCAAGCTGGAGGTGTGACACGAGTCTGCTACAATGATCATTGGGTCTTGAAGGCACTGCAGTGTAGACCTGGGTTCAAATAGCATTGGAAATATCTCCAATGCTTTGAGTATTTGCGCTGGCCTGCCTGGAGTACCAGCTTTTTTTTGGGGGGGGGGTTGCAGTTTTTGAACTATTCTATTGGTCCTTTAACCCAGGCAAGCTCAATCAAACACCAATAAAGTATTATTTTAAATATTATGTGAACCCAGGTCTGCTGCAGCGGCTGCTATTCCAGTCACCCTTTGGATGGACCGCAGGGCTCATTCAGACTGGGATTAGCAAGGCTTCAAAAGGCTACAAAACACACAGCTGTGCAGTGTGATGATTAAAGCATAAAACGCCGTTGAAAAGGCGCTGAGAATAATAATTGGTAAAACAAGCAGGCGGTAAACACACATGGTGGTGTAAAGTGAAGAGGCTGAACACTGGGCATGGAGAGAGACATAGTGGTGTAAAGTGAAGAGGCTGAACACTGGGCATGGAGAGAGACATAGTGGTGTAAAGTGAATAGAGGCTGAACACTGGGCATGGAGAGAGACATAGTGGTGTAAAGTGAAGAGGCTGAACACTGGGCATGGAGAGAGACATAGTGGTGTAAAGTGAAGAGGCTGAACACTGGGCATGGAGAGAGACATAGTGGTGTAAAGTGAATAGAGGCTGAACACTGGGCATGGAGAGAGACATAGTGGTGTAAAGTGAAGAGGCTGAACACTGGGCATGGAGAGAGACATAGTGGTGTAAAGTGAAGAGGCTGAACTCTGGGCATGGAGAGAGACATAGTGGTGTAAAGTGAATAGAGGCTGAACACTGGGCATGGAGAGAGACATAGTGGTGTAAAGTGAAGAGGCTGAACACTGGGCATGGAGAGAGACATAGTGGTGTAAAGTGAATAGAGGCTGAACACTGGGCATGGAGAGAGACATAGTGGTGTAAAGTGAAGAGGCTGAACTCTGGGCATGGAGAGAGACATAGTGGTGTAAAGTGAATAGAGGCTGAACTCTGGGCATGGAGAGAGACATAGTGGTGTAAAGTGAATAGAGGCTGAACACTGGGCATGGAGAGAGACATAATGGTGTCAAGTGAATAGAGGCTGAACACTGGGCATGGAGAGAGACATAGTGGTGTAAAGTGAATAGAGGCTGAACACTGGGCATGGAGAGAGACATAGTGGTGTAAAGTGAATAGAGGCTGAACACTGGGCATGGAGAGAGACATAGTGGTGTAAAGTGAATAGAGGCTGAACACTGGGCATGGAGAGAGACATAGTGGTGTAAAGTGAATAGAGGCTGAACACTGGGCATGGAGAGAGACATAATGGTGTAAAGTGAATAGAGACTGGGCATGGAGAGAGACATAATGGTGTAAAGTGAATAGAGGCTGAACACTGGGCATGGAGAGAGACATAGTGGTGTAAAGTGAATAGAGGCTGAACACTGGGCATGGAGAGAGACATAATGGTGTAAAGTGAATAGAGACTGGGCATGGAGAGAGACATAATGGTGTAAAGTGAATAGAGGCTGAACACTGGGCATGGAGAGAGACATAGTGGTGTAAAGTGAATAGAGGCTGAACACTGGGCATGGAGAGAGACATAGTGGTGTAAAGTGAATAGAGGCTGAACACTGGGCATGGAGAGAGACATAGTGGTGTAAAGTGAATAGAGGCTGAACACTCGGCATGGAGAGAGACATAGTGGTGTAAAGTGAAGAGGCCGAACACTGGGCATGGAGAGAGACATAGTGGTGTAAAGTGAATAGAGGCTGAACACTGGGCATGGAGAGAGACATAATGGTGTAAAGTGAATAGAGGCTGAACACTGGGCATGGAGAGAGACATAATGGTGTAAAGTGAATAGAGGCTGAACACTGGGCATGGAGAGAGACATAGTGGTGTAAAGTGAATAGAGGCTGAACACTGGGCATGGAGAGAGACATAATGGTGTAAAGTGAATAGAGGCTGAACACTGGGCATGGAGAGAGACATGGTGGTGTAAAGTGAATAGAGGCTGAACACTCGGCATGGAGAGAGACATAGTGGTGTAAAGTGAAGAGGCTGAACACTGGGCATGGAGAGAGACATAGTGGTGTAAAGTGAAGAGGCTGAACACTGGGCATGGAGAGAGACATAATGGTGTAAAGTGAATAGAGGCTGAACTCTGGGCATGGAGAGAGACAGTGGTGTAAAGTGAAGAGGCTGAACACTGGGCATGGAGAGAGACAGTGGTGTAAAGTGAATAGAGGCTGAACACTGGGCATGGAGAGAGACATAATGGTGTAAAGTGAATAGAGGCTGAACACTGGGCATGGAGAGAGACATAGTGGTGTAAAGTGAAGAGGCTGAACACTGGGCATGGAGAGAGACATAATGGTGTAAAGTGAATAGAGGCTGAACACTGGGCATGGAGAGAGACAGTGGTGTAAAGTGAATAGAGGCTGAACACTGGGCATGGAGAGATACATAGTGGTGTAAAGTGAATAAAGGCTGAACACTGGGCATGGAGAGAGACATGGTGGTGTAAAGTGAATAAAGGCTGAACACTGGGCATGGAGAGATACAGTGGTGTAAAGTGAATAGAGGCTGAACACTGGGCATGGAGAGATACAGTGGTGTAAAGTGAATAGAGGCTGAACACTGGGCATGGAGAGAGTGAGCTACACAGCCTGGAGAGATCCTTCCAGGGCCATGTTTGATTCAGTGTTCCTCTGGGCTCAGGTTGACAGGAATACACACATCCTCAATCTGTTCTCTCTCTCTCCCCCTCCCCCTCCCTCTCTTCCCTCTCTCTGTCTGACCATGTATCACAGGAGTAGAACTGTACCTCATTATAGAAGCCTCATGATTGCGAATGCTGATTCCATTTAGTATTTCTGAATTCATTACACCCTTAGAATAATCTAATCTTGGTTAACCCAGAACAAAAATCACGTATTTGGTCAGATGCTCGATTATGTTTAAGTAGTCTGTCCATGAGGGATTATGAATAATCTGATACAAACATTCTGAAGAGCAATGTCGATATGAGCTGACATAATGGGTGTGTGTTCCTAGCTGTCCTATCTGACATAACATCAGGCTCCTGTGTTAGTCACTGGTGTCAGTCTGTTGGTTACCCCTGAAAAGATACAAGGGGAGATAGTTTGACATTAAGATAGTATCTCCCACTGTTCCAGCCTGTGGTCTTGTTGTGAAGCATATAGCTTTAGATAGAACACAGCCTTTAGAGGTGTCTCTGTCACCAGGGTTGGACAGTGACATGTATATGTAATCTGATTGCAAAAAAAGTAACTGTAATCAGATGCGTTACCATGAAAAAATATTGCAATCAGATTACAGATACTTTTGAAAAACTAGATGATTATGTTTGCGAAAAAAGACATGACACCTTTTCTGTTTTCTCAATGACATTCAGTTCATCATTGAAAAAAGGTGCCAGTTTAATTTTGTTCCACTTGATCGAGTCTGAGATCACTATGATGACGCACCAAATGCGTTTAAAGGATTATTTTTGTTGTCTTCTAATGCTGTAATCTAAAAGTAACATTACTGAGTTTGGGTAATCCAAAAGTTGTTACTGATTACACATTTTGGGCAGGTAACTATGGTAACTTTAACAGATTATGTTTAAAAAGTAACCTACCAACCCTGTCTGTCACATACTGCAGTCAGATTTCACAGGTTAGAACTGGCCAGGGGGCTGTGTGATAGCAGCATTACCCTTGGAGAATACTGTATGCACAAAGCTTACCACTGCCTGCCTCTGTTGCTATGGTTACCTGCGGCAGGTTGCCAAGCGAGGACGGCTCGGTTACAAGCAACGAATCCGGGAAACTCAACACGGGCAAGAGCTCGATGGTACGGAGGCCTGCGGCACAGAACAGCGCCAAGGAGGATCTACTACACAAGAGGAACGGTGAGAGAGAGAGAGAGCCATACTCCGGCTACTGTACTGCTGCTTGTCCCTACTGCTGCTCACCACAATATTGTGTCCTCACACAGGCTTGATACACTATACGGCCATTAGAGGGAACTAATTCATTGTAAATGAAAAATAAGCACTTACTGTATATGCAGGGATGCATGCAGTGCAGCCCCCCCCACACACACACGCAGTATGCGCCATGGAAACACACACACACACACACACACACACACACACACACACACACACACACACACACACACACACACACACACACACACACACACACACACACACACACACACACACACACACACACACACACACACACACACACACACACAAGCATCTTTTTATTTCCCTCCTATCTAACTGCAGTAGCTGTAACACTCAGGCAGTGTGAGTGGGGATGTGAGGAAGGGTCTGATGAATGATAAAAGGATGATGCAGTGGCAGCCACTGAAAGTCCTCATTGTTCTTGAACTTCAGATATTTACCTTACTGGATGCATCAAATGAAAGGTGACAGTCTGGTTTTTACACAATGTTTCCATTGTTGTTTGGAAGTTGTCTATGATGATTGATATGCCTTAATAGCGCAAGGTTAGATTACACACTGCATTACAGTAAGCGTCTCAATTTCAGAAATTATGTTGAGACAATGTCCAGGCAATATTGTTACTGTGGCATCTAGAAAGCTTTCATTTTCAACCGTCTAGCAATGGTTACCCAACATTTATTGGTGCGATGTATTATAATGTCGTACAACTGCAAATTCCTCGGGGTAAGTAGAAAATTAGTGATTGTATTATTTCCCTCTCAAAACCTTAGACGTACATTTAGAATGCCATTTACTTTCCCTTGGGTATAAGGCATCTCCTATATTTTCTAGTTTTCATACATTAATACTTTCCCCATGTCTACATTATATGCAGAGTGATCTGAGCACTGAAGCAGTTAACCTAGAACAACATCTGCTCTGTTTGATTGGTGCTGATGAGAGACGAATACACCATTAACCCCACTGTAGCCAACCGCTATATGACGTCAATCAGTGAAGTGCTCACAGCAGTATTAGTCATAGCTGGGCTAGCTAGTGCTGTGCTAATTAGCAATGTCCTCTCATCCCAGCAGATCCCTATGAGGACCACACTGGCTCACTGCGACTCATCACCATCAAGCCAATGGCGGCCCAGCCCACATACTCCTACCCATCCTCCTCCAGTCACAGCCAGGACTCAGTCGTCCTCAATGGGGAGGTGAGACACTACCCCCAGCCTGCTGGTTACATTGTGTCTGCCAGATGAAGATTCTAAAGATGAATGTTCTGGATGTGTACTGTAAAAGCAGTGTAGAAGTGGAACTATATTTCTGCAGACATCAAAGGGTTTGGGCCAATGGGAAGTAGGAATAGATTTGGAACCGATTGTTTCTTTATAGAGAAGAGGGACCTCAGTAGATACCTCACCACGTTTACTTCAAATACCAAGTAATGTCAAACTAGAATCAATACTAATGTAATACAAATGACTTCGTCTACAGGCAAACGTGGGGCTCAAGCAGAAGTCCGACATCGAACACTACAGGAACAAACAACGGCAGAAAGCCAACAGAAAAGGCTACTGTGATTTCCCTGTTACAGACAATGGCATCCACCCATTCAAACCCAGAGAGAGGCACAGCAGGCATGATAATGCCAAGGAGCCAATGACTGCTGAGGAGAAGAGGGCATCCTATGCAGGATGCCACATCAGGAGGTGGGAGAGCCGACAGAGAAATGCCTCTTCTTGCATCCACAATATGTAATATGCCAAGAGACATACAGTACGCTATACAGGAAGAATTGCTTTCATGTTTGAGTGGGTGTTCCGTGGGTGTTCCGTGGGTGTTCCGTGGGTGTTCCGTGGGTGTTCAGTGGGTGTTCAGTGGGTGTTTAGTGGGTGTTCAGCGTAAAAAGATCCACTGGTTTAAAAGTGACTTTTCAGAATGCCTACATGTACCGGTGACTGCAGCACCGGTTCATCGTTAATGTGACAAAATCTCTTGCAGGGGGATGCCAAGCGTCAAGTTTGTTTACAATCATGTAACAACTTATGTAATGAACACTAGTCACTTTAATAATGTTTACCCACTTTATATGTACACTGTATATACTGTATTCTATTCATGGCTCATCCTATATACAGTTGAAGTCGGAAGTTTACATACACCTTAGCCAAATTACATTTAAACTCAGTTATTCACCATTCCTGACATTTAATCCTAATAAAAATTCCTTGTCTTAGGTCGGTTAGGATCACCACTTTATTTTAAGAATGTGAAATGTCAGGATAATAGTAGAGAAAATGATTTATTTCAGCTTTTATTTCTTTCATCACATTCCCAGTGGGTCAGAAGTTTACATACACTCAATTAGTATTTGGTAGCATTGCCTTTAAATTGTTTAACTTTGGTCAAATGTTTCGGGGAGTCTTCCACAAGCTTCCCACAATAAGTTGGGTGAATTTTGACCCATTCCTCCTAACAGAGCTGGTGTAACTGAGTCAGGTTTGTAGGCCTTCTTGCTCACACACACTTTTTCAGTTCTTTCAGTTCTCAATCCTTTTGAACAAATGTTCAAAAGGATTGAGGTCAGGGCTTTGTGATGGCCACTTCAATACCTTGACTTTGTTGTTCTTAAGCCATTTTGCCACAACTTGGAAGCATGCTTGGGGTCATTGTCCATTTGGAAGACCCATTTGCAACCAAGCTTTAACTTCCTGACCGATGTCTTGAGATGTTGCTTCAATATATCCACATCATTTTTATTTTTCATGATGCAATCTATTTTGTGAAGTGCACCAGTCCCTCCTGCAGCAAAGCACCCCCACAACATGATGCTGCCACCCACATGCTTCACGGTTGGGATGGTGTTCTTCGGCTTGCAAGCCTCCCCCTTTTTCCTCCAAACATAACGATGGTCATTATGGCCAAACAGTTCTATTTTTGTTTCATCAGACCAGAGGACATTTCTCCAAAAAGTACGATCTTTTGCAGTTGTAAACCGTATTCTGGCTTTTTTATGGAGGTTTTGGAGCAGTGGGTTCTTCCTTGCTGAGCGGCCTTTCAGGTTATGTCGATGAAGGACTCGTTTTACTGTGGATATAGATACTTTTTTACCGTTTCCTTCAGCATCTTCACAAGATCCTTTGCTGTTGTTCTGGGATTGATTTGCACTTTTCGCACCATAGTACGTTCATCTCTTGGAGACAGAATGCGTCTCCTTCCTCAGCGGTATGACGGCTGCGTGGTCCCATGGTGTTTATACTTGCGTACTATTGTTTGTACAGATGAACACCAGACCTTTTTTCTGAGGTCTTGGCTGATTTCTTTTGATTTTCCCATGATGCCAAGCAAAAAGGCACTGAGTTTGAAGGTAGGCCTTGAAATACATCCACAGGTACATCTCCAATTGACTCAAATGATGTCAATTAGCCTATCACAGGCTTCTAAAGCCATGACATAATTTTCTGGAATTTTTCAAGATGTTTAAAGGCACAGTCATAGTGTATGTAAACTTCTGACCCAGTGGAATTGTGATACAGTGAATTATAAGTGAAATAATCTGTCTGTAAACAATTGTTGGAAAAATAACTTGTGTCATGCACAAAGTAGACGTCCTAACCAACTTCCAGAAATTTGTGGAGTGGTTGAAAAATGAGTTTTAATGACTCCAACCTAAGTGTATGTAAACTTCCCACTCCAACTGTAACTTTTTTTCGTATTTTTCTGGATGATGTGTATTGTATTGTTGGATATTGCTGCACTGTTGGAAACTTCTGAAAATCTGTGTACGCGACCAATCAACTTTGATTTGATTTGAAATACACATTTGAAATGTCTGAAATATTCCTGTTATGGTGCAAACCTGTGCTGCAGGTCAAGGCCATTTTTACTGATGAGGATGATGAGGATTATGATGGCGATTGTCATGACGATGGCGACTATGATATCCCTATTTCAGGCATCCCCCATCCAGAGAGCCAGCCTACTGGAGCCGTCAGTCCCTGGCTGCCAGCAGCCCTGGCCCCGTGGAGACGGAGATGGACCTGCTGGTCCTCAGGGAGAGGTCTAGAAGAGGGATCCGCAACAGTGGCTATGACGTGAGGCCTCACTGAGTATCACTGCTGAACAGTGTCCATTTTAAGACATCCATGAGATGTAAAACAGGGATGGTTAATTCCAGTCCTCACGGGCCGGAGTGGTGACACACATTTTCCCCATCCCTAGCAAACACAGCTGATTAAACTCATTGTATTCTAAGCTAAAGATCATGATTAATTGATTATTGGAGTCAGTTGTATTTGTAGCTGGGGCTTGGGCAAAAGTGTGACACCAATCAGGCCGCCGAGGACTGGAGTTACGCATCCCTGTCCTGAAATGTACACCATACTACTGGAGTCACTGCATGGGCAAAAGGTGTTGAGCATAGATAAGTTCTGATACTGGGGTGCAATAACCTAAAGAAAACCCTAGAACAAAGCCTGTCCCAAAATGCCTATCTCTCCCAATCCTTATTCTAAGCTCTATGGCTCAAATGAAGAGGATTACCTTCATCCAAACTTTAAAACCTCCATCTAGCACAGCGATGGAGCTCGTTCTTAGAGCTATCATTTTATGCTGCCTGCACAGGCACTACATTGCTGAATGTCAGTGACCGTGAATATGATTATAGCCTGTTCAGTGATTCAGATGCGAAATTCGATACCAGTTAATATACTGAACAAAAATGTATACGCAACATGCAACAATTTCAAAGATTTTACTGAGTTACAGTAATATGAATCAAATGTATTTATAAAGCCCTTCTTACATCAGCTGATATCTCAAAGTGCTGTACAGAAACCCAGCCTAAAACCCCAAACAGCAAGCAATGCCGGTGTAGAAGCAATATAAGGCCATCAGTCAATTGAAATAAATTCATTAGGCCCTAATCTATGGCTTTCACATGATTGGGCAGGGGTGCCCTCCACTGTGGACACTGGGGAGCCAGGCCCAGCCAATCAGAATTAGTTTTTCCCCACAAAAGGGCTTTATTACAGACAGAAATATTTCTCAGCATTTCTTGCAGTCAGCATGCCAATTGCACGCTCCCTCAACACTTGAGACATCTGTGGCATTGTGTTGTATGACAAAACTACACTTTTTAAAGTGGCTTTTATTGTCCCCAGAACAAGGTGCACCTGTGTAATGACTATGCTGTTTAATCAGTTTCTTGATATGCCACACCTGTCAGGTGGATGGATTATCTTTGCAAAGGAGAAAAGCTGACTAACAGGGATGTAAACAAATATGTGTGCAAAATTTGAGAGAAATATGTTTTTTGTGCTTATGGAAAATGTCTGGGACTTTTTATTTCAGCTCATGAAACATGGAATCAACACTTTACATGTTGTGTTTATATTTTTGTTCAGTGTAGCTCTGAATGTGCTGAGCTTTTAAATTGCAAATGGATAACTCTGTGTGTGTGTGTGTGTGTGTGTGTGTGTGTGTGTGTGTGTGTGTGTGTGTGTGTGTGTGTGTGTGTGTGTGTGTGTGTGTGTGTGTGTGTGTGTGTGTGTGTGTGTGTGTGTGTGTGTGTGTGTGTGTGTGTGTGTGTGTGTGTGTGTGTGTGTGTCCGCCTTCCTGTGTGTCAGGTGGAGCCGTTTGAGGAGACCAACGTGGACCGACTGATGAGCTCCCTGGGTTATGGTGGAAGCCATCAGGTCAAAGGTCTCTCGGACTCGTCCACTCTGAGCTCTCAGCCTTCCATCGGCGAGGTCCGTCAGCAGATGCAGCTCCTGCTGGGTAATGCCTTTGGGCTGGCCCCAGACGAGGCCCCGCCCTCCAACCACCACCACCCCCATATTCACCCCCACCTCCACAGTTCCTACAACCCCAGTCACACCAGCCCCTACTCCGAGGGAGTGACCAGTGCCCCTGGCACTATGAACCACCCATGCGGAGGAGGCCGCCAGCATGGGTCTGCCTACGGGCCGGAAGTACACCAGTGTAGCTTACCCAAGCCTGTGAGTGCATTGATTAGATCATGCAAAAAAGCAACAACAAAAAATGTCTGTATGTTTACGGTGGTGTTTTAAACAAAAATCCTGAATGCTATTGTAGAAAATCCACATAATAAGATGCTATCTGAATAGGACATTATGTTTAAACACCCACACACTGATTGAACTGTGTCTGTGTGTTGTGTTTGGTGCTGCAGGGCTTCAGGTTCACTCAGCTTCCTGACATGGGCGTTGGACCTCCGCCCACTCTGATCCCCTCCAGACCTGGACCCCCTCCCGGGACCTCAATGAGGCGGTACGAAGCTCCCTCCTCCCTTCAAGCTGTCAGAAAGACAGTAAACGGATGCAAATAACATTCATTCCAATATATTCACATCCACACAATGCTAAACATGCTCAACCTACTACACTGAACAACAATCGAAACGCAACATGCAACAATTCAAAGATTTTACTGTGTTACAGTTCATATAAGGAAATCAGTCAATTGAAATGAATTCATTAGGCCGTAATCTATGGATTTCACATGACTGGGAATACATATATGCATCTGTTGGTCACAGATATCTGAAAAAAGTAGGGGCATGGATCAGAAAACCAGTCAGTATCTGGTGTGACCACCATTTGCCTCATGAAGTGCGACACATCTCCTTCACATAGAGTTGATCAGTCTGTTGATTGTGGCCTGTGGAATGTTGTCCAAGTCTTCTTCAATGGCTGTGCGAAGTTGCTGGATATTGACGGGAATTGGAACAAGCTGTCGTACACTTCGATCCAGCGTATCCCAAACATGCTCAATGGGTGACATGTCTGGTGAGTATGCACGCCATGGAAGAACTGGGACATTTTCAGCTTCCAGGAATTGTGAACAGATCCTTGCGACATGGGGCTGTGCATTATCATGTTGAAACATGAGGTGATGGCGGCGGATGAATGGCACGACAATTGGCCTCAGGATCTTGTCACGGTATCTCTGTGCATTCAAATTGCCATCGATGAAATGCAATTGTGTTTGTTGTCCGTAGCTTATGCCTGTCCATACCATAACCCCACCGCCTCCATGGGGCACTCTGTTCACAATGTTGACATCAGCAAACCGCTCGCCCACACAATGCCATACACACGTCTGCCATCTGACCGGTACAGTTGAAACCGGGATTCATCAGTGAAGAGCATACTTCTCCAGCATGCCAGTACTATTGAAGGTGAGCATTTGCCCACTGAATTCGATTACGACGCCAAACTGCAGTCAGCTTCCCTGAGATAGAAGTTAGGCACAAACTGTCAGAAACTTTGGTTATGCAAACCCACAGTTTCATCAGCAGTACGGATGACTGGTGTCAGATGATCCCGCAGGTGAAGAAGCCGGGTGTGGAGGTCCTAGGCTGGCGTGGTTAAACATGGTCTGCGGTTGTGAGGCCGGTTGAAAGTACTGCCAAATCCTCTAAAACAACGTTGGAGGCGGCTAATGGTAGAGAAAATGTACATTAAATTCTCTGGCAACAGCTCTGGTGGACATTCCTGCAGTCAGCATGCCAATTGCACGTTCCCTCAAAACTTGAGACATCTGTGGCATTGTTTTGTGTGACAAAACTGAACATTTTAGGGCCTTTTATTGTCCCCAGTGCAGGGTGCAGCTGTGCAATGAATATTGCTGTTTAATCAGCTTCTTGATATGTCACACCTGTCAGGTGGATGGATTATCTTGGAAGGAGAAATGCTTACTAACAGGGATGTAAATACATTTGTGAGACAAATTTGAGAGAAATAAGCTTTTTGTGCGTATGTAAAATTACTGGGATCTTCTATTTCAGCTGCTCATGAAGCATGGGACCAAGACTTTACGTGTTGCGTTTATAATTTTGCTCAGTATACTGTTTTTGAAGGTCTACTTGTAACTAGCGCACTATATCCTTGTAGCGTTTCCTATCCTAACTTTTTTGTACTACTTTAGATGTTATACTGCTCATGTGTTGTGTTGTATTTCTACTCTACGTCATTTAAAACAGGGATGGGCAAACCCTGCTTTTGAAGGCCCTTTGATCAAAATTTTTGTTTTGTTTTACTCATTCGGGTCTCAACTTACTGTTGCAAGTTAGAATAGTAGAATACATAAGGTGCAATTTAGAAATGTGGTTGTGCATCAGCAGTTTTTATCTTGTTATGTCAGTCACTGATAGTCACTCAATTAGCCATGTCAGCTAACAACTTTTAAATTGGTAAGCTATCTAAACTTAGTAATCATGGTCGAATTACCAGCCGGGGGCCCCCATTGATTTTGTTAGTCAGTCTCACTCATATATCATATTTAAAATTGCTTAACATTTCTCTCCACCCTATGTCACAATGTGTAGAATTACAGGAAATTAGTTGTAAAAGCTAATTTTGTTTTTGTCCCCCCTTCTGCAGTTCTACACCCGACATCAGCCTGAAACCTCGCATTCCTGAGGCATCTGAGATACAGAATCAGCACAATGGTGCCACCTACCTGCCTATCAACAGAGCGCCCTTCCCTGCTGTCACTGTTGACCAGTCCATGACCAGCTACTCAGGTCAAAATATTAAATATGATATAATTATTCAGATATGGACTAGTAAATATACAGTGAGCACCATAATTCATTGGACAGTGACCATTTTTTTGTTATTTTTGTTCTGTACTCTAGCACTTTGAGTTTGAAAGGATACAATCACAATGAGGGTGAAGTGCAGACTGTCAGCTTTAATTTCAGGGTATTTTCATACATATCGGATGAACCGTTTAGAAATGATAGAAGCTTTTGTACATGGTCCCCCCCATTTTCGGGGCATCAAAAAACATTGGACAGTTTAACAATGTAGAATAAAGTAATCATTGTTAATATTTGGTTGCATATCCTTTGCATGCAATGACTGCTTGAAGTCTGCGATGTATCGACATCACCAGACGCTGGGTATCTTCCCTGGTGATGCTCTGCCAGGCCTGGACTGCAGCCATCTTCAGTTCCTGCTTGTTTCGGGGACTTATTGCCTTCAGTCTCCTCTTCAGCATGTAAAATGCATGTTCAATTGGATTCAGATCCGGTGATTGACTTGGCCAGTCAAGGATTTTCCACTTTTTGGCCATCATAAACCCCTTCGTTGCTCTACCAGTATGTTTTGGGTCATTGTCTTGTTGCATGATGAAGTGCCGTCCAATGAGTTTGGAGGCATTTGGTTTTATCTGAGCTGATAAAATATTTCTGTAGACTTCAGAATTCATTGTTCTACTTCTGTCTGCAGTCACAACATTGATGAAGACAAGTTCTCTGTTCCACTGGCAGCCATACAGGCCCAAGCCATAACACCCCCTCCACCATGTTCCACTGGCAGCCATACAGGCCCAAGCCATAACACCCCCTCCACCATGTTTCACAGATGAGGTGGTATGCTTTGGATCATGGGCATGTCTTTTTTTTCTCCACACTTTCCTCTTTCCATCACTCTGGTACATGTTAATCTTTGTCTCATCTGTCCACAATACTTTTTTCCAGAACTCTTGGGGCTCTTTTAGGTCCTTTTTTTTAGCAAACTGTAAAGAGCAAACACCTTTCTGTTCTTCAGGCTTATCAGTGGTTTGCATCTTGTAGTGTACCCTCTGTAGTCCTACTGGTGTAGTCTTCTACGTATGGTAGACTGACACATCTACACCTGCATCCAGGAGAGTGTTTTTTGATCTGTTGGGCTGTTGTCAGGGAGGTTTTCTTCACCATAGAGAGTATTCTCCGGTCATCCACTACAGTGGTCTTCCTCAGTCTACCGGGTCTTTTGCCATAATTGAGTTCACTGGATGTTTTTTCTTGTTAATGATGAACCAAATTTTTGCAATGTTCCTGATTGATTGATTTTCATTTCTGAGCCTTATGACGGCCAGCTTCATTTGCATCAACACTGCTGTCTTCCTCGTGTTGTCACACCCAACAACAACCTCCAAAGGCAATAGCAAAGTCTAGAATCAATACTATTCATCAACAGCTCTCCTGCATTCACTAACGACACAAATGAATACACCTGCCTAACGACACACATATGTGAAGCCAATTCAACAAATACTTGTAGTACCTTAAGATGGGAGGACCATGTACAAAAGGTGCTGTCATTTCTAAACGGTTCATTCGATATGTATGAAAATACCCTCAAATTAAAGCTGACAGTCTGCACTTCACCCTCGTTGTCATTGTATCCTTTCAAACTCAGTGCTAGAGTACAAAACCAAAATAACAAAAAAATGGTCACTGTCCAATGAATTATGGTGCTCACTGTAAATACAAATGTAAATACACAAAGTACCAGTCAAAAGTTTGGACACACCTACTCATTCCAGGGTTTTTCTTTATTGCATCAAAACTATGAAATAACACATATGGAATCATGTAGTAACCAAAAAAGTGTTAAACAAATCAAAATATATGTTATATTTGAGATTCTTCAAAGTAACCACCCTTTGCCTTGATGACAGTTTTACACACTCTTGGCATTCTCTCAACCAGCTTCATGATGTCGTCACCTGGAACGCATTTGAATTAACAGGTGTGCCTTTGTAAAAGTTAATTTGTGGAATTTCTTTCCTTCTTAATGCGTTTGAGCCAATCAGTTGTGTTGTGACAAGGTAGCGGAGGTATACAGAAGATAGCCCTATTTGTTAAAAGACCAAGTCCATATTATGGAAAGAACAGCTCAAATAAGCAAAGAGAAACGACAGTCCATTACTTTAAGATATGAAGATCAGTCAACACGGAAAACTTCAAGAACTTTGAAAGTTTCTTCAAGTGTAGTCGCAAAAACCATCAAGTGCTATGATGAAACTGGCTCTCATGAGGACCACCACAGGAATGGACACCACCCAAAGAACACAGCCAAGACAACGCAGGAGTGGCTTCAGGACAAGTCTCTGAATGTCCTTGAGTGGCCCAGCCAGAGCCTGGACTTGATCCCAATCAAACATCTCTGGAGAGACCTGAAAATAGCTGTGCAGCGACTCTCCCCATCTTACCTGACGGAGCATGAGAGGATCTGCAGATAAGAATGGCACACCCAAATACAGGTGTGCCAAGCTTGTAGATTCATAACCAAGAAGACTCAAGGCTGTAATTGCTGCCAAAGGTGCTTCAACAAAGTACTGAGTAAAGGGTCTGAATACTTATGTAATATTTTTGTTATTATTTGTTATACATTTGCAAAAATTTCTAAACTTGTTATTTGCATTGTCATTATGGGGTATTGTGTGTAGATTGATGAGAAGAAAATAACCGATTTAATCCATTTTAGAATAAGGCTGTAACAAAATGTGGGAAAAGTCAAAGGGTCTGAATAGTTTCCGAATGCACTGTGTATACACACTACCGTTCAAAAGTTTGGGGGCACTTAGAAATGTCCTTGTTTTTGAAAGAAAAGCACATTTCCTAGGTCATAGGTCTGTTAGGATCACCACTTTATTTTAAGAATGTGAAATGTCAGAATAATAGTGGAGAGAATGATTTTTTTCAGGTTTTATTTCTTTCATCACATTCCCAGTGGGTCAGAAGTTTACATACACTCAATTATTATTTGGTAGCATTGCCTTTAAATTGTTTAACTTGGGTCAAACATTTTGGGTAGCCTTCCACAAGCTTCCCACAATAAGTTGGGTGAATTTTGACCCATTCCTCCTGACAGAGCTGGTGTAACTGAGTCAGGTTTGTAGGCCTCCTTGCTCGCACATGCTTTTTCAGTTCTGCCCACAAATGTTCAAAAGGATTGAGGTAAGGGCTTTGTGATGGCCACTCCATACCTTGACTTTGTTGTCCTTGAGCCATTTTGCCACAACTTTGGAAGTATGTTGGGGTCATTGTCCATTTGGAAGACCCATTTGCGACCAAGCTTTAACTTCCTGACTGATGTCTTGAGATGTTGCTTCAATATATCCCCATAATTTTCCTACCTCATGATGCCATCTATTTTGTGAAGTGCACCAGTCCCTCCTGCAGCAAAGCACCCCCACAACATGATGCTGCCACCCCTGTGCTTCACGTTTGGGATGGTGTTCTTTGGCTTGTAAGCCTCCTTTTTCCTCCAAACATAACGATGGCCATTATGGCCAAACAGTTCTATTTTTGTTTCATCAGACCAGAGGACATTTCTCCAAAAAGTACAATCTTTGTCCCCAGGTGCAGTTGCAAACCATTGTCTGGCTATTTTTATGGCGGTTCTGGAGCAGTGGCTTCTTCCTTGCTGAGCGGCCTTTCAGGTTATGTCGATGAAGGACTCGTTTCACAAGGTCCTTTGCTGTTGTTCTGCGATTGATTTGCACTTTTCGCACCAAAGTACGTTAATCTCTTGGAGACAGAACGCGTCTCCTCCTGAGTGGTAGGACGGTTGCATGGTCCCATGGTGTTTATACTTGCGTACTATTGTTTGTACAGATGAACATGGTACCTTCAGGTGTTTGGGAATTAATCTCAAGGATGAACCAGACTTGTGGAGGTCAACTTATTTTTTTCTGAGGTCTTGGCTGATTTCTTTTCATTTTCCCATGATGTCAAGCAAAGAGGCACTGAGTTTGAAGGTAGGCCTTGAAATACATCCACTGGTACACCTCCAATTGACTCAAATGATGTAACGAACATCGTCGGGAGAAGGAGAAGAGGACCAAGGTGCAGCGTGGTAAGTGTTCATTTTAATGAAATTAAATAAACTGAACACTGAATGACAAAAACAACAAAGAGAGAGAACGAAACGAAACAGTCCTGTAAGGTATACACACAAAACAGGAAACAACTACCCACAAACACAGTACCCCCCACCCCAAAGGTGCGGACTCCAGCCGCAAAACCTGAACCTATAGGGGAGGGTCTGGGTGGGCATTTCACCGCGGTGGCGGCTCTGGTGCGGGACGTAGACACCACTCCACCTTAGTCTTGGCCCACATATGTGGCGCCTCTGGAGTGGCGACCCTTGCCGCCGACCCCGGACTGGGGACCCTTACAGAGGGCCCCGGACAGAAGGGCGACTCTGGCAGGCAGCTCCGGACAGGAGGGCAACTCTGGCAGGCTGCTCCGGACAGGAGGGCGACTCTGGCAGGCAGCTCCGGACAGGAGGGCGACTCTGGCAGGCAGCTCCGGACAGGAGGGCGACTCTGGCAGGCAGCTCCGGACAGGAGGGAGACTCTGGCAGCTCCGGACAGGAGGGAGGCTCTGGCTGCTCCGGACAGGAGGGAGAACCTGGAGGGAGGAGACGGAGAGACAGCCTGGTCCTTGGAGGAGGCACAGGATAGACCGGGCCGAGGAGGCGTACTGCAGGTCTCGAACTAAGGGCCTGCACAACCCGTCCTGGCTGGATGGTGATTTTAGCCCGGCACGTGCGGGGCGCAGGCACAGGACGCACTGGGCTGTGCAGACACACGGGAGACACAGTGTGCAGACGCAGGATATCCTGGCCCGAGGAGACGCACTGGCGGTCTGGAGAGCAGTGCTGGCACCATCCGTCCTGGCTGGATCCTCACCCTAGCCCGGCAGATGCGGGGAACTGGAATGTAGCGCACCGGGCTCAGAGCACATATTGAAGAGCTGTAGCGCTGAACTGGCACAGGACGTGCAGGGCTAGGGAGGCGCACAGGAGGCCTGGTGCGTGGGGCTGGCACAGTCTTCACCAGACGGCTAGCACGC
Source organism: Salvelinus alpinus (assembly GCF_045679555.1). NCBI lineage: Eukaryota > Metazoa > Chordata > Actinopteri > Salmoniformes > Salmonidae > Salvelinus > Salvelinus alpinus. The sequence continues at coordinate 17,435,419 of NC_092094.1, forward strand.
ACCTCAGGACGAGTATGGAGAGCTGACTCAGGTGACATCAAATCGCGGACACGCTCCGTCAAGCGGATGTCGTGCCTCATGCACCAACACAGCAGCTCTCTCATTGCTCTCTCCTCCAATCTCCCCATCAACTCCTTCACAGTCTCGGCTTCGCCTCCTTTGCTCACCTCCAATTTCACCCCATAGCCCGGGGCCTGACCAGTCCCATGATCGCCACGGTAAGCACGGGGAGTTGGCTCAGGTCTCCTACCTGAGTCCGCCAATCACCCCGTGTGCCCCCCCACAAATATTCTGGGGCTGCCTCTCGTGCTTCCTTGCCAGCTGTGTTCCCTCATACCGCTGGTTCCTTTCTCCTGCTGCCTCCACTCTCCTGGCTGCCTCCACCTGTTCCCATGGGAGGCGATCCCTTCCAGCCAGGATCTCCTCCCATGTAGGATCCCTTGCCGTCCAGAATGTCCTCTCATGTCCAGTCCTCTCCACCACGCTGCTTGGTCCTTTGGTGGTGGGTAGTTCTGTAACGAACGTCGTCGGGAGAAGGAGAAGAGGACCAAGGTGCAGCGTGGTAAGTGTTCATTTGAATGAAATTAAATAAACTGAACACTGAATGACAAAAACAACAAAGAGAGAGAACGAAACGAAACAGTCCTGTAAGGTATACACACAAAACAGGAAACAACTACCCACAAACACAGGTGGGAACAGGCTACCTAAGTATGGTTCTCAATCAGAGACAACGATAGACAGCTGCCTCTGATTGGGAACCATACCAGGCCAAACACAGAAATACAAAACATAGAATGCCCACCCCAACTCACACCCTGACCAAACCAAAATAGAGACATAAAAAAGGAACTAAGGTCAGGACGTGACAAATAATGTCAATTAGCCTATCAGAGGCTTCTAAAGCCATGACATAATTTTATGGAATTTTCCAAGATGTTTAAAGACACAGTAAACTTAGTGTATGTAAACTTCTGACCCACTGGAATTGTGATACAGTGAATTATAAGTTAAATAATGTGTCTGTAAACAATTGTTGGAAAAATGACTTGTGTCATGCACAAAGTAGATGTCCTAACCGACTTGCCAAAACAAGAAATTTGTGGAGTGGTTGAAAAAAGGAGTTTTAATGACTCCGACCTAAGTGTATGTAAACTTTCAACTTCAAGTTCACTCAGTTAAGCCTCTGATTGGCTAAACACACTGCTTATCTCTACAGGAAACCCAATGACAGCAGTCTACGCCATATCAGCCAACCACCCTGGTTACTCTGACTACTTTGTCATGTCTCCACCATCGTCGTACGGAAGCCCATCCTGGATGTCCTACCCACCGGAACCTGAGGACATCCCACACCAATGGAATGATACTGTAAATACTGTTAGTATCGGAACCAGAACAATGTCCTCGTATATTTAGCTTGTATAACGCAGATTGTTTGATCTGGATTCCTCACTATTAGTCCCTGTTTAAACCAGTCTCTTCTCTTTTCAGAACCCGTGTCATTTAGAAACCATTTGTTGAGATTACCTGATCTCTGGCACTGAGTGGAAACAGCATATATCTTGGTGGGCACACACACTTAACACAAGACAGCATTCAATGACTTGGGTTTTTGTGGCTCATTTCATTTCGTTACATTTCTTTCTCTTTGTCTTCCAGGTGTCCTATCGGTTGGGCAGTAGGGCCTCCCTCCCTCACAGTGAGTACCCCACTAGAGTACCCCACTAGAGCACCCTGCCCTCGCTGTCACCCCTGGCCCCTGCTGGCCTCTGGCCTGCCTCCTCAGCCCATCCAGGCCCTCTATGGTCTCTGAGCCCCAGGTCACACAGGCCTCACAGCCTCCATGTCAACTGCCACCAGCCAGCGGAGGATGGCCTAGAGTAGAGCAGCAGCATCCCCAATGGTAATGCCACATACAGCCTCTGCCCTGGTCCACACCATCCAATGACAGAGCTGGCAAAGCTGGACTAACTGTGCTTTTTGATGATCCAAATTCTTTAATGGAAAGAAGAGTTTTACCTACTACTGATGGTTTATGTGTATTTTTTTAAATTACAAAAAAATAGTATCTAACTCGTCTTGAGCTGTTTCAGTTTTTGGATATTTGTGTGCTTTGTCATTTACTTTTGTGCATTACTTCTTATTTTGAATGAGTAAAACATTTAATGAGTGTATCTTGTGCGCTCACCTTAATTTAAGGGAAACCATTTGTGCAAGAAAAGCTTTGGTGTGATTGGCATTGTCCATGACCTTCAACCCATCAGATTACAGTAAAAAACACCTGTTCTGTCATTCATATGTTAATGGTGTGTGTCTACTAACCATGATTATGAAAAGCTGAATCGAGTCATATATTGCAGCACACAAATGATCTTACAATGGTTCTTTACTTGCAAGTGTTATTATGTATTTGTATTTGGAGATTCTGACTTATATTGGGTCATATTCATTCACTGGACAGAGTGGTAATAATCAGATGTGTTGGATGGGCCACAGGAGTATTTATTCAATTTGTTATGTAACATGACAGCATTAATTCTTGAAGAGACTTTTACAAGCAGTGAGAGAGAGAGATATTTTCTGTGTATATTTTGACACCATTTTCTTGACATGTTGACTTGCTTTAATGCATTTCAAATTTGAAGGATGGTCAGATTGTTTTGAATCCTATTTTCAAATATGTCAAGTGTACCAACACTTAGATGTCTAACTACCAGGATCATCTAGTGTAAAACATGACCACATTTCTAATGTGGTCTGCATATGCTGGTATATGCATATACAAAAATGCTCACTGGGTCATAACATAAGCAAAATTATGGATAATGCTATGTTTTACTAGTATTTACTGAATTGCCTGGATTTCAAAACAAGGATAATGTGATGGCTAGGGCTCTTTACCATGTATATGCTACTAGTTGAGTTAATCAGTGCAGTTTAGTGTAGATCAACAACCACCAAAACATGTAACCAGACTTGATTTGTATTACTGTGATATTGCTGATATTGAATATGTAATAATGACATAGCATTGGAAAGGTTTTTACATTTAAAAATGGTGACAGAATCAGGTTTAATGTGATGATATAAAATACAGTTGGATCTATCACAATGTAGGGAAGTTATTAGTTTAGTCTGATATTAGATGAACAGAGCACTTTCTCAAATATCCTGAGTTCCTGACCCCACAAAACTGCAGTATCAATGCAAATACTTTGTTAAGCATGCAATATTAATATTTAAAATATTAGAATAACTTCTTTTTAACAGATTATGAGTCATACTCAAAACGATAAAAAGATGCAGATGCATAGTCAGTATCTAGTCCATTAGTTTGACTGGGTAGGTGTCTTCAAATAGATACCAACTGTTTCTACCTAGTTTGAAAAAAATGATTTAACTATTTTTCTACAAAAATATGAAACCATTATTTTTACGTTTAAGCGTAATATTCCAAAGGAAGTATAATAAACCATGTAAAAAGCCCAAATGCAAAGATATTTAGAGAATCTCTGTGATTTGCTCTGTAATACTACATAAAATGTCAACTTTTTCTGCTCTACACATACATTGGTAAAACATTCTTCCTCTACTAGATTTAGTCACAGTAAAGTTTCACTAAACAACGTTGATGAGACTTGAAAAGGAATTCAAATGTAGCCTATGAGTTGAACATCTTTGCCTTTATCAAGCACAAACAATCTGGTTGATGCTTGGAATCGTCGTCATTGTAACTTGTATCGCTAAGAGACAAAAGGCACTCCCATTTGTTGAAAATAATATCATTGGTGTGTTCAGTTACACATATTTGAAGCTAATGAAGGGGAAAATGTGATTGATTTGAACAGTCAAAAGGAACATAATGAAAGAGTTGACATAAGTTGATGTACTCCTGATGCTTCTTTTACCAGATGCATTTCTCTGAGATTAAATGTGCTGATTAGCCCCAGAGGTTTCTGAAGACTCAGCAGTTTGAATCATGTTATGAAGAATGCAATTGAATGTAGTTATGCAGAATTTTGGTGAAATAAAACCCAATAAATTACAACTTGGAATTTGTTTCTTGAGTGGAACATTAGTTTACAACCCTGAATGAAGAATAGCTACTTTCAGTAGGAACCTGCATGTGAGGGAGATGGGAGTCCGTGTGTGACATTTTCTACTAGTTCAGTGAATAAATGTCAGGGTCTCACAGGCATCTCACAGTGCATTGTTCCCATTGTCTAAGGAGCTGCACGTCCCTAGAGGGAAACTCATTTGACCAGTGACATTGAAGGATTTACAAAGACCACAGACCTCAGCTCCAGCATCTAAAAGGACTTTTCTTGACTTTCTACAAGCAATGAATCCTGAATACAAAGCTTTTACACTGAACAATTTATTGTCCTCAGAAAGCTTTAAAATTGGTATTCTTTCCCCACACATTATGATTAATTGCCGTATCAGTCCTCCAAGGAGATGGTAACCACGTCAGGACCTTGACTCTTCAGTACAGTCTGAGACTACTGAGCTACATTAAGATAAACTTGTTTTAGGAACATCAAACCATATACACAGAGATCTAAAGTACTATTGGATCAGTTCCTCTTATAGACGCAGATTGTCAGTAAAACATCAGGTCACACATTGCTAATATGGTAAATGTGTGATCAACTGGCAGTTCATCTTTATCCCCACAAGGGGGAGGCAGAATTCCTGTAACTCATTAGGGTTTTCACAAATCTCACCCCATCTCTCCATTTTACAAAACCCCTCTGTCTCTGGCATTAATGGAGGTCTAGATGATTTTATCTCCCATAATGCCCCTGGATTTTTTCTTAAACATGTTGTAGTGTTATTCAGACACGGCTCTCATCTAATGGGCCTTCCCAGCTGGCAACACTGTTTGGAATGATGTCATGGCCTGCTCGCGGTGAGACAACCCTGTTTAACTAAAAACACGTTACCCAGGTACCCCCTCCTCTGCGGCTCTGGAGCCAGGCTGATGTTCCTACCTGCTGAGGTGTCTGTTGCACATCATCCCGCTAACCATGGAACAACCCCCAGGCCCTGATGCAGTGACAAAAACAATCCCCTCTCTTCGCCACAGGAAATAGACCCTGTTCAAATTGTTCTCATCTGTTTCTTCCTCCTCTCCTACTGAGGTAGTCAACACACAGAGCACAGCCTCCAGGACCACTGGTTCTGCATAAGAAAAAGGTTTATATCCAAGGTAAACAGTTCTACTTGGTGGCAGGTAGCCTAGTGGTTAGGAGTGTTGGGCCAGTAACTGAAATGTTGCTGGTTCAAATCCCTGAGCTGACTAGATGAAAAAACTGTTGCTGTGTCCTTGAGCAATGCACTTAACCCTAATTACTCTTATACATTTCTCTGGATAAGAATGTATAGTGATAATGTTAGCCAACCATGAGATTTGTCAAGCTGAAAAGTTCTGTTCCACTGGGCACAAACAAACTGGTTGAATCAATTTGTCAATGTATTGTGACATGGAATCTACACTGAACAAAAATGCAACATGCAAAGTGTTGGTCCCATGTTTCATGAGCTGAAATAAAAGATCCTAGAAATGTTCCATATGCACGAAAAGCTTATTTCTGTCATATTTGATGCACAAATGTGTTTATATCCCTGTTAGTGAGCATTTATCCTTTACCAAGATAATCCAGCCAGTGGCATATCAAGAAACTGATTAAACAGCATCTTCATTACACAGGTGCACCTTGTGTTGGGAACAAAGAAAGGCCACTCTAAAATGTGCAGTTTTGTCACACAAACAAAGCCACAGATGCCTCAAGTTGAGGTAGTGTGCAATTGGCATGCTGACTGTAGAAATGTCCACCAGAGCTGTTGGCAGAGAATTGAATGTTCATTTCTCTAACATAAGCTGCCTCCAATGTCGTTTTAGAGAATTTGGCAGTACGTCCAACCGGCCTCACAACCGCAGACCGCGTGTAACCATGCCAACCCAGGACCTCCACATCCGGCTTCTTCACCTGCAGGATCGTCTGACACCAGCCAGCCAGATAGCTGATGAAGCTAAATATCTAAAAAACAAAAAAGCATTGTTTTTGGAACAAATCACTCCCTCAATGCTAAACCTTGTTTAGATCTATTATTGAATTATGCAGCTCTTGAGCAAGTTGAGGAGACTAAACTGCTGGCTGTAACCCTAGATAGCAAGCTGTCATGGTCAAAACGTGTAGACTCAATGGTTGCTAAAATGGGAAGAGGTCTGTCCATGATAGGGCATTCCTCTGCATTCTTGACATCTCAGTCAATCAGACAAGTCCTACAGGCCCTAGTTTTGTTGCACCTGGACTACTGCCCAGCTGTGTGGTCATGTGCGGAAAAGAAAGTGAAAGTGCCAGTAACATGCATGTCAGTCTCTCCTGGTTCAAAGTTGAAGAGAAATTGACTGCATCACTATTGGTCTTTCTGCGAGGTATTGATATGTTGAAGATACTGAACTGTCTGTTCAAGCAGTTGGCACACAGTTCGGACACTCATCGGTACAACACAAGACATGCAACCAGAGGTCTCTTCACAGTCCCCATGTCCTGAACAGAGGTTGAGAAACATACAGTTTTAAATAGAGCCATGACGACATGGAACTCTCGACATGGAACCTTCGATGGCCACTGTCACGCTCTTCACTGATGAATCCCGGTTTCAACTGTACTGGGCAGATGGCAGAGCGGAGAGATGGCAGAGCGGAGAGATGGCAGAGCGGAGAGCGCGGTGTGCTGATGACAATGTTGTGAACAGAATGCTCCATGAGCTACGGACAATGAACACAACTGCATTTTATCAATGGCAATTTGAATGCACAGGTGCATACTCACCAGACATGTCACCCATTGAGCATGTTTGGCATGCTCTGGATCAACGTGTACGACAGCGTGTTCCAGTTCCTGCCAATATCCAGCAACTTCGCACAGCCATTGAAGAGGACTTGGACAACTTTCCACAGGCCACAATCAACAATCACAACAATCACAATCAACATACTGACTGGTTTTCTGATCCATGCCCCTACTTTTTTTTAAGGTAACTTGGACCAACAGATGCATATTCCAGTCATGTGAAATCCATAGATTAGAGCTTAATTTATTTATTTCAATTGACTGATTTCCTTAAATGAACTGAAACTCAGTAAAATCTTTGAAATGGTTGCATATTGCGTTTATGTTTTTGTTCTGTGTTGTCTAGTGGGTTTGCTGGCATGCATAAAATAAAATAAAAATGTGGCGATTTTAGCAGGCATATTTATTTAGTATTTTTATGCATGCCAGCAACACAACACTAAACAATACATTAATTGCACTATAACGGTGACAGACAGTGCCCACGTAAAGCTGTCTCAACAGCAGAGTCCCAACAGCAGTTTCAATACCTTACCACTGGCTATCAGAATACCTGTTAGAGAAGGTATCAGGAGCTTGCAGGGATTTGTAGTCTTGTATGATGTCTACTTTGATACTAATTAACATTTTCGAATCTGAGAGTAAATAGAGCTGAATATATTGATAAAAGTCACCTTGTCTGACATGGTTATCAAAACATCACGCCAGGGTAAGCCTACACAGGAACATAGCCCTTATTTTAAGTGTTCCTAAAATCCCATGTGGGAAAAATTAATGGTGGAAATATTATTGGAACCATTTTGCGCTATATATGGCAACCAGAGTATGGGCAAGTGGATGTGTTGAAAGGAGCGAGTGTATGAAAAGCGAATCAGCTACAGTCAATATTTGGACATTGACCAAGTTATCATTTGGCTCTGTACGCCACCACAATGGATTTGAAAGGAAACAATCAAGATGAGCTGAAAGTTTGAGGGTAATTACATCCAACTCGGGTGAAAGGTGTAGGATTTACAGCACTTTTTATATGTGGTCCCCACAATTTTAGGATCTCAAAATTAATTGGACAAACTAACAATCGTAAATGAAATTGTGAGTTTTAATACTTGGTTGTAAATCCTTTGAGGTCAATGACTGCCTGAAGTCTGGAACCCATAGACATCACCAGATGCTGTGTTTCAAATCAAATCAAATTTGATTTGTCACATACACATGGTTAGCAGATGTTAATGCGAGTGTAGCGAAATGCTTGTGCTTCTAATTCCGACAATGCAGTAATAACCAACGAGTAATCTAACCTAACAATTTCACAACAGCTACCTTATACACACAAGTGTAAAGGGATGAAGAATATGTACATAAAGATATATGAATGAGTGATGGTACAGAACGGCAACGGCATATGAGTACAGTATATACATATCAGATGAGTAATGTAGGGTATGTAAACATATAAAAGTGGCATTGTTTAAAGTGGCTAGTGATACATTACATCAAGATGGCAAGATGCAGTAGATGGTATAGAGTACAGTATATACATATGAGATGAGTAATGTAGGGTATGTAAACATTATATTAAGTGGCATTGTTTAAAATGGCTAGTGATACATTTTTTACATGTATGGCAGCAGCCACTCAATGTTAGTGGTGGCTGTTTAACAGTCTGATGGCCTTGAGATAGAAGCTGTTTTTCAGTCTCTCGGTCCCTGCTTTGATGCACCTGTACTGACCTCGCCTTCTGGATGATAGCGGGGTGAACAGGCAGTGGCTCGGGTGGTTGTTGTACTTGATGATCTTTAGGCCTTCCTGTGACATCGGGTGCTGTAGGTGTCCTGGAGGGAAGGTAGTTTGCCCCCGGTGATGCGTTGTGCAGACCTCACTACCCTCTGGAGAGCCTTACGGTTGTGGGCGGAGCAGTTGCCGTACCAGGCGGTGATACAGCCCGACAGGATGCTCTCGATTGTGCATCTGTAGAAGTTTGTGAGTGCTTATGGTGACATGGCGAATTTCTTCAACCTCCTGAGGCGCTGCTGCGCCTTCTTCACCATGCTGTCTGTGTGGGTGGACCAATTCAGTTTGTCCGTGATGTGTACGCCGAGGAACTTAAAACTTTCTACCCTCTCCTCTACTGTCCCGTCGATGTGGATAGGGGTGTGCTCTCTCTGCTGTTTCCTGAAGTCCACGATCATCTCCTTTGTTTTGTTGACGTTGAGTGTGAGGTTATTTTCCAGACACCACACTCCGAGGGCCCTCACCTCCTCCCCGTAGGCCATCTCGTTGTTGTTGGTAATCAAGTCTACCACTGTAGTGTCATCTGCAAACTTCATGATTGAGTTGGAGACGTGCATGGCCACGCAGTCATGGGTGAACAGGGAGTACAGGAGAGGGCTGAGAACGCACCCTTGTGGGGCCCCTGTGTTGAGGATCAGCGGGGTGGAGGTGCTGTTTCCTATGTTTAGATGAAGCACGGTGATATCAAATTAATCTGTTATATAAATAACCAAAATATCTGACATTGTATTCCCATCTGAAGGTCTGTGCTTTTAAATGGTTGAAAGCACATTGATAGACATTTATGTGACATCTAAATAACAAATCTGACAGTGATGGATCCGCTGATCTGGATCCAGCTACTCACACAGAAGGTGAAAGCATGAATTAATTATCCAACATACTGGCAACATTGACCTCTGGAAACCTTTCTCTTTCATGTTGACACTATGTTATTGATAATTAGCTTATCAGAATAATTAATGATTCATTGTTCTGTCTTCCAAAGGGTCCAAGGACATGTAACTTTGAATGGAAAAATCCCAAAGCTCTCTTTTTTGATTTGAGAATTTTCAGTTTTGTCCTTGGATGGCTTGCCTCGTCTCCTAATCCTTTCACCGCCTGCTGGAGTTGATTTTGTGCTCAGCTTGGACTGTGTACTTGTCCATCAGATTTGCACAGAACAGCATATTTAGCCAAGCAGCTTGTGTATGTGTGTGTGTGTGTGTGTGTGCGTGCGTGCGTGCGTGCGTGCGTGCGTGCGTGCGTGCGTGCGTGCGTGTGTGTGTGTGTGTGTGTGTGTGTGTGTGTGTGGACGTGTCGGTTGGTTCTTCTATATAATGTTCCTTGTTTTACTATCCTTGTAAAACAAGGCCATTTCAGACATTTTGCCGGTCCCCACAAGGAAAAAGGCTATTTTAGGGTTATGGTTAGAATTAAGTTATGGGTTAGGTTTATGGTTAGGGTTAGAGTTAGTTTTAGGATTAAGGATTTGGAGGTTTCAGACAGTGCTAGTTCAGGTCTTCTGCCTGGGGAGGCTTCAGACAGTACTGGCTCAGGTCAGGCCCACTGCCTGGGCCCTCTGCCTGGGCCCTCTGCCTGGGCCCTCTGCCTGGGCCCTCTGCCTGGGCCCTCTGCCTGGGCCTCTGCCTGGGCCCTCTGCCTGGGCCCTCTGCCTGGGCCCTCTGCCTGGGCCCTCTGCCTGGGCCCTCTGCCTGGGCCCTCTGCCTGGGCCCTCTGCCTGGGCCCTCTGCCTGGGCCCTCTGCCTGGGCCCTCTGCCTGGGCCCTCTGCCTGGGCCCTCTGCCTGGGCCCTCTGCCTGGGTGGCCCAGTGTAATGAGAGATGTCTAATCACTTCTCTCAGTAATTAATGAGCAATCACTGAAAGGCAAACAAATGGGAATTACAAGATTGTGGCACTCAGCGAAAGATCAGAGCACAGGGCTCAAACTGTTCAGAGGATTTACATGAGGGATAATCAACGAGGGGCGTTGTGTTCTATGGAAAATAATGAACGACGTGGAAAGTGTGTTCCACAACGCGCTAGCGGAGTGGAACTGACATTGCACAGAGTTCCATTATATTCCAGAGAACGCATAGAGCCCCGAGTTGATTATCCCTTTTATACCATGGCTATAATTTAACACATTAGCCGCTAGAAATGTGTTCATTTGCCGGTAGAAATGTGTTCAACATCCACTGACGTAGCTAGCAAGTTTACTAGATAGCTAGCTACATTAGTTGCCGTGGTAAACAGACTTGCTAGTTTAGCTAACCAAACCATCAGTCCTAGCTTGCCATTATGACAATCGAATTCAACAATGCTATGTTTTCAATTCTACATTTTTTTTCAAAAGCAGCTCAAAAACAGAACATGTAAAAATAAACTATAGCCATTGAATTCCACTGTGCAAATATACTGTGCCTTATTTATTTATTATACACCGGTTACCAACGTAATTAGAGCAGTAACAATAAATAATTTGTCATACCCGTGGTTTACTGGCTTTCAGCCAATGAGCATTCAGGGCTCAAACCACCCAGTTTATAAATAGAAATAATCACCGCCCTAGAATGCCCTTCAAGCCAATAAGAAACAAGTATTCAACAATACCATGGTGTACATTTTGTGGTGTGTTCGTAAATTCAATCTGAAGTGCCAGAGTGTGCTCTGGGCGTTCATAAATTCAGAGCTTTGTCAGATTGTCAATTCGTAAATTCAGAGCGGTTTGCTCTCTGAGCGTTCTGACCTCACGAAGGCAGTCAAGCACCCAAAATAACTGGCTAACTTTGGCCAGCTTGCTAGCTACTTCCAGACACAAATGAGAGAACAGCTCACTCTGACCATTTTACTCATCCTAGCAGAGCTGGTTATGCTGTTTTCATGTTATCCAGAGTGTTGGTGACTGTAACTGTGCTGCTGGCAACAATTTAATTACGCTTTTTTGCCAACGTTTACTGACACCGACCATATTCAAGGGGTGTTGAGCGTTGGTAAATTCATCAGTTATTCTGCGCTCTGGCACACTCAGACGAGTTTACGAACGCACCCTTAATAGAGAATTGGAAACATGGGTGGAAATTGTTGCTCTAACTGTACAGTGTATTAAGATACATCACAAGCAAAATATAAGGAACGATGGAGTGGAGGGAATCTTGGCTGAGTACACTGTAAAAAAAAAAAAAAAAAGTGTATAATTTTACAGAATATTCAAAGTAGGTTAAATTTGCTTGCTTTTTGCAGTTTAAAAAATAAAAGGTAAAACAGAGTAAAATGACAGAGATTCCTTATAAAAATGTAAGAAAAATGCAGAAAAACTCACTCTTTATGTTTCTAGAACCACATCGCAGTTGAGAATCAATTCATGTTTAGATGGAGTAATGATCTCATGTACTGATTTTTTTGTTGTTGTTGCCCAACGCCCAATTATGAAAACTTGAGAGTCTGTCCCTGAGATAATATAGCCATATCCTGCAGGCTCATTTTTATGGTAGCGGTGGACAACAGCAGCTTTCTGCACTGAATATATTCCTCGGTTTAAAGAAGGCAGTGACCTGGCTGGAAATAAACGTTCATCAAATCTGTATGATGGCACAGAATATTAAGCTGTTCCTGAAATCAACATTCCATGTCAAAGAGTTTTCTGGGACACACAGTAAGGATGGCTCAGTATTTGTGTCAATGTACCAATGTATCGACAAAAGTTTGGGGGTACGCCTATATCATGATTCCTTTTCATTGCAAGGTGTATTTAGATGCTATGTCCTTATAACAGTTGGTGTGTTTGACGATGGCCATATTTCAAGATGTTCATTATAATCAGAAAGACCCATTTTCAAACAGGAATAACTAGTGTCTTTCTCTGTTTTGTCATGTTGTTGTTGTGAGAATAATGAATGTTTCCACCTCTTCTCCAACCCTCATTTGGCTGGGAGTCAGTACTCCTGCAGTCACTAGGTGTTTTCTATAAAAGCCATTGTGGATCCTCAATGATACTCAGTGTCTCCTTGTAATTGGCAGACCAAATGAAGAGATGGTTGAAAGTAGTCACTGCCTCATTGCGAATGTCCTTCATTATGAGATGAGAGAGACTTCGATGTCCTTTTTAGAATCAAAGCCACAGGGGGAGACACTGGTTTCTGGCACTGATGACACTGCATGTGGCAGTTGAGCCAGGATGATAACAGGGTGCCATCCTCTCTAGATCAACCAGGTCAGAGAGGAGGCTTTAGTAGGTGCAGAGAAAGGGAGAAGCTGTTTTGAGTGGGTGTCTTCTAAACTACAGGAGACAGGCCAGAGAAAACCATTACTCCGAAACAAGGCTGAAGGTCTTATGATTCATCTGTACCAGCGGAGAGGACGGTTGAAGACACCGGTTGGTCAGGACAACTTCACAGTTTGATGCAGAGTTGACTGTAAAATGTAATACTACAAAATGTTCCTACACCCAGAATGTGCATATTGAGGCTTAGGTTTGTTTTGGTATTTTACCTCCTTTTATTATCATCCATTATTCAATGTTTAAAAAAGATGTAAGAATGTGCCAACCTATGCAAAGGACTGACTGACAACATTACAACAGTGTAAAATGATAACCCAAATTGTACCTTTTGTTGGCTAGGTCAACTAGTCACATTTTTTTTCTTCGTAAAGGGCTGCTGCTATTCTCTTATCAGTGCTGGGCCGCTGATCTCAACAGCTGTCTGTAGCCATGAGAGGCAGCCAGACACATTGTTTGGGCAGAATTCATTAGGTTTGGTTTCCTTCCCAGGGCCCAGTATCAAAGTCCTATCTGCTAATAAGACACTTAGACTGTAATTACAGTTCAATATACGTGGCAGAGGAAAGGCTCTGATTAAACAGTAATGAGAAGACCTGTAAAGTAAAGGGGGGTGCAGAAATGGATAGACAAAGCGTAAGCCCTTGGCACTTCCAACTTTACAGATCATACAAACCTTTATTCAGCGTGTGTGTGTTTGTTTTGTCAGATGTATGCTCGTTTTTTTTTCATGTTAGGAAATCTCAACGGTCATTGGAGCAGTGGCGGATTTAGGTATAGGCGAAGTGGGCAGCCAGAATGGTGACATTTACGCGATCGGTTTTCTATCGCTCATTTGCAAGTCACATCAATAATATCATGTCACCGTGTGGGACTGTGGGTCAATTCATCTAGTCGGAGTGAGCCCCCTGATTCTAGTTTGTGAGCTAGGCAGGCTACTGCCTGGGAAGGTCTCCCACTCAGAAGTACGAGATGGGGAGGGGAGCGGGGGTAGGTTGACCTCAGGTCTCCCCACTGGAAGTCCGAGGCAGGGGGAGCCGGAGAATCTATCAAATAGCGCACCTCTAACTTTGTACAGTACTAATACAATTAGTCAAATCAGTCACACTACGAAATGCTACCAAATAAACCACAATTCATTCATAATCCTGTGAATATATAGTTTCACAGACATATTTTTGCATTTTTTTCTGGTTTGTGAGAAATCGTTAAGAATAATATAAAACCAGTCTGCACACCACCAAGGTGAATTGGTTTAGTCTTGCTGAAGGGGGGGTTCGCCCAGGGAGCCATACAAGCTAGAACCGCCACTGCATTGGAGTTAGCACTTATCCGCAATGTATTGCTAGTCTCCTTCAGCACGACATCTCCCTCTCTCCAGAATATGTCACTTATCTCAGGAAACAATAGAAATACACCGTGGGTAATTGAAATCACTGATGGAGAGGCAATGTAAGAGGCAATGTAAGAGGCAATGTAAGGCCATTTTAACACAGAGGCCTAATTCATGAGTTTTGGGTACGAATGGTTTTGCTTTATTAAATGCAAATGAGTGCCGTTGTGGTGGCTAAGCTGTGGTCCGTTTTATCAGGCAGTAGGAAAGGATTATCAGCACTGTGACAGACAGCCACACACACTGTTATCTCCTCTTCACACGAACAACTCCTCGCCGCACCGCCACAATTACAGGTAGCACTCAGGAGGCGATGCTTACACTGCACTAATGGGAGAAAGCAAGAGCCCATCATACTTTTCTGTGAAAGGATGCCATTTTGCCATCAAAATCTCCTGAATATCATCTCTTTGTCTGTTCTTGTGTATCGATTAGGGCTCTCTTCTAGTTTAGCTGGGTTTAGCTGGCTTTGAGAGTCTGTCCCTGAGATAATATAGCCATATCCTGCAGGCTCATTTTTATGGTAGCGGTGGACAGCAGCAGCTTTCTGCACTGAATATATTCCTCGGTTTTAAAGAAGGCAATGACCTGGCTGGAAATAAACGTTCATCAAATCTGTATGATGGCACAGAATATTAAGCTGTTCCTGAAATCAACGTTCCATGTCAAAGAGTTTTCTGGGACACACAGTAAGGATGGCTCAGTATTTGTGTCAATGTACCAATGTATCGACAAAAGTTTGAGGGTACGCCTACATCATGATTCCTTTTCATTGCAAGGTGTATTTAGATGCTATGTCCTTATAACAGTTGGTGTGTTTGACGATGGCACATCTGTTTTTTTACTCTTGAAGGAGAGATTGCAGTGACATCGAAATGTAAGCAGACAGCTTATTTCCAGTAGGTGGAGCTGTTTGTCATACAGTATGAAGTCTTCTGATGAAGACGTCTTGCTTAGCCTAAGTTCCCGTAGAAGACGGCTTCATCCCCAGACCTAAACTGAGACAGAAAGGGATAAAAATCATCACTCTCACTGACCTGTCAGGGCTATGCACTACTGTTCCTAGTGGGAATCACTGACCTGTCAGGGCTATGCACTACTGTTCCTAGTGGGAATCACTGACCTGTCAGGGCTATGCACTACTGTTCCTAGTGGGAATCACTGACCTGTCAGGGCTATGCACTACTGTTCCTAGTGGGAATCACTGACCTGTCAGGGCTATGCACTACTGTTCCTAGTGGGAATCACTGACTTGTCAGGGCTATGCACTACTGTTCCTAGTGGGAATCACTGACCCGTCAGGGCTAAGCACTACTGTTCCTAGTGGGAATCACTGACCTGTCAGGGCTATGCACTACTGTTCCTAGTGGGAATCACTGACCTGTCAGGGCTATGCACTACTGTTCCTAGTGGGAATCACTGACCTGTCAGGGCTATGCACTACTGATCCTAGTGGGAATCACTGACCTGTCAGAGCTATGCACTACTGTTCCTAGTGGGAATCACTGACCTGTCAGGGCTATGCACTACTGTTCCTAGTGGGAATCACTGACCTGTCAGGGCTATGCACTACTGTTCCTAGTGGGAATCACTGACCTGTCAGGGCTATGCACTACTGTTCCTAGTGGGAATCACTGACCTGTCAGGGCTATGCACTACTGTTCCTAGTGGGAATCACTGACCTGTCAGGGCTATGCACTACTGTCCCTAGTGGGAATCACTGACCTGTCAGGGCTATGCACTACTGTTCCTAGTGGGAATCACTGACTTGTCAGGGCTATGCACTACTGTTCCTAGTGGGAATCACTGACCTGTCAGGGCTATGCACTACTGTTCCTAGTGGGAATCACTGACCTGTCAGGGCTAAGCACTACTGTTCCTAGTGGGAATCACTGACCTGTCAGGGCTATGCACTACTGTTCCTAGTGGGAATCACTGACCTGTCAGGGCTATGCAATACTGTTTCTAGTGGGAATCACTGACCTGTCAGGGCTATGCACTACTGTTCCTAGTGGGAATCACTGACCTGTCAGGGCTATGCACTACTGTTCCTAGTGGGAATCACTGACCTGTCAGGGCTATGCACTACTGTTCCTAGTGGGAATCACTGACCTGTCAGGGCTATGCACTACTGTTCCTAGTGGGAATCACTGACCTGTCAGGGCTATGCACTACTGTTCCTAGTGGGAATCACTGACCTGTCAGGGCTATGCACTACTGTCCCTAGTGGGAATCACTGACCTGTCAGGGCTATGCACTACTGTCCCTAGTGGGAATCACTGACCTGTCAGGGCTATGTACTACTGTCCCTAGTGGGAATCACTGACCTGTCAGGGCTATGCACTACTGTCCCTAGTGGGAATCACTGACCTGTCAGGGCTATGCACTACTGTTCCTAGTGGAAATCACTGACCTGTCAGGGCTATGCACTACTGTTCCTAGTGGGAATCACTGACTTGTCAGGGCTATGCACTACTGTTCCTAGTGGGAATCACAGACCTGTCAGGGCTATACACTACTGTCCCTAGTGGGAATCATTGACCTGTCAGGGCTATGCACTACTGTTCCTAGTGGGAATCACTGACCTGTCAGGGCTATGCACTACAGTCCCTAGTGGGAATCACTGACCTGTCAGGGATATGCACTACTGTTCCTAGTGGGAATCACTGACCTGTCAGGGCTATGCACTACTGTTCCTAGTGGGAATCACTGACCTGTCAGGGCTATGCACTACTGTTCCTAGTGGGAATCACTGACCTGTCAGGGCTATGCACTACTGTTCCTAGTGGGAATCACTGACCTGTCAGGGCTATGCACTACTGTTCCTAGTGGGAATCACTGACCTGTCAGGGCTATGCACTACTGTTCCTAGTTGGAATCATTGACCTGTCAGGGCTATGCACTACTGTTCCTAGTGGGAATCACTGACCTGTCAGGGCTATGCACTACTGTTCCTAGTGGGAATCACTGACCTGTCAGGGCTATGCACTACTGTTCCTAGTGGGAATCACTGACTTGTCAGGGCTATGCACTACTGTCCCTAGTGGGAATCACGGACCTGTCAGGGCTATACACTACTGTCCCTAGTGGGAATCATTGACCTGTCAGGGCTATGCACTACTGTTCCTAGTGGGAATCACTGACCTGTCAGGGCTATGCACTACAGTCCCTAGTGGGAATCACTGACCTGTCAGGGATATGCACTACTGTTCCTAGTGGGAATCACTGACCTGTCAGGGCTATGCACTACTGTTCCTAGTGGGAATCACTGACCTGTCAGGGCTATGCACTACTGTTCCTAGTGGGAATCACTGACCTGTCAGGGCTATGCACTACTGTTCCTAGTGGGAATCACTGACCTGTCAGGGCTATGCACTACTGTTCCTAGTGGGAATCACTGACCTGTCAGGGCTATGCACTACTGTTCCTAGTTGGAATCATTGACCTGTCAGGGCTATGCACTACTGTTCCTAGTGGGAATCACTGACCTGTCAGGGCTATGCACTACTGTTCCTAGTCGGAATCACTGACTTGTCAGGGCTATGCACTACTGTTCCTAGTGGGAATCACTGACTTGTCAGGGCTATGCACTACTGTCCCTAGTGGGAATCACTGACCTGTCAGGGCTATGCACTACTGTCCCTAGTGGGAATCACTGACTTGTCAGGGCTATGCACTACTGTTCCTAGTGGGAATCACTGACTTGTCAGGGCTATGCACTACTGTCCCTAGTGGGAATCACTGACCTGTCAGGGCTATGCACTACTGTACCTAGTGGGAATCACTGACCTGTCAGGGCTATGCACTACTGTTCCTAGTGGGAATCACTGACCTGTCAGGGATATGCACTACTGTTCCTAATGGGAATCACTGACTTGTCAGGGCTATGCACTACTGTTCCTAGTGGGAATCACTGACCTGTCAGGGCTATGCACTACTGTTCCTAGTGGGAATCACTGACTTGTCAGGGCTATGCACTACTGTCCCTAGTGGGAATCACAGACCTGTCAGGGCTATGCACTACTGTCCCTAGTGGGAATCACTGACCTGTCAGGGCTATGCACTACTGTTCCTAGTGGGAATCACTGACCTGTCAGGGCTATGCACTACAGTCCCTAGTGGGAATCACTGACCTGTCAGGGCTATGCACTACTGTTCCTAGTGGGAATCACTGACCTGTCAGGGCTATGCACTACAGTCCCTAGTGGGAATCACTGACCTGTCAGGGATATGCACTACTGTTCCTAGTGGGAATCACTGACCTGTCAGGGCTATGCACTACTGTTCCTAGTGGGAATCACTGACCTGTCAGGGCTATGCACTACTGTTCCTAGTGGGAATCACTGACCTGTCAGGGCTATGCACTACTGTTCCTAGTGGGAATCACTGACCTGTCAGGGCTATGCACTACTGTTCCTAGTGGGAATCACTGACCTGTCAGGGCTATGCACTACTGTTCCTAGTTGGAATCATTGACCTGTCAGGGCTATGCACTACTGTTCCTAGTGGGAATCACTGACCTGTCAGGGCTATGCACTACTGTTCCTAGTGGGAATCACTGACCTGTCAGGGCTATGCACTACTGTTCCTAGTGGGAATCACTGACTTGTCAGGGCTATGCACTACTGTCCCTAGTGGGAATCACAGACCTGTCAGGGCTATACACTACTGTCCCTAGTGGGAATCATTGACCTGTCAGGGCTATGCACTACTGTTCCTAGTGGGAATCACTGACCTGTCAGGGCTATGCACTACAGTCCCTAGTGGGAATCACTGACCTGTCAGGGATATGCACTACTGTTCCTAGTGGGAATCACTGACCTGTCAGGGCTATGCACTACTGTTCCTAGTGGGAATCACTGACCTGTCAGGGCTATGCACTACTGTTCCTAGTGGGAATCGCTGACCTGTCAGGGCTATGCACTACTGTTCCTAGTGGGAATCACTGACCTGTCAGGGCTATGCACTACTGTTCCTAGTGGGAATCACTGACCTGTCAGGGCTATGCACTACTGTTCCTAGTTGGAATCATTGACCTGTCAGGGCTATGCACTACTGTTCCTAGTGGGAATCACTGACCTGTCAGGGCTATGCACTACTGTTCCTAGTCGGAATCACTGACTTGTCAGGGCTATGCACTACTGTTCCTAGTGGGAATCACTGACTTGTCAGGGCTATGCACTACTGTCCCTAGTGGGAATCACTGACCTGTCAGGGCTATGCACTACTGTCCCTAGTGGGAATCACTGACTTGTCAGGGCTATGCACTACTGTTCCTAGTGGGAATCACTGACTTGTCAGGGCTATGCACTACTGTCCCTAGTGGGAATCACTGACCTGTCAGGGCTATGCACTACTGTACCTAGTGGGAATCACTGACCTGTCAGGGCTATGCACTACTGTTCCTAGTGGGAATCACTGACCTGTCAGGGATATGCACTACTGTTCCTAATGGGAATCACTGACTTGTCAGGGCTATGCACTACTGTTCCTAGTGGGAATCACTGACCTGTCAGGGCTATGCACTACTGTTCCTAGTGGGAATCACTGACTTGTCAGGGCTATGCACTACTGTCCCTAGTGGGAATCACAGACCTGTCAGGGCTATGCACTACTGTCCCTAGTGGGAATCACTGACCTGTCAGGGCTATGCACTACTGTTCCTAGTGGGAATCACTGACCTGTCAGGGCTATGCACTACAGTCCCTAGTGGGAATCACTGACCTGTCAGGGATATGCACTACTGTTCCTAGTGGGAATCACTGACCTGTCAGGGCTATGCACTACTGTTCCTAGTGGGAATCACTGACTTGTCAGGGCTATGCACTACTGTCCCCAGTGGGAATCACTGACCTGTCAGGGCTATGCACAACTGTTCCTAGTGGGAATCACTGACCTGTCAGGGCTATGCACTACTGTTCCTAGTGGAAATCACTGACCTGTCAGGGCTATGCACTACTGTTCCTAGTGGGAATCACTGACCTGTCAGGGCTATGCACTACTGTTCCTAGTGGGAATCACTGACCTGTCAGGGCTATGCACTACTGTTCCTAGTGGGAATCACTGACCTGTCAGGGCTATGCACTACTGTTCCTAGTGGGAATCACTGACTTGTCAGGGCTATGCACTACTGTTCCTAGTGGGAATCACTGACGACTTGTCAGGGCTATGCACTACTGTCCCTAGTGGGAATCACTGACCTGTCAGGGCTATGCACTACTGTCCCTAGTGGGAATCACTGACTTGTCAGGGCTATGCACTACTGTTCCTAGTGGGAATCACTGACTTGTCAGGGCTATGCACTACTGTCCCTAGTGGGAATCACTGACCTGTCAGGGCTATGCACTACTGTTCCCAGTGGGAATCACTGACCTGTCAGGGCTATGCACTACTGTTCCTAGTGGGAATCACTGACCTGTCAGGGATATGCACTACTGTTCCTAGTGGGAATCACTGACTTGTCAGGTCTATGCACTACTGTTCCTAGTGGGAATCACTGACCTGTCAGGGCTATGCACTACTGTTCCTAGTGGGAATCACTGACTTGTCAGGGCTATGCACTACTGTCCCTAGTGGGAATCACTGACCTGTCAGGGCTAAGCACTACTGTCCCTAGTGGGAATCACTGACCTGTCAGGGCTATGCACTACTGTTCCTAGTGGGAATCACTGACCTGTCAGGGCTATGCACTACAGTCCCTAGTGGGAATCACTGACCTGTCAGGGATATGCACTACTGTTCCTAGTGGGAATCACTGACCTGTCAGGGCTATGCACTACTGTTCCTAGTGGGAATCACTGACTTGTCAGGGCTATGCACTACTGTCCCCAGTGGGAATCACTGACCTGTCAGGGCTATGCACTACTGTTCCTAGTGGGAATCACTGACCTGTCAGGGCTATGCACTACTGTTCCTAGTGGGAATCACTGACCTGTCAGGGCTATGCACTACTGTTCCTAGTGGGAATCACTGACTTGTCAGGGCTATGCACTACTGTTCCTAGTGGGAATCACTGACTTGTCAGGGCTATGCACTACTGTTCCTAGTGGGAATCACTCGACAGCCTAACCGGAACCCTAGCTTCATGTCCACACTCCGGTTCAACCCTAAACCTTAACCCTAGTATCGTGTCCATATCTCAGTTCAACCCTAACCATAACTCTAAACATAACCCTTGTTTGGGTAGGTTTTTACCGCATCACATGGATGCACCATCCAAGTTGATTGACTAGGCTCCTCTTGGACCGGTTGGTGCTGTATAACATAATCTTTCTCTTTGTCCATATTTAGCACAGTAACAGTAAACAAGGCCATGGCAGCTCTCTCTATTGCTGCCACTGTCCAGTCTAGGATACTGTATGCTCAAGGTGTCCTGGCCCCTGCAGCCGCCTCTCCTCTCCCACACCCATTATCTCTTCATCTGTCACTCCATTTTTATACCTCTCCATCTATCTCTCCCTCTATCTATTGATTGGCACCCTGGCCGCGGGGGCTTTGTGTGATTGTGCCTGTGTGTCACGTCCTTCCCTCTCTCACCTCCATACGGACAGCTGAGCCCCCTCAAATACACACACAAACACACACTCCATCAGTACCATCTTCTCTAATCCCAGAGTCCGCCCGTGGCTATTTCTGTCCCTGTGTGTCTCTCACACGTCCATTCCACATCCCTCGCTACAAAGCTGTCACAGAGACAGAGGCCAGGCCGCTCTCTCTCTCTCTATCTCAGAGGTACACTAACCGCAGGAGAGGAGATATTTAAATAGCTCTGCTGAACTGGTAGTTGTGCATAATGATCCATGTTGCCAGTTTGGCTGTTCTTATCTATAAATTCCCCTTTACATGTTCCCCTCAGTGTTCTGTAATCTTCTGTTGCACTGCAATGTTTTCACACCCGTCACAATCTTTGACATTGAGTCACTGCACTTGTTTGTTTGCACTAGAGAACTAAATAGATTCAGACTTTCCATTGTGTACAGTAAAATCAGATTGACTTGTTCTGAGTTTTACACACCGATTACCCAAGCTGTTTGGCTTCATGTTTACTCCTCTTTCGTATTTTTTCTTCCTCTCTCTCCCTCTCACCGCCTCTCCACCTTTCCCCCCTTTCTCCGCCGTCTCACACGGGGCCAGGGGAATCCTGGGTTGTAATCACAGTCACAGGGTCAGGACTGCTTGGGTTTGGGGCCGAGCTGATCCAGCCTTTGCTCCAGCCACACCATCCCTCTGGTGCCATTCAGGCAGCTCAGAGCTGTTTCAAATTAAAAGTGTGGCCATCCCTCCCAGCTTTGAACCCCCACTGCCTCTCTCCCCAATGCTCAGTGGTGGGGACCAGAGTGATGAATTTTCACAGCACTAAGCTAATAACATTGAGCGAGAGAAAACAAGTTGAACCACAAGAATATGAGGGGGAAAAAACACTTCTGTTGGTAATGAGGGATTTATGATCGTGGAGACTGGCTTTATAGCCACAAGAAAATAAAAAAACAAACATTCAAATGGGTTTACAGAGGAAACTAGGTCCCATAATTTCAGGAAAGAGGGAAACCGAGGAACTTAAGTGCATTACACAAGAGGAATACGTTTATCACATGAAAGGGCCACACTGCCCCAGTCTCTCTCTCTCTCTCTCTTTATTAAATTAAGTTAATAAAGAAAATCATACCTCTAAACTGTCATACAGCACTATATGTCACTGGCTGAAAGGTCTAAATATGTATAAAAACAGTCACACAACCTCAAACTTGTCCAGTCCTGAAGGGTATGACAACACTGTGTCCCATCTGGAGGACAGAATTGAGTGTGACACCCCAGTGGCTGCAGAGAGAGACATTACTGTGCATCCTATAACTTGTATTTATTTTATTTTGTCATTTACTAGACGTTCTTATGTAGAGTGACTTACAGTAGTGAGCGCATACATTGTTCATACTTTTTCGTATAGTCAGAGATGACACGTTTTGAATGTTAATGGGAAACACTATAAAGGGTACAGGATGCTAAATACATAGAATGTAAGTGGTAACAAATGATTAATCACAATAGGATGCAAAGTAGCTGCAACATCAGAAATAAACTATATCTCCAAAGTCGATACGATTCTTGAGTGGGATTTAAGCTCTTAAAATGAAAAAAAGACTAACAAACACAGTAGTTGATTTGCGTTGAGCTAGACATGGCCCAGTGCAAGATCTGCTTCATACATTCTGACTCCATCACACCCCATGTCAAATCAAATCCAATCATATTTTATTTGTCACATGCGCCGAATACAACAGGTGTGGACCTTACCGTGAAATGCTTACTTACAAGCCCTTAACCAACAATGCAGTTCAAGAAATAGAGTTAATAAAATATTTACTAAATAAACTGAAGTTAATTTTTTTTTATCAATCACAAGGTAATACAAGAAATGTACAAAACAATAACGAGGCAATATACAGAGTCAATGTGCGGGGGTACAGGTTAATCGAGGTAATTTGTAGAGTGACTATGCATAGATAACTAACAGCAAGTAGCAGCGTGGAGGGGGGGGGTCAATGTAAATAGTCCGGTTGGCTATTTCATTAGTTTAGTTGTTTAGCAGTCTTACGGCTTGGTGGTAGAAGCTGTTAAGGAGCTTTTTGGTCCTAGACTTTGCACTCTGCTACCACTTGCCATGCGATAGCAGAGAGAACAGTCTTTGACAATTTTTTGGGCCTTCCTCTGACACCACCTAGTATATAGGTCCTGGATGTCAGGAAGCTTGGCCCCAGTGATGTACTGGGCCATACGCACTACCCTCTGTAGCTCCTTTCGGTCAGATGCTGAGCAGTTGCCATACCAGGCGGTGATGCAACCGGTCAGGATGCTCTCTATGGTGCAGCTGTAGAACTTTTTGAGGATCTGGGGACCATGCCAAATCTTTTCAGTCTCCTGAATGGAAAAGGTGTTGTCGTGTCCTCTTCACAACTATCTTGGTGTCTTTGGTGATGTGGACACCAAGGAACTTGTAACTCTCGACCTGCTCCACTTCAGTCCCGTCTATTTTAATGGTGGACTGTTCGGCCCTCCTTTTCCTGTAGTCCACGATCAGCTCCTTTGTCTTGCTCATATTGAGAGAGAGGTTGTTGTCCTGGCACCACACTGCCAGGTCTCTGACCTCCTCCCTATAGGCTGTCTCATCATTGTGGGTGATCAAGCTTACCACTGTTGTGTCGTCAGCAAACTTAATGATGGTGTTGGAGTCGTGCTTGGCCACGCAGTCGTGGGTGAACAGGGAGTACAGGAGGGGACTAAGCACACACCCCTGAGGCGTCCCAGTGTTGAGGATCAGTGTGGCAGATGTGTTGTTGTCTACCCTTACCACCTGGGGGCGGCACATCAGGAAGTCCAGGATCCAGTTGCAGAGGGAGGTGTTTAGTCCCAGGGTCCTTAGGTTAGTGATGAGCTTTGTGGGCACTATGGTGTTGAATGCTGAGTTGTAGTCAATGAACAGCATTCTCACATAGGTGTTCGTTTTGTCTATGTGGGAAAGGGCCGTGTGTAGTAAGATTGAGATTGCGTCATCTGTGGATCTGTTAGGGCGGTATGCGAATTGGAGTGGGTCTAGGGTTTCTGGTATGATGGTGTTGATGTGAGCCATGACCAGCCTTTCAAAGCACTTCATGGCTACTGACGTTTGTGCTACAGGGCGGTAATCATTTAGGCAGGCTACCTTCGCTATCTTGGGCACAGGGACTATGGTAGTCTGTTTGAAACATGTAGCTATTACAGACTCGGCCAGAGAGAGTTTGAAAATGTCAGTAAAGACACTTGCCAGGAGGTCCGCGCATGCTTTGAGTACACGTCCTGGTAAACTGTCTGGTCCCGCGGCTTTGTGAATGTCGACCTGTTTAAAGGTCTTGATCACATCGGCTACGGAGAGTGTGATCACACAGTCGTCCGGAACAGCTGGTGCTATCATGCATGTTTCAGTGATTCTTGCCTCAAAGTGAGCATAAAAGGCATTTAGCTCGTGGCTGGGTGTCCCTTTGTAGTCCGTAACAGTTTCCAAGCCCTTTCTCATCCGACGAGCATCAGAGCCGGTGTAGTAGGATTCAATCTTAGTCCTGTATTGATGCTTTGCCTGTTTGATGGTTCGTCTGAGGACATACCGGGATTTCTTATAAGCGTCCGGATTTGTGTCCCGCTCCTTGAAAGCGGAAGCTCTAGCCTTTAGCTCGGTGCGGATGTTGCCTGCAATCCATGGTTTCTGGTTGGAAAATGTACGTACGGTCACTGTGGGGACGACGTCGTCGATGCACTTACTGATGAATCCGGTGACTGAGCTGGTATCCTCCTCAATGCCATTGGATGAATCCCAAAACATATTCCAGTCTGTGCTAGCAAAACAGTCCTGTAGCGTAGCATTCACGTCATCTGAGCACCTCTGAAATGACCGAGTCACTGGTACTTCCTGCTTTAGTTTTTGCTTGTAAGCAGTAATCAGGAGGATATAATTACGGTCAGATTTGCCAAATGGAGGGCGAGGGAGAGCTTAGTATGAATCTCTGTGTGTGGAGTAAAGGTTGTCTAGACTTTTTTCCCTCTGGTTGCCCATGTGACTTGCTGGTAGAAATGAGGTAAAACAGATTTAAGTTTGCCTGCATTAAAGTCCCCGGCCCCATTGGAGCGCCGCTTCTGGATGAGCATTTTCTTGTTTGCTTATGGCCTTATATAGCTCGTCGAGTGCGGTCTTAGTGCCTGCATCGGTTTGCAGTGGTAAATAGGCGGCTATGAATTGTATAGATGTGAGCTCTCTTCGTAGACAGTGTTGTCTACAACGTATCATGAGGTATTCTACCTCAGGCAAGCAATACCTCGAGGCTTCTTCAATATTAGACATCGTGCACTAGCAGTTATTGACAAATAGACACACAACCCCGCCCCTCGTCTTACCAGACGTAGCTGCTCTGTCCTGCCGAAAAACGGAGAAGCCAGCCAGCTCTATATAATCCGTATCGTCGTTCAGCCAAGTCTCAGTTTTTATTGTCCCATTGGTAGGATAATCTTAATCATAGATCGTCCAGTTTGTTTTCCAATGATTGCAAGTTGGCCAATGTCACATCAGGCAAAATGTGCTGAGCTCAACAGACATCTGTATTGTCACACTTGCTCTTGCTGTGCATAACTTACTGTATTTACAGACTGTTAGAAGAGGAGCATCTGCTAAATGACTGACATGCCATTATTATCATTCTAGCACAGTACAGCATTTTGGTTGGCTCTCACCATGTTGCCAGGTACTGTAGTGTAGCTTGTATTGTTCAGAAGAAAAAACTGCTGACACCCAATTACGTTCTTAACCTGCTTCCCAGAAAGAAACATTTAGCAGGGAACATCTCTAAAAGCTCGAAATGGTAAATTGCAAATACTATTTCCCTTGTGACAAGGCACAACATGGTTGTTGGAGCTGTGTTATTGCTCCAGTATGTTGTAACCCAGTTACTGTGAGGGGGATGTATTGTCTCTATGAAGCAGCTGCTGAGTTTATGGATCCAAGTACAGTTTACATCCTGGTAGGACAGGCATAATAACACACACAGAAGGAAAACAACTTGAATGCACTGTGTGTGTGTGTGTGTGTGGGGGGGGGGATAGTAAAACAAGAGAAAAGGGTTAGGGTTAGGGTTAGGTTTACAATTAGGGCTAGGGGTTAGAGTTATGGTTTTGGTGTTAAGGGTATGGTTAGGGTTAAGGTTAGGGTTAGGTTAAGGATTAGGGTTAAGGGTTAGGGAAAATAGGATTTTGAATGGGAATAAATTGTTTGGTCCCCACAAGGATGGTAAAACAAACGTGTGTGTGTGTTTGTATGTGTGTGCATATCTCTGTATCAGTGGAGGGATGTAGATGGGACTGTTCCTATTTCCTATAACTGGGGAGCAGACAGGAAAACAGGATGTTATAAAGACTGATGTTTATTCAAACACAAGGGTGGTGATTATAGATGATGCCAAAAAGGGCTCACAGTTCTCTGCACATGTTTTTTTTCGTAGTATTGGGTGCTCAGTCCAGGGGCCTATATGACTATGTGTAGCCTAAGCTAGCTCTCTCTCTCTCTCTCTCTCTCTCTCTCTCTCTCTCTCTCTCTCTCTCTCTCTCTCTCTCTCTCTCTCTCTCTCTCTCTCTCTCTTTATTTCTCCCTCGCTCTCTGTCTCTCGCTCTCTGTATCTCACTCTCTGTCTCTCGCTCTCTGTCTCTCGCTCGCTCTGTATCTCGCTCTCTTTCTCTCTCCCTCCCTCGCTCGCTCTTTCTCTTTCTCTCTCGCTCATTCTCTTTCTCTCTTTCTCTCTGTCTGTCTCTCTCTCTCTCTCTCTCTCTCTTTCTCTCTCACTCTCTCGCTCTCATTTTTATTCCATCAGTCCTTTCCCACCTGTAGTACAGCGTGGCCGGTGTATTACACAGAGACACCCCACCATGCTCTAATAAGCTAATTAGCTAACGCAGGAACATTATGTTCTTATAGAAGAAAATTGCTGTTATTCTCTGGGAATCTATTTGTCTCGCTGTAATTTGAGCAGAAAAAAACACAAGGTTGGTCACAGACAATTGTTGTTCCTGTGGAGGAAATGTACATTAATGCACCGCGTCATCTGTTTGAAAACCTCAGACTTGAATCCAAAAAGCTGCCTCTTCTATGGTATCAGAGAGACAGGCAGGCAGGGTAGCACTTTAGGGTCAACTCTCCGTCCATCTCAGTCATTTTCATTTTCATTTTCAGAAAAGGGTTTGGGTGCACTGCACATTGTAAAGCTGCCGCTGCCACTGCACTGTGGATTCTACCTACCGTTATGGTTAGTGCTGAGTACCCTTTAGTGGAACTAGTGGAAAATATTAGTCAATGGTTAGGAACATCTGAAGTCATTACATGGAATTACGGTGTGCAACTTTGTGTGTGACCTTGGGAGGGTATTCTGCTCTGTCCATGCTGTTAGCACAGTGTCCACCTCACAACAGACTAGGTGTGTGACCTTGGGAGGGTATTCTGCTCTGTCCATGCTGTTAGCACAGTGTCCACCTCACAACAGACTAGGTGTGTGACCTTGGGAGGGTATTCTGCTCTGTCCATGCTGTTAGCACAGTGTCCACCTCACAACAGACTAGGTGTGTGACCTTGGGAGGGTATTCTGCTCTGTCCATGCTGTTAGCACAGTGTCCACCTCACAACAGACTAGGTGTGTGACCTTGGGAGGGTATTCTGCTCTGTCCATGCTGTTAGCACAGTGTCCACCTCACAACAGACTAGGTGTGTGACCTTGGGAGGGTATTCTGCTCTGTCCATGCTGTTAGCACAGTGTCCACCTCACAACAGACTAGGTGTGTGACCTTGGGAGGGTATTCTGCTCTGTCCATGCTGTTAGCACAGTGTCCACCTCACAACAGACTAGGTGTGTGACCTTGGGAGGGTATTCTGCTCTGTCCATGCTGTTAGCACAGTGTCCACCTCACAACAGACTAGGTGTGTGACCTTGGGAGGGTATTCTGCTCTGTCCATGCTGTTAGCACAGTGTCCACCTCACAACAGACTAGGTGTGTGACCTTGGGAGGGTATTCTGCTCTGTCCATGCTGTTAGCACAGTGTCCACCTCACAACAGACTAGGTGTGTCGGTCTTCTGCTGTCATTTCTCTGCAGTGCAAATGAACCTCTTTAACATCGAAACCATTTATTGTAAGCTGTTCAGGGTCACATTTGATTTGGATAGTCCATATAGATGCTCTACAGATGGTCATACTATCAACAAACTATCTGTTGATCAACAACTGATCATCTGTTGATAAGCAACCTCCTGCTAAGGTTTGGCCTACAAACACAATTTGATATCTGAAAATTCTTCCGATCGCAACCATGTGAAAAATATGATGTAATTAACAGCTAATGTTCACTTTTTATTGAGGGCTGTGGCAGTCAATTGAAAAACATTCAGAATTTCTGATTGTCTTCTCAACTCACCATCACATACTTTTAACATGGGTTTATGACAGTCAATTTTAAATTAGTCTGACAAAATGTATCTTATCTCACCACCTCTAATGAGATGTGTGTGCTTAAAGCATTTCACATCGGAGGTTCTCAAAGTCAGGGGGCGTGGTCGACAGTGCGCACCTCATCTCTGCTGTCACATCCAACCTGGGTCGATACCTGGGTCGTTTTAATACCGATGAGAGCACTGAATCCAGCTTCACACAGATATGAGCTGGTGAAGGGTACCATGAGTTTTAGAAGAATACGAGGTCAAATCATGACGTCAGTGATCTTCAGGTCGGAAAGTTGGAGCTCTAGAAAGAGGCCCAAGTTCCCGAGTTGTAATTCTGATTTGGATGACCATTCCCCCCCAAAATTTCAGAGTTCCCAGTTCCCAGTTCCTAGTTCCCAGTTGCTTTGAACGCGGCATTAATGCTCAGAGGGAGACGGCAGTGTATTCCCTTTGAGTCACTAACCAAAACTCGTCCGTAGCGACCCGTAAGTGCATTCGGTTACATGACAGCTCAATCAGTTGTTCGATTTCACTTACCGGCATGTCAATTGAGCCAGGATCACAGTCACGGATTGGGAGTAAGTCCCAAAGTACTATTCCAAGCAATGGAGGTGAGCAGTCATCACTTATGTAGGACACTTAGAGTGCAGATGCCTGCCCGCTGGCCCGCTATAGATGGAGCCCCATCTGTGCAAAAGCCCACCATACGATCCTATGGAATGAGTTTTTCGTCAATATTGTCATGTTTTGTCATTGATCATCATGTCTTGTCCCTGTGCTTCCCTCTGCTGGTCTTATTAGGTTCTTTCCCTCTTTCTATCCCTCTCTCTCCCCCTCCCTCTTTCCCTCTCTCGCTCTCTCTCTCTATCGTTCCGTTCCTGCTCCCAGCTGTTTCTCATTCTCCTAACGACCTCATTTACTCTTTCACACCTGTCCCCTATTTTGCCCTCTGATTAGAGTCCCTATTTCTCCCTCTGTTTTCCGCTTCTGTCCTTGTCGGATTCTTGTTTGATGTTTGCTGTTCTGTGTCCTTGTTCCGCCCTGTCGTGTTTTTGCCTTCTTCAGATGCTGCGTGTGAGCAGGTGTCTATGTCAGCTACGGCCTGTGCCTTCCTGAAGCGACCTGCAGTCTGTGGTCGCGTCTCCAGTCGTTCCTCTCTACTGACGAGAGGATTTCAGTTTCCTGTTTTGGATTTACCTTTAATAATATCCAGGAGAATTATTGTTTGTTTAAGACTGGAATAAAGACTCTGTTTCTATTACGTCGCTTTTGGGTCCTCATTCACCAGCATAACAAATATAGCCACGCAGCACACTGAACATCCCCTGTGCCTTAATGCTCGGGAATTATGAGACAGAACAATATGTCCTCGTGAATAGCATCCCCGGACATGCATAGCAAACAGAAGTCAACGCATGGCATACCGGCCCTCACAGCTAACGTCCATTTGGAGAGCATAAGGTGGGGAGTTTGAGTCGTTCAGTCAGTTTCCTCTTCATTGCTGGCAGTAGCATAAATTCTTCGTTTAACAGTGTTATCTGACAAAGGTATTGATGTGAGTTTCTGTGCCTCTGCCTCCCCACACATTGTTTTCACCATATCAATTGCAGCCAGTAATATCAAAGTCACTGCAATAGTGTGTGGTTTCATAGTGTAGTTGGCCTAGCCATTCACCTTGGGATAGATTCAAGCGCAACGGTCAAGTGAGGCCCTTTCCCATGGTCTAAGGGCACTCTCTGGTTGAAATTTATGTTTAAATTTGACATTTTTTAATCTAGATTTTGAAGGTTAACCACATGACATTGATTTTGAGATACAAATACGATATTATAATATATATATTTTTTATATATTTTTTTTCAGGATTTTGTCAATTCTCCCGCAACCCCATTTTCATATCAGGCAACCCCATATGGTGTCGCAACCCCTAGTTTGGGAACCACTAGGTTAGGGTAAGGTTTAGAATAACGGTTAGGGTAAGTGTTAAGGTTAGAGTTAGGTCTAGGGTTAGGGGTAGGGTAAGGGTATGGATTAAGTTTAGGGTTAGGATAAGGGTTAGGGATAGGGTTAGGGTTAGTAGATACAATAGTTCATTAAAATGTTACTGATCTGAGTCTGTAAATAGTCTGTAGAGCATCTACAGATGGGCTCTCCAAATAAAGTGTTATCCTGTTCAGAACTGCTGCTAGATGAAGTCAGCCTCACTGTGTGATTTTACGGCTTCTGTCTTCATCTCCGTCTCTGTCTCCATCCTGCTGTCTGGGTGTCAGGAGTACAAACGCCAAGTAGAGAGAAATGTATTGAGTGCCTGTTGTTGAACGTTTACATCACTTGACACTGTTGCAGTGCGTGTCTGTTGATTGCTATTTCCTTTGCCCCCGATGGATCTCTTCTTACACCTCTATTCTCATCTTTCTTACCTCAGAACTCACACAGACACACTCTGACTCAGAATCACAGAGAAGAGACTCTAGACCATTCATCTTGTGTCCATTGCCTCATTGACATCCCTATTTAGACGCACAGTTTAGATATACAGTAGCACCAATACGGCACTCTTGTCTCTGCCAAGTCTTGTGATCCAGAAGCACTTCAGAGTGGGACCTTACCTCTGACAAGAGTGGGACCTTACCTCTGACAAGAGTAGTACCTTACCTCTGACAAGGGTAGTACCTTACCTCTGACAAGAGTGGGACCTTACCTCTGACAAGAGTGGGACCTTACCTCTGACAAGAGTAGTACCTTACCTCTGACAAGAGTAGTACCTTACCTCTGACAAGAGTAGGACCTTACCTCTGACAAGAGTAGGACCTTACCTCTGACAAGAGTAGTACCTTACCTCTGACAAGAGTAGTACCTTACCTCTGACAAGAGTAGTACCTTACCTCTGACAAGAGTAGTACCTTACCTCTGACAAGAGTAGTACCTTACCTCTGACAAGAGTAGTACCTTACCTCTGACAAGAGTAGTACCTTACCTCTGACAAGAGTAGGACCTTACCTCTGACAAGAGTAGTACCTTACCTCTGACAAGAGTAGTACCTTACCTCTGACAATAATCTGAATGAAAAGTTCAGTATGTGAAAAGAAAATGGATCTCAGGCTTTCTTGAGGATATATATTTTTATATATCTAATGATAAACACATTTCTAGCATATTTCTAGCACTTCATTCAAAATTCAAAACATAATATAGGAATATAGTCTTAGTGCTATCTGTTCCAATAGACCAATAGGACAAAACCAGACGGGGATCCGTCCATTGTGAAGCATTGTGATTGATTACTAGACAGGGATGAAAGCCTGTAATTTCCTCTCCAGAGATCTTGAAAACAATGTTTGTTTATTGAACAGTAGTTCATTTTGTGGATTTTGTGGATTTTTACAGTTGAGAATCACTGCAGATCAGGGCCCTTGACCTATTTGGAGAAGGTCTGTCATCTAAAACATGCCAGCTGCTGCCATTTAGCCTTTCATAAAGCCATGTCTTTCTGCTTCACCCTACATGTCATGTAGGCATAGCAGATTGAAGTTGACAATGTGCTTATTTAATAGTCACACTGTGTAATGTCACAAATGAGCATAACTGATCTTGTGGTCACAACCACGTACCATAGAACCCTATGAGGAACACTAACATCAATATTGGGCTGTCCTGATATATTTTTGATGGAAGTCAACTTCCTCCCTAAGCCTCACTAGCCTCATGGAGACTCTCAGTCGCAGAACCAGGCTTAGGGATGCCAAGCATGTGGCAGGTTAGAGATGTCAAGCAGGCAGAGTGGCCTCCTGTGTGGAGTGTTCTGCTCTCAAGACCAGCCAGGCCCAGAGGGGAGACAGGACTGCCTCTCAAAACCCTGAATGCACGCACACACAAACAACTGCATGCAAATGGGCATACACACACACACACACACACACACACACACACACACACACACACACACACACACACACACACACACACACACACACACACACACACACACACACACACACACACACACACACACACACACACACACACACACACACACACACACACACACACACACACACACACACACACACACACACACACACACACACACACACACACACACACACACACACTTACCTACTGTAAGACATGGTGGTGGATCTTTGATGTTGTGGGTCTATTTTGCTTCCACTGGTCCTGGTGCTCTTCGTTAAGGTTAACGGCATCATGAACTTAACCCAGTACCAGTACCAACCTAGTTGTCTCTGCCAGGTGGCTCAAACTTGGCCTGAAGTTGACGTTCCAGCAAGACAATAACCCCAAAAACACTTCAAAATCCACAAAGAAATGGTTAATTGACCACAACATTTTAAATGTTCAATGGCCATCTATGTCTCCGGACTTGAACCCCATTGAAAACCTGTGGTTTGAATTGAAGAGGGCAGTCCATAAGCGCAGACAAAGGATATCAAGGACCTGAAAATATTTTGTATGGAGGAATGGTCTAAGATCCCTCCCTGTGAGTTCCCCAAACTCATAAAACATTTGATAAAAAGGCTCAGTGCCATTATCCTTGCAAGGTGAATCATTGAAAGGTATTGAAAACATGGGTGCCAATAATTCTGACCCCAATCTTTTAGAGAATTTTTTGTTTTTACTTGTTGAAGAAATTGTCTTTCTCTGAGCAATTGTATTAGTATAAAAGAATACATATGAAAAAAAATGTTGAGCACACAATATAGCTCATTAATGTATTATCAGTGTTCCAAGATGGCGTAGCAGTAAGACGTGTTTGTTTTTGACCCGTGTAAATATTCCGTTTTTTCCGTTTTTTTTTGTATACATTTCAATATATTTCAATCTCTTCATTCCATTTTCGACTTAAATATACCTTCCTGCAACCCGCCTCACCCAATGTAGTACAATCTGCTATTTCTTTTAGACCTTATAACTGGAACCTCCATCAGCAGCTAGCCATCAGAAGCTAGCCAGCTAATTAGCTACTATCTATTTAGTCATTGTTAGCCACTGCTAGCGGTCTTTACCTTTAGCTCAGACACCAGCCGCTTTAGCCCGGATAGGGTATTGTAGTTGGTGTCCCTCACTGTTGCCGCTTGTTATAGACCCCCCTCAGCTCCCAGCTGTACCCTGTACACCATATGTGAATTGATTGCCCCCCATCTATTGTCAGAGGTCGTACTGTTAGGTGACCTAAACTGGGATATGCCATCCTACAATCTTAGCTAGATGCCCTCAATCTCACACAAATTATCAAGGAACCTACCAGGTACAACCCCAAATCCGTAAACATGGGCACCCTCATCCTGACCAACTTTCCCTCTAAATACATCTCTGCTGTCTTCAACCAGGATCTCAGCGATCATTGCCTCAATGCCAGAAACACTTCTGCAAGCAGGCCTTTCTAATCGACTAGGCCTGGGTATCCTGGAAGGATATTGACCTCATCCCATCAGTAGAGGATGCCTGGTTGTTCTTTAAAAGTGCTTTCCTCACCATCTTAAATAAGCATGCCCCTTTAAAAAAAAAGTCAACTAAGCACATGGTTCACTCCAGACTTGACTGCCCTTGACCAGCACAAAAACATCCTGTGGCGTACAGCCCTAGCTTCGAATAGTCCCCGCGATATGCAACTTTTCAGGGAAGTCAGGAACCAATATACACAGTCAGTTAGGAAAGCCAAGGCTAGCTTTTTCAAATAGAAATTTTCATCCTGCAGCACTAATTCCAAAACGTTTTGGGACACTGTAAAGTCCATGAAGAATAAGAGCACCTCCTCCCAGCTGCCCATTGCACTGAGGCTAGGAAACACCGTTACCCCCGATATATCCACGATAAACGAGAATTTCAATAAGCATCTCTACGGCTGGCCATGCTTTCCACCTGGCTACCCCAACCCCGGCCAACAGCTCTGCACCTCCCGCAGCAACTGGCCCAAGCCCCTCCCCCGCTTCTCCTTCACCCAAATCCAGAAAGCTGATGTTCTGATAGAGCTGCAAAATCTAGATCCCTATAAATCAGCTGGGATAGACAATTTGGTCCCTCTCTTCCTAAAATGATCCACTGCCATTGTTGCAGCCCCTATTACTAGTCTGTTCAAACTCTCTTTCGTATCGTCTGAGATTCCGAACGATTGGAAAGTGGCCGCGGTCATCCCCCTCTTCAAAGGGGGGAAACACTCTAGACCCAAACTGTTACAAACCTATATCCATCCTGCCCTGCCTTTCTAAAGTATTTGAAAGCCAAGTGAACAAACAGATCACCGACCATTTCGAATCCCACCGTACCTTCTCCGCTATGCAATACTGTTTCCAAGCTGGTCACGGGTGCACCTCAGGACACACTCAAGATCATAAACGATATCATAAACGCCATTGATAAAAGACAGTACTGTGCAGCCGTCTTCATCGACCTGACCAAGGCTTTTGACTCTGTCAATCACCGTATTCTTATCGACAGACTCAACAGCCTTGGATTCCCTAATGACTGCCTCGCCTGGTTCACTAACTACTTCTCAGAGAGTTCAGTGTGTCAAATCGGAGGGCCTATTGTCCGGACGTCTGGCAGTCTCTATGGGGGTGCCACGGGGTTCAATTCTCGGGCCGACTCTTTCTCTGTATACTGTACATCAACGATGTGGCTCTTGCTGCTGGTGAGTCTCTGATCCACCTCTACGCAGACGACACCATTCTGGCCCTTCTTTGGACACTGTGTTAACAAACCTCCAGACGAGCTTCAATGCCATATAACACTCCTTCTGTGGCCTCCAACTGCTCTTAAATGCAAGTAAAACTAAATGCATGCTCTTCAACCGATCGCTGCCCGCACCCGCCCGCCCGTCCAGCATCACTACTCTGGACGGTTCTGACTTAGAATACGTAGACAACTATAAATACCTAGGTGTCTGGTTAGACTGTAAACTCTCCTTCCAGACTCACATTAAGCATCTCCAATCCAAAATTAAATCTAGAATCGGCTTCCTATTTTACAACAAAGCCTCCTTCACTCATGCTGCAAACATACCCTGGTAAAACGGACTATTCTACCGATCCTTGACTTCGGCGATGTCTTTTACAAAATAGCCTCCAACACTCTACTCAGCAAATTGGATGCAGTCTGTCACAGTGCCATTCGTTTTGTCACCAAAGCCCCGTATACTACCCACCACTGCGACCTGTATGCTCTTGTTGGCTGGTCCTCGCTATATATTCATCACAAAACCAACTGGCTACAGGTCATTTATAAGTCTTTGCTAGGTAAAGCTCCGCCTTATCTCAGCTCACTGGTCACCATAGCAACACTCACCCATAGCACGCACTCCAGCAGGTATATTTCACTGGTCATCCCCAAAGCCATCACCTCTTTGGTCGCCTTTCCTTCCAGTTCTCTGCTGCCAATGACTGGAATGAATATCAAAAATCACTGAAGTTGGAGACTTATATCTCCCCTCTCTAACTTTAAGCATCAGCTGTCAGAGCAGCTTACCGATCGCTGCAGCTGTACACAGCCCATCTGTAAATAGTCCATCCAACCAACTACCTACCTCATCCCCATATTTGTTTTTGTTTGTCTGCTCTTTTGCACACCAGTATTTCTACTTGCACATCCTCATCTGCACATCTATCACTCCAGTGTTAATTGTTAAATTGTAATTACTTTGCCACTATGGCCTATTTATTGCCTTACCCCTTACTTCATTTGCACACACTGTATACAGATTTTTCTATTGTGTTATTGACTGTACGTTGGTTTATCCCATGTGTAACTCTGTGTTGTTGGTTTTTTTTGTAACTCTGTGTTGTCGTTTTTGTCGCACTGCTTTTCTTTATCTTGGCCAGGTCGCAGTTGTAAATGAGAACTTGTTCTCAACTGGCCTACCTGGTTAAATAAAGGTTAAATAAAAAATAAAATATGTATATTTTTTTATTTCATACAGTCTTTTTTGCTCATCATTTTGGACCAGACTGTATACATACAGTTGAAGTCGGAAGTTTACATACACTTAGGTTGGAGTCATTAAAACTCGTTTTTCAACCACTCCACATATTTCTTGTTAATAAATTATAGTTTTGGCAAGTCGGTAAGGACATCTACTTTGTACATGACACAAGTAATTTTACCAACAATTGTTAACAGACAGATTATTTCACTTATAATTCACTCTATCAAATTCCGGTGGGTCAGAAGTTTACATACACTAAGTTGATTGTGCCTTTAAACAGCTTGAAAAATTCCACAAAATGATGTCATAGCTTTAGAAGCTTCTGATAGGTTAATTGACATAATTTGAGTGAATTGGAGGTGTACCTGTGGATGTATTTCAAGGCCTACCTTCAAACTCAGTGCTTCCTTGCTTGACATCATGGGAAAATCAAAAGAAATCAGCCAAGACCTCAGAAAAAAATTGTAGACCTCCACAAGTCTGGTTCATCCTTGGGAGCAATTTCAAAATGTCTGAAGGTACCACGTTCATCTGTACAAACAATAGTACGCAAGTATAAACACCATGGGATCACGCAGCCGTCATACCGCTCAGGAAGGAGATGTGTTCTGTCTCCTAGAGATGAACGTACTTTGGTGCGAAAAGTGCAAATCAATCCCAGAACAACAGCAAAGGACCTTGTGAAGATGCTGGAGGAAAGAGGTACAAAAGTATCTATATCCACAGTAAAACAAGTCCTAAATATCGACATAACCTGAAAGGCCGCTCAGCAAGGAAGAAGCCACTGCTCCAAAACCGCCATTAAAAAACAGACTACGGTTTGCAACTGCACATGGGGACAAAGATCGTACTTTTTTGAGAAATGTCCTCTGGTCTGATGAAACAAAAATAGAACTGTTTGGCCATAATGGCCATCATTATGTTTGGAGGAAAAAGGGGGAGGCTTGCAAGCCAAAGAACACCATCCCAACTGTGAAGCACGGGGGTGGCAGCATCATGTTGTGGGGGTGCTTTGCTGCAGGAGGGACTGGTGCACTTCACAAAATACATGGCGTCATGGGGAAGGAAAATTACGTGGATATATTGAAGCAACATCTCAAAACATCAGTCAGGAAGTTAAAGCTTGGTCGCAAATGGGTCTTCCAAATGGACAATGACACCAAGCATACTTCCAAAGTTGTGGCAAAATGGCTCAAGGACAACAAAGTCAAGGTATTGGAGTGGCCATCACAAAACCCTGACCTCAATCCTATAGAAAATTTGTGGGCAGAACTGAAAAAGCGTGTGCGAGCAAGCCCTACAAACCTGACTCAGTTACACCAGCTCTGTCAGGAGGAATGGGCCAGAATTCACCCAACTTATTCGGGGGAAGCTTGTGGAAGACTACCCGAAAAGTTAAACAATTTTAAGTCAATGCTACCAAATACTAATTGAGTGTATGTAAACTTCTGACCCACTGGGAATGTGATGAAAGAAATAAAAGCTGAAATAAATCATAAAATAAAGTGGTGATCCTAACTGACCTAAGACAGGGAATTTTTACTAGGATTAAATGTCAGGAATTGTGAAAAACTGAGTTTAAATGTATTTGGCTAAGGTGTATGTAAACTTCCGACTTCAACTGTATATATATATATGTACGGTATGTGTGTGGTGTGACAGGGTGTACTCTCTCAGTACTGATGAGGGCTCCAGCAATGGTAGTGCAGGCCTCACATTGTAACTAACAATGACCTTCCAGCCACATGCACAGTCAAAGGCAGGAGCGATCTGTCAGCTTCCAAGCATGCACGGACACACTGACAGGCACACACGCACGCACGCACGCACGCACGCACGCACGCACGCACGCACGCACACACACACACACACACACACACACACACACACACACACACACACACACACACACACACACACACACACACACACACACACACACACACACACACACACACACACACACACACACACACACACACACACACACACACACACACACACACACACACACACACAGAGGAATCTAAGTCATTCTGCAGTCCTAAATTCTGGCTTCAGTCAGCAGTCTCAGCATTCTCTCCTTCCAGTGTATGTCAGGGTCAGTGGTAGAAAAAGTACCAAATTGTCGTACTTGAGTAAAAGTATAGAGACCTTAATAGAAAGTTACTCAAGTAAAAGTCAACCCGTAAAATACTACTTGAGTAAAAGTCTAAAAGCATTTGGTTCTAAATATACTTAAGTATCAAAAGGATATGTAATCGCTAAAATATACTTAATTATCTAAAGTAAAAGTATAAATCATTTCAAATTACTTCTTTTAAGCAAAGCAGACGGCACCATTTTCTTGTTTTTAAAATGTATGGATAGCCAGGGGCACACAACACACATCCTTTACAAAAGATGCATTTGTGTTTAGTGAGTCCGCCAGATCAGAGGCAGAAGGGATGACCACGTGTTCTCTTGATAAGTGCGTGAATTGGTAAATTTTACTGTCCTGCTAAGCATTCAAAATGTAACGAGTACTTTTAGGTGTCAGGTAAAATGTATGGAATAAAAAGTACATTATTTTCTTTGGGAATGTAGTGAAGTAAAAGGAAAAGTAGTCAAAAATATACATAGTAAAGTAAAGTGCAGATACCCCAGCCCTGGTCAGGGCTCATCTGAATAAAGCCGACTCAGATCGATACAACCCACTGTGTAATGAAGCCTGGCTCTATCAGGAGGGCTGTAGGTAACACATACCACATCAAACTTGTCGTTATGAAAAAGTCTAAACACAAAAACGACAGGCTGCATTACAACAGCAGCCTGGTGGTCCAAAATATCATAACTGGTGTATTTTAACACCAATAAACCCACCCGTTTAAAAATGAATTCAGTATATGTCCATCTAGCAAACCAGGCAACTAAAAACAACTTTCTAAACAATGTTTTGGTTCGTTTCTGGCTTGTTAGCTAGCTAATTTAAGTTAGCTGGCTTGCCAGTTTAAATAATGACCATATCATATAGCTGACAACATCAAAGCTTTAGCTAATTTGTATTCATTATTACAGGAAAAGAAACTCACAACAAGATCTTTATTTATAAGTTAATGGCGAGCTAATTACAGAAAATAGCTTACGGTTGTGAGTGTGACTAAATAGAAACAGGGCATTCTACCGTAGAATTGTAGAACTTGGACACTGTCTCATTGGCTTAACGTTATATCCTAATTCGACTTTGGTGAAGGTCATGTTTTTCTTTTGTCTCTGGAAAACACACACTATATCTAATAAAATAAAAGTTTATTTGTCACATGCACAGGATACAGAAGGTGTAAACAGTTCAGTGAAATGGTTACTTGCATAGTGGAGTCTTTTCGACATATTTGCAATTAAACACCATAATTTTCTCCATCTCCTTAGCTATCATACTCTGCTTCCACCGCACATTCCACTGATTTCAAAACTAAGTCCTCCAGAAAGTGGAGAGCATTAGCAACACTTTTGTAGTTCTTTGTGATAGCATTTTGATAAACAATAAATGTTTATGTTCAAATGCCAAGAGTGTGCAAAGCTGTCATCAAGGCAAAGGGTGGCTACTTTGAAGAATCTCAAATGTAAAATAAATGTTGATTTGTTTAACACTTTTTTGGTTACTACATGATTCCATATGTGTTATTTCATGGTATTGATGTCTTCACTATTATTATTTAATGTAGAAAATAGTAAAAATAAAGAAAAACCCTTGAATGAGTAGGTGTGTCCAAACTTTTGACTGGTACTGTATGTCGGCTAGTCCTTTTAAAATACCATTTGGAATACGACTTGACATCTCCGCACAATGATTGCTGTCGCCACCGAAGAACTATATTCAATATGTGTCAGGGGGAAGAAAAGTTAAAACGCCTTGTCAAAATGAGCTAACAAATTCAAAAAGTTCCAGCCAGTGGATACATGACTGATTTGGTAATTTGGTTGCAATGCATCGCATCAAATGACACAAGACGCATCGCCCATTCATTAATCTGACAGCTATACCTTTCCTCCTTTTATCCCTCTCTTCTCGTTCATCTGGGAGGTCTAGCTACCACAGAGAGGCCTGCTGCTGTCACAGCTATTCTGGAGATGTAGTGGAGGAAGGAAATAGATACAGTGTCTGCTGGCAGAGAAAAACTATCTAGATGGGCCTCTTTGACCAGTCAAAATGTTGTTATAACCATGACAAGAGAGGAAACTATGTCAGATGACTTCTTGGGAAATGTGCAACACAATGTCTATTTTCTATTTTAATGTCAATTGGGCAATTCTAATGATTAGATGAATTGTCAGTTGTGGCATAGTTGGCTGAAAGGTTATGCGCTACAACAATAAAACACAGGTTTGTCTAGCGGTTGTGAAAGAATGATGCAAAATATAGAAGATGCATGCATTTGAGTTGACATACAGATCTATGGTGGAACATTTGCCACACTGAAGAGTGACGTATTGCTTTGTTGCTCCTTTGACATTTAGAGCTGTCTAAATGGAATCCGTCCTCCAAAGAGAAGTCCAAGGACTGCGCAGTAAAGAGTTTTACTGTGCTTCAGGGCTGTTGGTGATGTGTTTACCCATTACTTTTCTTTTGGAGTTGAGAAACCTCAGAAATCAGGAGAGAAGGCTACTGTGCTCTAAGCATCTCAGTGGTGCGATTCGACAAAGATTAATTTTGTGTTTTCATTTTGTCTTTGGCCAAAGGTTATGTTGTGGATCAGCCTGCCACCTACTCTCCAGATAACAAGATCATACAATTTATATGTTCTTAAAGGAATAGTGGTTTAAAGCAATACTGGTAGGAGAAAGGCATAGCAAAGCTAGGATGTTGATGGTCTATTAGGCTGCTAGCAAGTCTTGCCAGTATTGTGTAATGTTTGAATCGTCTATAATGCAAGCACACAACAACTAAACAAAGTGACATAGCCAACACAATGACCAATTGTGGGATTATAATCGTTAGTCATTATCAAGAATGAGAAATTGCCAAAAGTGAAAGACT
The DNA here is from genome assembly GCF_045679555.1 of Salvelinus alpinus. Lineage (NCBI taxonomy): Eukaryota > Metazoa > Chordata > Actinopteri > Salmoniformes > Salmonidae > Salvelinus > Salvelinus alpinus. Next base: position 17,477,681 of record NC_092094.1, read on the forward strand.
AGCATTTAACAAATGCTTTGCTCTGCAATTAATGGGGAGACATGGAAAGCCTGTGTAACTGAATAGACCTCGACCTGTGATCATTTATAACCATGGACCTGAAGGTGACATGCATCTTCCATGTGTAATAGAGTGTGGAGAAACCCCCCCCGGGGCAAAGTTGACCAATGAGCTTTAATGCACCTGACAGGCTACACAAGGAGGTCGGGCTGCAGGGATAAGAGATAATATGATTCACCGCTCCTTAATTTCACATCGAACGTTGTGTGTACAAAGCAATTTCTGCTGGTGCTGTCCGACACCGGGCTGGTGTCCATCATAGGCTAATTGGGAGATGACTGGGCTTCCATTCCTAGGTTTGTTTCCAGTTCTCCAGTTCTGGAGACTTTAGAGTTGTACTTTAGGCCTAGCTACTTTTACAGCTGCAGTTGCACTTTATTTTGATAGTCTCCCATTGATATATATACTGTTCCTCTTATCTAATATGCACTATAAGATGTAATTTCACATTTGCACATTGAGAGATTTTTCACCTAGACAGCTCAGGGATTTGAACTAGCAACCTTTCGGTGAGTGGCCCAACACTCCTAACCGCTAGGCTACCTGCCACCCAGGACTTAGCTTCTGGTAGTTGTGCTTGTCCTGTCTGCCAAGACTCATTTTGGAGCTAGACAGTTTGATTTCACCTGTCTGCCAAGACTAATGCTGGAGCTAGCCAGTTTGATTTGTCCTGTCTGCCAAGACTAATGCTGGAGCTAGCCAGTTTGATTTGTCCTGTCTGCCAAGACTAATGCTGGAGCTAGCCAGTTTGATTTGTCCTGTCTGCCAAGACTAATGCTGGAGCTAGACAGTTTGAGTTTGAACTGTCTGCCAAGACTAATGCTGGAGCTAGCCAGTTTGATTTCACCTGTCTGCCAAGACTAATGCTGGAGCTAGCCAGTTTGATTTGTCCTGTCTGCCAAGACTAATGCTGGAGCTAGCCAGTTTGATTTGTCCTGTCTGCCAAGACTAATGCTGGAGCTAGACAGTTTGAGTTTGAACTGTCTGCCAAGACTAATGCTGGAGCTAGCCAGTTTGATTTGTCCTGTCTGCCAAGACTAATGCTGGAGCTAGCCAGTTTGATTTGTCCTGTCTGCCAAGACTAATGCTGGAGCTAGACAGTTTGAGTTTGAACTGTCTGCCAAGACTAATGCTGGAGCTAGCCAGTTTGATTTCACCTGTCTGCCAAGACTAATGCTGGAGCTAGCCAGTTTGATTTTCCCTGTCTGCCAAGACTAATGCTGGAGCTAGCCAGTTTGATTTGTCCTGTCTGCCAAGACTAATGCTGGAGCTAGCCAGTTTGATTTGTCCTGTCTGCCAAGACTAATGCTGGAGCTAGCCAGTTAGATTTGTCCTGTCTGCCAAGACTAATGCTGGAGCTAGCCAGTTTGATTTTCCCTGTCTGCCAAGACTAATGCTGGAGCTAGCCAGTTTGATTTGTCCTGTCTGCCAAGACTAATGCTGGAGCTAGCCAGTTTGATTTGTCCTGTCTGCCAAGACTAATGCTGGAGCTAGCCAGTTTGATTTGTCCTGTCTGCCAAGACTAATGCTGGAGCTAGCCAGTTTGATTTGTCCTGTCTGCCAAGACTAATGCTGGAGCTAGACAGTTTGATTTGTCCTGTCTGCCAAGACTAATGCTGGAGCTAGACAGTTTGATTTGTCCTGTCTGCCAAGACTAATGCTGGAGCTAGACAGTTTGATTTGTCCTGTCTGCCAAGACTAATGCTGGAGCTAGTCTGTTTGATATGCCCTGTCTGCCAAGACTAATGCTGGATCTAGACAGTTTGATTTGTCCTGTCTGCCAAGACTAATTCTGGAGCTGGTCTGTTTGATTTTCCCTGTCTGCCAAGACTAATGCTGGATCTAGACAGTTTGATTTGTCCTGTCTGCCAAGACTAATGCTGGATCTAGACAGTTTGATTCGTCCTGTCTGCCAAGACTAATGCTGGATCTAGACAGTTTGATTTGTCCTGTCTGCCAAGACTAATGCTGGATCTAGACAGTTTGATTTGTCCTGTCTGCCAAGACTAATGCTGGAGCTAGTCTGTTTGATTTGCCCTGTCTGCCAAGACTAATGCTGGATCTAGCCAGTTTGATTTGTCCTGTCTGCCAAGACTAATTCTGGAGCTGGTCTGTTTGATTTGCCCTGTCTGCCAAGACTAATGCTGGATCTAGACAGTTTGAGTTTGACCTGTCTGCCAAGACTAATGCTGGATCTAGACAGTTTGATTTGTCCTGTCTGCCAAGACTAATGCTGGATCTAGACAGTTTGATTCGTCCTGTCTGCCAAGACTAATGCTGGATCTAGACAGTTTGATTTGTCCTGTCTGCCAAGACTAATGCTGGATCTAGACAGTTTGATTTGTCCTGTCTGCCAAGACTAATGCTGGATCTAGCCAGTTAGATTTGTCCTGTCTGCCAAGACTAATGCTGGAGCTAGCCAGTTTGATTTGTCCTGTCTGCCAAGACTAATGCTGGAGCTAGCCAGTTTGATTTGTCCTGTCTGCCAAGACTAATGCTGGAGCTAGCCAGTTAGATTTGTCCTGTCTGCCAAGACTAATGCTGGAGCTAGCCAGTTTGATTTGTCCTGTCTGCCAAGACTAATGCTGGATCTAGACAGTTTGATTTGCCCTGTCTGCCAAGACTAATGCTGGAGCTAGCCAGTTTGAGTTTGAACTGTCTGCCAAGACCAATGCTGGAGCTAGCCAGTTTGATTTGTCCTGTCTGCCAAGACTAATGCTGGAGCTAGCCAGTTAGATTTGTCCTGTCTGCCAAGACTAATGCTGGATCTAGACAGTTTGATTCGTCCTGTCTGCCAAGACTAATGCTGGATCTAGACAGTTTGATTTGTCCTGTCTGCCAAGACTAATGCTGGAGCTAGCCAGTTAGATTTGCCTGTCTGCCAAGACTAATGCTGGAGCTAAACAGTTTGATTCGTCCTGTCTGCCAAGACTAATGCTGGAGCTAGCCAGTTTGAGTTTGACCTGTCTGCCAAGACTAATGCTGGCCTGTAACCTAAAGACTAATACTGAAGCTGGCCTGTTTTAATTGTGCTGTCTGTAAAGACTAATACTGAAGCTGGCCTGTTTTAATTGTGCTGTCTGTAAAGACTAATACTGGATCTAGACAGTTTGATTTGTCCTGTCTGCCAAGACTAATGCTGGAGCTAGTCTGTTTGATTTGTCCTGTCTGCCAAGACTAATGCTGGATCTAGACAGCTTGATTTGTCCTGTCTGCCAAGACTAATTCTGGAGCTGGTCTGTTTGATTTGCCCTGTCTGCCAAGACTAATGCTGGATCTAGACAGTTTGAATTTGACGTGTCTGCCAAGACTAATGCTGGATCTAGACAGTTTGATTTGTCCTGTCTGCCAAGACTAATGCTGGATCTAGACAGTTTGATTTGTCCTGTCTGCCAAGACTAATGCTGGATCTAGACAGTTTGATTTGTCCTGTCTGCCAAGACTAATGCTGGATCTAGACAGTTTGATTTGTCCTGTCTGCCAAGACTAATGCTGGATCTAGCCAGTTAGATTTGTCCTGTCTGCCAAGACTAATGCTGGAGCTAGCCAGTTTGATTTGTCCTGTCTGCCAAGACTAATGCTGGAGCTAGCCAGTTTGATTTGTCCTGTCTGCCAAGACTAATGCTGGAGCTAGCCAGTTAGATTTGTCCTGTCTGCCAAGACTAATGCTGGAGCTAGCCAGTTTGATTTGTCCTGTCTGCCAAGACTAATGCTGGATCTAGACAGTTTGATTTGCCCTGTCTGCCAAGACTAATGCTGGAGCTAGCCAGTTTGAGTTTGAACTGTCTGCCAAGACTAATGCTGGAGCTAGCCAGTTTGATTTGTCCTGTCTGCCAAGACTAATGCTGGAGCTAGCCAGTTAGATTTGTCCTGTCTGCCAAGACTAATGCTGGATCTAGACAGTTTGATTCGTCCTGTCTGCCAAGACTAATGCTGGATCTAGACAGTTTGATTTGTCCTGTCCGCCAAGACTAATGATGGAGCTGGTCTGTTTGATTTGCCCTGTCTGCCAAGACTAATGATGGATCTAGACAGTTTGATTTGTCCTGTCTGCCAAGCCTAATGCTGGAGCTAGACAGTTTGATTCGTCCTGTCTGTCAAGACTAATGCTGGAGCTAGCCAGTTAGATTTGTCCTGTCTGCCAAGACTAATGCTGGAGCTAAACAGTTTGATTCGTCCTGTCTGCCAAGACTAATGCTGGAGCTAGCCAGTTTGAGTTTGACCTGTCTGCCAAGACTAATGCTGGCCTGTAACCTAAAGACTAATACTGAAGCTGGCCTGTTTTAATTGTGCTGTCTGTAAAGACTAATACTGAAGCTGGCCTGTTTTAATTGTGCTGTCTGTAAAGACTAATACTGGAGCTGGCCTGTTTTAATTGTGCTGTCTGTAAAGACTAATACTGAAGCTGGCCTGTTTTAATTGTGCTGTCTGTAAAGACTAATACTGGAGCTGGCCTGTTTTAATTGTGCTGTCTGTAAAGACTAATACTGGAGCTGGCCTGTTTTAATTGTGCTGTCTGTAAAGACTAATACTGGAGCTGGCCTGTTTTAATTGTGTTGTCTGTAAAGACTAATACTGGAGCTGGCCTGTTTTAATTGTGCTGTCTATAAAGACTAATACTGGAGCTGGCCTGTTTTAATTGTGCTGTCTGTAAAGACTAATACTGGAGCTGGCCTGTTTTAATTGTGTTGTCTGTAAAGACTAATACTGGAGCTGGCCTATTTTAATTGTGCTGTCTGTAAAGACTAATACTGGAGCTGGCCTGTTTGATTTGCCCTGTCTGCCAAGACTAATGCTGGATCTAGACAGTTTGATTTGTCCTGTCTGCCAAGACTAATGCTGGATCTAGACAGTTTGATTTGTCCTGTCTGCCAAGACTAATGCTGGATCTAGACAGTTTGAGTTTGACCTGTCTGCCAAGACTAATGCTGGATCTAGACAGTTTGATTTGTCCTGTCTGCCAAGACTAATGCTGGATCTAGACAGTTTGATTCGTCCTGTCTGCCAAGACTAATGCTGGATCTAGACAGTTTGATTTGTCCTGTCTGCCAAGACTAATGCTGGATCTAGACAGTTTGATTTGTCCTGTCTGCCAAGACTAATGCTGGATCTAGCCAGTTAGATTTGTCCTGTCTGCCAAGACTAATGCTGGAGCTAGCCAGTTTGATTTGTCCTGTCTGCCAAGACTAATGCTGGAGCTAGCCAGTTTGATTTGTCCTGTCTGCCAAGACTAATGCTGGAGCTAGCCAGTTAGATTTGTCCTGTCTGCCAAGACTAATGCTGGAGCTAGCCAGTTTGATTTGTCCTGTCTGCCAAGACTAATGCTGGATCTAGACAGTTTGATTTGTCCTGTCTGCCAAGACTAATGCTGGATCTAGACAGTTTGATTTGCCCTGTCTGCCAAGACTAATGCTGGAGCTAGCCAGTTTGAGTTTGAACTGTCTGCCAAGACTAATGCTGGAGCTAGCCAGTTTGATTTGTCCTGTCTGCCAAGACTAATGCTGGAGCTAGCCAGTTAGATTTGTCCTGTCTGCCAAGACTAATGCTGGATCTAGACAGTTTGAGTTCGTCCTGTCTGCCAAGACTAATGCTGGATCTAGACAGTTTGATTTGTCCTGTCTGCCAATACTAATGATGGAGCTGGTCTGTTTGATTTGCCCTGTCTGCCAAGACTAATGATGGATCTAGACAGTTTGATTTGTCCTGTCTGCCAAGCCTAATGCTGGAGCTAGACAGTTTGATTCGTCCTGTCTGCCAAGACTAATGCTGGAGCTAGCCAGTTAGATTTGTCCTGTCTGCCAAGACTAATGCTGGAGCTAAACAGTTTGATTCGTCCTGTCTGCCAAGACTAATGCTGGAGCTAGCCAGTTTGAGTTTGACCTGTCTGCCAAGACTAATGCTGGCCTGTAACCTAAAGACTAATACTGAAGCTGGCCTGTTTTAATTGTGCTGTCTGTAAAGACTAATACTGAAGCTGGCCTGTTTTAATTGTGCTGTCTGTAAAGACTAATACTGGAGCTGGCCTGTTTTAATTGTGCTGTCTGTAAAGACTAATACTGGAGCTGGCCTGTTTTAATTGTGCTGTCTGTAAAGACTAATACTGGAGCTGGCCTGTTTTAATTGTGCTGTCTGTAAAGACTAATACTGGAGCTGGCCTGTTTTAATTGTGTTGTCTGCCAAGACTAATGCTGGAGCTAGCCAGTTTGATTCGTCCTGTCTGCCAAGACTAATGCTGGAGCTAGCCAGTTTGAGTTTGACCTGTCTGCCAAGACTAATGCTGGCCTGTAACCTAAAGACTAATACTGAAGCTGGCCTGTTTTAATTGTGCTGTCTGTAAAGACTAATACTGAAGCTGGCCTGTTTTAATTGTGCTGTCTGTAAAGACTAATACTGGAGCTGGCCTGTTTTAATTGTGCTGTCTGTAAAGACTAATACTGAAGCTGGCCTGTTTTAATTGTGCTGTCTGTAAAGACTAATACTGGAGCTGGCCTGTTTTAATTGTGCTGTCTGTAAAGACTAATACTGGAGCTGGCCTGTTTTAATTGTGCTGTCTGTAAAGACTAATACTGGAGCTGGCCTGTTTTAATTGTGTTGTCTGTAAAGACTAATACTGGAGCTGGCCTGTTTTAATTGTGCTGTCTGTAAAGACTAATACTGGAGCTGGCCTGTTTTAATTGTGCTGTCTGTAAAGACTAATACTGGAGCTGGCCTGTTTTAATTGTGTTGTCTGTAAAGACTAATACTGGAGCTGGCCTATTTTAATTGTGCTGTCTGTAAAGACTAATACTGGAGCTGGCCTGTTTGATTTGCCCTGTCTGCCAAGACTAATGCTGGATCTAGACAGTTTGATTTGTCCTGTCTGCCAAGACTAATGCTGGATCTAGACAGTTTGATTTGTCCTGTCTGCCAAGACTAATGCTGGATCTAGACAGTTTGATTCGTCCTGTCTGCCAAGACTAATGCTGGATCTAGACAGTTTGATTTGTCCTGTCTGCCAAGACTAATGCTGGATCTAGACAGTTTGATTTGTCCTGTCTGCCAAGACTAATTCTGGAGCTGGTCTGTTTGATTTGCCCTGTCTGCCAAGACTAATGCTGGATCTAGACAGTTTGAGTTTGACTTGTCTGCCAAGACTAATGCTGGATCTAGACAGTTTGATTTGTCCTGTCTGCCAAGACTAATGCTGGATCTAGACAGTTTGATTCGTCCTGTCTGCCAAGACTAATGCTGGATCTAGACAGTTTGATTTGTCCTGTCTGCCAAGACTAATGCTGGATCTAGACAGTTTGATTTGTCCTGTCTGCCAAGACTAATGCTGGAGCTAGCCAGTTTGATTTGTCCTGTCTGCCAAGACTAATGCTGGAGCTAGCCAGTTAGATTTGTCCTGTCTGCCAAGACTAATGCTGGAGCTAGCCAGTTTGATTTGTCCTGTCTGCCAAGACTAATGCTGGATCTAGACAGTTTGATTTGCCCTGTCTGCCAAGACTAATGCTGGAGCTAGCCAGTTTGAGTTTGAACTGTCTGCCAAGACTAATGCTGGAGCTAGCCAGTTTCATTTGTCCTGTCTGCCAAGACTAATGCTGGAGCTAGCCAGTTAGATTTGTCCTGTCTGCCAAGACTAATGCTGGATCTAGACAGTTTGAGTTCGTCCTGTCTGCCAAGACTAATGCTGGATCTAGACAGTTTGATTTGTCCTGTCTGCCAATACTAATGATGGAGCTGGTCTGTTTGATTTGCCCTGTCTGCCAAGACTAATGATGGATCTAGACAGTTTGATTTGTCCTGTCTGCCAAGCCTAATGCTGGAGCTAGACAGTTTGATTCGTCCTGTCTGCCAATACTAATGATGGAGCTGGTCTGTTTGATTTGCCCTGTCTGCCAAGACTAATGCTGGAGCTAGCCAGTTAGATTTGTCCTGTCTGCCAAGACTAATGCTGGAGCTAAACAGTTTGATTCGTCCTGTCTGCCAAGACTAATGCTGGAGCTAGCCAGTTTGAGTTTGACCTGTCTGCCAAGACTAATGCTGGCCTGTAACCTAAAGACTAATACTGAAGCTGGCCTGTTTTAATTGTGCTGTCTGTAAAGACTAATACTGAAGCTGGCCTGTTTTAATTGTGCTGTCTGTAAAGACTAATACTGGAGCTGGCCTGTTTTAATTGTGTTGTCTGTAAAGACTAATACTGGAGCTGGCCTGTTTTAATTGTGCTGTCTGTAAAGACTAATACTGGAGCTGGCCTGTTTTAATTGTGCTGTCTGTAAAGACTAATACTGGAGCTGGCCTGTTTTAATTGTGCTGTCTGTAAAGACTAATACTGGAGCTGGCCTGTTTTAATTGTGCTGTCTGTAAAGACTAATACTGGAGCTGGCCTGTTTTAATTGTGCTGTCTGTAAAGACTAATACTGGAGCTGGCCTGTTTTAATTGTGTTGTCTGCCAAGACTAATGCTGGAGCTAGCCAGTTTGATTCGTCCTGTCTGCCAAGACTAATGCTGGAGCTAGCCAGTTTGAGTTTGACCTGTCTGCCAAGACTAATGCTGGCCTGTAACCTAAAGACTAATACTGAAGCTGGCCTGTTTTAATTGTGCTGTCTGTAAAGACTAATACTGAAGCTGGCCTGTTTTAATTGTGCTGTCTGTAAAGACTAATACTGGAGCTGGCCTGTTTTAATTGTGCTGTCTGTAAAGACTAATACTGGAGCTGGCCTGTTTTAATTGTGTTGTCTGTAAAGACTAATACTGGAGCTGGCCTGTTTTAATTGTGCTGTCTGTAAAGACTAATACTGGAGCTGGCCTGTTTTAATTGTGCTGTCTGTAAAGACTAATACTGGAGCTGGCCTGTTTTAATTGTGTTGTCTGTAAAGACTAATACTGGAGCTGGCCTATTTTAATTGTGCTGTCTGTAAAGACTAATACTGGAGCTGGCCTGTTTGATTTGCCCTGTCTGCCAAGACTAATGCTGGATCTAGACAGTTTGATTTGTCCTGTCTGCCAAGACTAATGCTGGATCTAGACAGTTTGATTTGTCCTGTCTGCCAAGACTAATGCTGGATCTAGACAGTTTGATTCGTCCTGTCTGCCAAGACTAATGCTGGATCTAGACAGTTTGATTTGTCCTGTCTGCCAAGACTAATGCTGGATCTAGACAGTTTGATTTGTCCTGTCTGCCAAGACTAATTCTGGAGCTGGTCTGTTTGATTTGCCCTGTCTGCCAAGACTAATGCTGGATCTAGACAGTTTGAGTTTGACTTGTCTGCCAAGACTAATGCTGGATCTAGACAGTTTGATTTGTCCTGTCTGCCAAGACTAATGCTGGATCTAGACAGTTTGATTCGTCCTGTCTGCCAAGACTAATGCTGGATCTAGACAGTTTGATTTGTCCTGTCTGCCAAGACTAATGCTGGATCTAGACAGTTTGATTTGTCCTGTCTGCCAAGACTAATGCTGGATCTAGCCAGTTAGATTTGTCCTGTCTGCCAAGACTAATGCTGGAGCTAGCCAGTTTGATTTGTCCTGTCTGCCAAGACTAATGCTGGAGCTAGCCAGTTTGATTTGTCCTGTCTGCCAAGACTAATGCTGGAGCTAGCCAGTTAGATTTGTCCTGTCTGCCAAGACTAATGCTGGAGCTAGCCAGTTTGATTTGTCCTGTCTGCCAAGACTAATGCTGGATCTAGACAGTTTGATTTGCCCTGTCTGCCAAGACTAATGCTGGAGCTAGCCAGTTTGAGTTTGAACTGTCTGCCAAGACTAATGCTGGAGCTAGCCAGTTTGATTTGTCCTGTCTGCCAAGACTAATGCTGGAGCTAGCCAGTTAGATTTGTCCTGTCTGCCAAGACTAATGCTGGATCTAGACAGTTTGAGTTTGTCCTGTCTGCCAAGACTAATGCTGGATCTAGACAGTTTGATTTGTCCTGTCTGCCAATACTAATGATGGAGCTGGTCTGTTTGATTTGCCCTGTCTGCCAAGACTAATGATGGATCTAGACAGTTTGATTTGTCCTGTCTGCCAAGCCTAATGCTGGAGCTAGACAGTTTGATTCGTCCTGTCTGCCAAGACTAATGCTGGAGCTAGCCAGTTAGATTTGTCCTGTCTGCCAAGACTAATGCTGGAGCTAAACAGTTTGATTCGTCCTGTCTGCCAAGACTAATGCTGGAGCTAGCCAGTTTGAGTTTGACCTGTCTGCCAAGACTAATGCTGGCCTGTAACCTAAAGACTAATACTGAAGCTGGCCTGTTTTAATTGTGCTGTCTGTAAAGACTAATACTGAAGCTGGCCTGTTTTAATTGTGCTGTCTGTAAAGACTAATACTGGAGCTGGCCTGTTTTAATTGTGCTGTCTGTAAAGACTAATACTGAAGCTGGCCTGTTTTAATTGTGCTGTCTGTAAAGACTAATACTGGAGCTGGCCTGTTTTAATTGTGCTGTCTGTAAAGACTAATACTGGAGCTGGCCTGTTTTAATTGTGCTGTCTGTAAAGACTAATACTGGAGCTGGCCTGTTTTAATTGTGTTGTCTGTAAAGACTAATACTGGAGCTGGCCTGTTTTAATTGTGCTGTCTGTAAAGACTAATACTGGAGCTGGCCTGTTTTAATTGTGCTGTCTGTAAAGACTAATACTGGAGCTGGCCTGTTTTAATTGTGTTGTCTGTAAAGACTAATACTGGAGCTGGCCTATTTTAATTGTGCTGTCTGTAAAGACTAATACTGAAGCTGGCCTGTTTTAATTGTGCTGTCTGTAAAGACTAATACTGGAGCTGGCCTGTTTTAATTGTGCTGTCTGTAAAGACTAATACTGAAGCTGGCCTGTTTTAATTGTGCTGTCTGTAAAGACTAATACTGGAGCTGGCCTGTTTTAATTGTGCTGTCTGTAAAGACTAATACTGAAGCTGGCCTGTTTTAATTGTGCTGTCTGTAAAGACTAATACTGGAGCTGGCCTGTTTTAATTGTGCTGTCTGTAAAGACTAATACTGAAGCTGGCCTGTTTTAATTGTGCTGTCTGTAAAGACTAATACTGGAGCTGGCCTGTTTTAATTGTGCTGTCTGTAAAGACTAATACTGAAGCTGGCCTGTCCTTTCTCCAACACTAACAGAGAATAAAATAACTTTCATTGTAAGTCCCCTGGATGTCTTGCCAGGGTCGCATTTGCACAAGGCTGTAGACGAGGACTAAAACATCCAATATGGGTCTGGAGTTAGCGATAACATTCTTATACCTTGCACGACTTATCTGAAATCGCTATCGCTGAAGGTTTGGAAAGGTCAATGCTTCAATCTAAAATAAAACAATCGATTTACACCCTCTAACAGATAACATTTAGAAGCGGGATGAAATATAAACCATGTGGTCACAGGTGCAGAGTGGTAGACACTGATTACAGCATATTTGAGATTTGGCCGGTACCTCCTCAGAGTTTCTTTGAGAAGCATCAGCTAGCCTAGTCTAAGCCATAGAGCTGCAGGCAGAAGGTCTGAAAGATGTTGTGATTAGTCTATGGTCCTACATGATGTATGGTCCTGTATCAACATCTGGCATCATTTGTAATATGACATTCATCACAATAGTGTTTTGATTTTAGGATGATTCAGAGATATTGCAGTATATTCTATGAAATCAAACACAATCAGTTCCAGTCAATTTACTCTATGATTGTACATGAATTATAGAACCCAATTGAGTCATAACCATTGTTTAATTGTACACAAATCCAGCACGAAATGTTGCAGCAAAGTTAAAACTGCCTCTGTTCTCCGAGTGACATTTAAACAATGTCAGTAATTCATCACTCTTACGAAAATGCTTGTTACTAGAAACTAAATGTGAATCTAATATTGATTTAAGCAGTTGAACCCTCAAGTACTTTATAGTAAAATCCCAGCTAATACAGATTTATGGAGGGCACTGTGTCCGTTCCAGAAGTCAGGGAATAATGATGTCAAAGGCTTTGCCAAGAAAACCATCATCCAGATGGACTGGCAGCGTTTACTCAAAATTAGATCCTTGTCATCTCTGCGTATTATTGGAACTCGTTACAGTTTTCCGTGATAGTTTTCTATCAGTCACCAACAAATCCTTCATAAGTTAAACAGACCTGGCAGTGTGGCCTTCAAAGGTAGATTATTTTGTAGACCTATTACAGTGGCCGCATGGATAAAATCCCCACCACAATTACCTATCTGCAAGCTTTGGTTCCCATTCTCTCTCTCCCACACACAGGTGTATATACATACAGCGGGTTCTGAAAAGATTGGCACCCCTGATGAAGATGATCAAAAATGACTAGAAAATAAATCATACAAATACTGAGCTATACTGTAAGCAAAACAAATGTTGAAAATTATATAATTTTATATTAATACGATTGCTCAGAGAAAAATATTTTTGTCACCCCTGTTTTCAATACATATTTTCATGTCATCTGACGATTTCACGAGTTCCAATCCAAGTGCCAGTGCCATTAAACAAACTCCAGACATTTATATTTGTTGGATGACATGCTATACACCTCTTTGGCCATGGACACCAGTGGTGGGCTTGGCATCGAAATAAGGACGCATAAGCATGAAAATAACCCTTTACCTACTGTAAAAAATGGTGGTGGATCTTTGATGTTATGGTGCTATTTTTCTCAGTGTCATTATCCTTGCAAGGTGAGAAATTGAACGGTATTGATAACAGGGTGACAATATTCTGACTCCAATCTTCTTGAGAGAAAAACATATTACTTAAACAAAATCTATTTCTCAGAACAATTGTATTAGTATAAAATAATGTAGTTTCCAATTTTTCTGAGCATACAATATAGCTCAGTATTGTATTATTCATTTTATAGTATTTTTTGCACATGTGCCAATAACTTCAGACCTCACTGTACATTCTGTACATCTCTGCCTGACTCATCATGCTACCAGCTTTTCTGCCTATCAAAGGACTTCGAAAATATTTCCCCCTCAAAATCCAATCCCATGCCAACTTTAGGAAAGTTTTGCACAGTTTTTTGTTCTGTTTTTCTGAATAGCAGACAGGTTTCATTTCTGTTCTTTCTCTCTTCTCAGTCTCCCTGAACTTGAAAGAACACGTTGCATGTGCTTTTATTTTTGGTTCGCATCACTCCTGAGAGAGAGAGAGGGGGGGAGAGAGAGTGGTTGTGTTTTGGTTCGCATCACTCCTGAGAGAGAGAGAGAGAGAGAGAGGGGGAGAGAGAGTGGTTGTGTTTTGGTTCGCATCACTCCTGAGAGAGAGAGAGGGGGAGAGAGAGTGGTTGTGTTTTGGTTCGCATCACTCCTGAGAGAGAGAGAGGGGGAGAGAGAGTGGTTGTGTTTTGGTTCGCATCACTCCTGAGAGAGAGAGAGGGGGAGAGAGAGTGGTTGTGTTTTGGTTCACATCACTCCTGAGAGAGAGAGGGGGGGAGAGAGAGTGGTTGTGTTTTGGTTCGCATCACTCCTGAGAGAGAGAGAGGGGGAGAGAGAGTGGTTGTGTTTTGGTTCGCATCACTCCTGAGAGAGAGAGGGGGGAGAGAGAGTGGTTGTGTTTTGGTTGCATAAACCAGACATACTGTAGAACTGATTATATGCAGATGAACATTGTGAGGCAATTTAACTCACTGAAGTTTAGCCATCACAATCAGATTGCATAATGTTGCAAAGTTCTTAGTTCCTGCCTTAACTGATCGTTTTGTCTTGTGTGCCTCACTGAACAACCTGTGAGTAGGCCTAATCCTTCTTAGTTTTAGAGCAATTCTACGCAAGACTGGCTGTGTCGGTTTCTTTTTTCTGTGCATGTGTGGGCCAGAAAGGTGGGTTGTAGGAATACAACAATTAAAGGAATACAACAAGGAAGGGATGATTCATCAAACTTGTTTTTCTTTGTTTTCAGACTGAAGCAAAACAAATCTGTTTATTTTATTTCCTTAGTTTTTATTATAATTTCCACAGATTACCCATGCGTGGGCTAAGCGATCTGAGAATGTTTGTCCAGAGTGTAGCAGTCTGGAGAAGTGCTGTGTACAGCAAGCATGGTTTGCTATGGAGGTAGTGTGTGAACCAGGCATAGTGTGTATCACTGTATGTCAACTGGTGAGGTAAATGTGAAACGATGCCCTCATTACTGTCATTTAGTCTCAGTTCATGGACTTGATGCATCTCTCTAGTATGGTGTCACCTTGCAGGGTCAGGTGGTTGCCGAGTGGGTGGAGGGATAGCCTGTCAATAGGTAGAAAACAGCCAGTGAGGGTGAGGTGGAGCAGGCTGAAGGCTCTGGCGCTCACCCCTTTTTGGAATTGAGGGCATAAATCTGATAAACTGTTTCACTCTCTCACTTAAGTCCCTGCCAGCCAGGTAATGGTGTATGTTTTTAGAAGGCTGAAATGTAGTCTGATAATGAGTAGTAACATGCTCATTTGAAACTGACATGGTGTAGGGAATTCGAATTTGAATTTATTCACTTTTGTTTTTCTTATTTCGTTTTTTTCAATGTCATGTAATATTTTCACTTGATTGACAGGCATGAACCATACATTTCTATCGATGTTTAGCAGCCAGTCTCACTTTGCAGGTTTCTGTTTTCAAACCGGGAGAGAGAGAGTCTGACAGATCCATGTGAAAGGATCCAGGTCACTAGGTTCACAGTTTGATAGTCCTGAAGCGCTACAGTTTGATAGTCCTGAAGCGCTACAGTTTGATAGTCCTGAAGCGCTACAGTTTGATAGTCCTGAAGCGCTACAGTTTGATAGTCCTGAAGCGCTACAGTTTGATAGTCCTGAAGCGCTACAGTTTGATAGTCCTGAAGCGCTACAGTTTGATAGTCCTGAAGCGCTACAGTTTGATAGTCCTGAAGCGCTACAGTTTGATAGTCCTGAAGCGCTACAGTTTGATAGTCCTGAAGCGCTACAGTTTGATAGTCCTGAAGCGCTACAGTTTGATAGTCCTGAAGCGCTACAGTTTGATAGTCCTGAAGCGCTACAGTTTGATAGTCCTGAAGCGCTACAGTTTGTTCCACAAAATCCTGTTTCCTTGATAGAGCAAAGCAATGAGGAGGGTGAGAGGAAAAGTAGGTGAATTATACATACTTGTGTTGTGGTTGCCTGAGCCAGTCTCATGGGAGCCAGTCTCATGGGGCCTCATAAGTGACCTAATGCCTTTCCACCCCCTAACAGGCTCTGATTGACGGTTGTCATTTGTTTCCGAGACCCTGTGTTATTACAGCTGTGTACTGTGAAAATAGCCCTGCGCCCGTTCAAGCTAAAAGGGGCCGTAATTGTTGCCATGGAAATTAAACACACACATCTGTGCTAAATAAGAAGCGAGGGATTCAACCACTTGGCCTCTGGGTAAATCTGCCTGTCTCCGTTTTCAGACAGTAAAGAGAGAGTCCAGATATTTCCAGGCGATAGAGCTCACTTCATTCACATGGTTAAACAAAATAATAGATGGTAGGCCAACATTGTAATCTCCATTGTTGTATAAAGCGACTAAACATTTGGTTCTGAATTATATGTGCTAAAAGCATTTTAATATATTAATGTTTAGAGAAATGTTTAAGGCCTACTGTACACACCTCCAATGAGCATGAGTAGGTGTGTTAGATATCCACCAGGCTGGGCTAACTGCACAGTAAAGTTTAAAGACTATAAAGCCAATGTCTTGTTTCAGTGACAGCTTCATTTGTTCCGTCCTCATTGCTCCGCCTTCAACTTCCGGACTTGTCTCTGTGCTGTTGAGCTGTTTGTTGCCAAAATGTTTTTAAAAAAAACTTTTAATACATTTACCAACGTCTTAGTTTTATCGCCACTAAACTTTTTTCATTCAACTTTTTCACCCCAGATGCTTTTCTGGACATGGTTCTACAGGACCTCCGTCAGCTATAAAAGCTAAGTAGTAACATTACCAGTATGCTATCGAATTGCAGTCGCTGTACAGGAGAACTATCGCCTTATGGTGAGGATAGCCGTGCTGCAAGCACAGTTTCAGATGCAGTCATTAGGCAAGGACAATTTAAGTGTAGGAAAGGATGAAATGGCATCTGTCGTACCAGTAAGTACAGATAGTAGTATAAATCCCACCCACACAGTCCCTGCAGCCGGACAGTTTTCTCAAGGCTTCTGGAAAGAAATGCTGTCTGCATGCTCAACCGGTGTCACTCATTCAGCCGACAATCTTTCAACCGGTTCTCCCCATTAAGCAACGAGTCAGAGTCAGAGGCCGAGCCTTCTCGAGTAATTGTCTCTGCAGCAGTCTCACAACTCAATCGCTGGTTGAAAACTGTTTTCTGCCCCTCCCAAAATATAGAATGTGTAGATAATTGGCCCTCTTTCTGGGACTCACCCACAAACAGGACCAAGCCTGGCCTGCTGAGTGACGAACTCCATCCTAGCTGGAGGGGTGCGCTCATCTTATCTACGAACATAGAACATAACTCCTCTAGCTCCACAATGAGAGGGTGCAGGCCAGGCAGCAGGCTGTTAGCCAGCCTTCCAGCTTAGTGGAGTCTGCCACTAGCACAGTCAGTGTAGTCAGCTCAGCTATCCGCATATCGACCGTGTCTGGGCCTCAATCTAGGTTGAGCAAAACAAAACATGGCGCTGTTCGCCTTAGCAAACTACGGGAATGAAAACCTCCTCCATTCCTGTCATTATTGAAAGAGATAGTGATATCTCACATCTCAAAATAGGGTTACTTAATGCTAGTTCCCTCACTTCCAAGGCAGTTATAGTCAATGAACTAATCACTGATCATAATACTGATGTGATTGGCCTGACTGAAAAATGAATTTCCGGTGTTAAATGAGGCCTCTCCTCCCGGTTACACTAGTGGCCATATCCCCCGCACATCCCGCAAAGGCGGAGGTGTTGCTAACATATACAGTGGGGAGAACAAGTATTTGATACACTGCCGATTTTGCAGGTTTTCCTACTTACAAAGCATGTAGAGGTCTGTAATTTTTATCATAGGTACACTTCAACTATGAGAGACGGAATCTAAAACAAAAATCCAGAAAATCACATTGTATGATTTTTAAGTAATTAATTTGCATTTTATTGCATGACATAAGTATTTGATACATCAGAAAAGCAGAACTTAATATTTGGTACAGAAACCTTTGTTTGCAATTACAGAGATCATACGTTTCCTGTAGTTCTTGACTAGGTTTGCACACACTGCAGCAGGGATTTTGGCCCACTCCTCCCTACAGATCTTCTCCAGATCCTTCAGGTTTCGGGGCTGTCGCTGGGCAATACGGACTTTCAGCTCCCTCCAAAGATTTTCTATTGGGTTCAGGTCTGGAGACTGGCTAGGCCACTCCAGGACCTTGAGATGCTTCTTACGGAGCCACTCCTTAGTTGCCATGGCTGTGTGCTTCGTGTCGTTGTCATGCTGGAAGACCCAGCCACGACCCATCTTCAATGCTCTTACTGAGGGAAGGAGGTTGTTGGCCAAGATCTCGCGATACATGGCCCCATCCATCCTCCCCTCAATACGGTGCAGTCGTCCTGTCCCCTTTGCAGAAAAGCATCCCCAAAGAATGATGTTTCCACCTTCATGCTTCACGGTTGGGATGGTGTTCTTGGGGTTGTACTCATACTTCTTCTTTCCAAACACGGCGAGTGGAGTTAGACCAAAAAGCTCTATTTTTGTCTCATCAGACCACATGACCTTCTCCCATTCCTCCTCTGGATCATCCAGATGGTCATTGGCAAACTTCAGACGGGCCTGGACATGCGCTGGCTTGAGCAGGGGGACCTTGCGTGCGCTGCAGGATTTTAATCCATGACGGCGTAGTGTGTTACTAATGGTTTTCTTTGCGACTGTGGTCCCAGCTCTCTTCAGGTCATTGACCAGGTCCTGCCGTGTAGTTCTGGGCTGATCCCTCACCTTCCTCATGATCATTGATGCCCCACGAGGTGAAATCTTGCATGGAGCCCCAGACCGAGGGTGATTGACCGTCATCTTGAACTTCTTCCATTTTCTAATAATTGCGCCAACAGTTGTTTCCTTCTCACCAAGCTGCTTGCCTATTGTCCTGTAGCCCATCCCAGCCTTGTGCAGGTCTACAATTTTATCCCTGATGTCCTTACACAGCTCTCTGGTCTTGGCCATTGTGGAGAGGTTGGAATCTGTTTGATTGAGTGTGTGGACAGGTGTCTTTTATACAGGTAACGAGTTCAAAGAGGTGCAGTTAATACAGGTAACGAGTGGAGAACAGGAGGGCTTCTTAAAGAAAAACTGGTTGGTAGGTGATTCTTACTGGTTGGTAGGTGATCAAGTACTTATGTCATGCAATAAAATGCAAATGAATTACTTAAAAATCATACAATGTGATTTTCTGGATTTTTGTTTTAGATTCCGTCTCTCACAGTTGAAGTGTACCTATGATAAAAATGACAGACCTCTACATGCTTTGTAAGTAGCAAAACCTGCAAAATCGGCAGTGTATCAAATACTTGTTCTCCCCACTGTATGACAGCAAATTTACAAAAAAATGACTGTTCTTCTTTTGATCTTCTAGTCATGAAATCTATGCAGTCTACTCAATCACGTGTTACTACTGTTTACAGGCCTCCTGGGCCGTATACAACGTTCCTCACTGAGTTCCCGGAATTCCTACCGGATGTTGTAGACGTGGCAGATAAATACTCACATTTTTGGTGACTTATATTCACATGGAAAAGTCCACAGACCCACTCCAAAATGCTTTTGGAGCCATCATCGACTCAATGGGGTTTGTCCAACATGTCTCCGGACCTACTCATTGCCACAGTCATACCCTGGATCTAGTTTTGTCCCATTGGAATAAATATTGTGGATCTAAATGTTTTTCCTCATAATCCTTGGTCTATCGGACCTCTTTGAATCTGCATATTTCTCCAAAGCTCAGTTGTCCTGAGTCTGCATAGAACTGCCAGGACCTAGGATCAATGGAGAAACTCACATTTTTTAATCCTGTACCTCTTGACACATTCATGAAAATAGTCATGGCCTCTAAACCATCAAGCTGCATGCTGGACCCTATTCCAACTTAACTACTGAAAGAGCTGCTTCCTGTGCCCTCTTAGGTTAAACATATTAAATGGCTTCCTATCCACCGGATGTGTACCAAACTCACTAAAAGTGGCAGTCATAAAGTCTCTCTTGAAAAAGCCAAACCTTGACCTGGAAAATTCTAATTTCCCATTCCTTTCAAAAATGTCTGAAAAAGCTGTTGCGTAGCAACTCACTGCCTTCCTGAAGACAAAATAATATATAGGAAATGCTTCAGTCTGGTTTTAGACCCCATGCTTAATGCTAACCTACAAAGCATTACATGGGCTTGTGCCTACCTATCTCTCCGATTTGGTCCTGTCGTACATACCCACACGTACGTTACGGTCACAAGACGCCGGCCTCCTTATTGTCCCTAGAATTTCTAAGCAAACTAATTTTGTGGAATGGCCTGCCTATCCATGTGAGAGACGCAGACTCGGTCTCGACCTTTAAATTATTACTGAAAGCTCATCTCTTCAGTAGGTCCAAGGCTTGAGTGTACTGTAGTCTGGCCCAGGGGTGCGAAGTTGAACGGCCTGGCCGGCTCCCCTGTCACCACTGGGATTCTCTGCCTCTGACCCTATTACGGGGGCTTAGTCACTAGCTTACTAGTGCTCTTCCATACCGTCCCTAGGAGAGGTGCGCCGGCTCGTGCGGTGGAGGAGATCTTCGTGGGCTATACTCAGCCTTGTCTCAGGGTAGTAAGTTGGTGGTCTATTGATATCACTCTAGTGGTGTGGGGGCTGTGCTTTGGCAAAGTGGTTGTGGTTATTTCCTGCCTGGTTGGCCCTGTCTGGAGGTATCGTCGGACGGGGCCACAGTGTCCCCTGACCTACCCCTGTCTCAGTCTTCAGTATCTATGCTGCAATATTCTATGTGCCGGGGGCTAGGGTCAGTCTGTTATATTTGGTGTAATTCCCCTGTCTTCTCTGGTGTCCTGTGTGAATTTAAGTGTGCTCCCTCTTATTCTCTCCCTCTCTCCCACCCCTCCCGGAGGACCTGAGCCCTAGGATCATGCCTCAGGACTACCTGGCCTGACTGTCCCCAGTCCACCTGGTCGTAATGCTGCTCCAGTTTAAACTGTTCTGCCTGCCGCTAGGGAACCTGGACCAGCACCAGATGTGCTGCCTTGTCCCGCACCTGCTGTCTCGACCTCTGAATGCTCAACTATGAAAAGCCATCAGACATTGAACCCTGAGGTACTGACCTGTTGCACCCTCTACAACCACTGATTATTATTTGAACCTGCTTGTCATCTATGAACATTTGAACATCTTGAAGAACAATCTGGCCTTAAATGGCAATATACTCTTATAATCTCAACCCAGCACAGCCAGAAGAGGACTGGCCACCCCCCAGAGCCTGGTTCCTCTCTACCCAGCACAGCCAGAAGAGGACTGGTCACCCCTCAGAGCCTGGTTCCTCTCTAGGTTTCATCCTAGCCACACTGCTTCTACATCTGCATTGCTTGCCATTTGAAGGTTTAGGATGGGATTCTGTAAAGCACTTTGTGACATCTGCTGATGTAAAAGGGCTTATAATATACAATACAGGACTAAGATTGAATCCTACAACACCGGCTCCGACGCTCGTCGGATGTGGCCGGGCCTGCAAACTATTACAGACTACAAAGGGAAGCACAGCCACGAGCTGCCCAGTGACACAAGCCTGCCAGACGAGCTAAATCACTTCTATGCTCGCATGGAGGCAAGCAACAATGAGGCATGCATGAGAGCATCAGCTGTTCCGGATGACTGTGATCACACTCTCCGTAGCCGACGTGAGTAATACCTTTAAACAGGTCAACATTCACAAGGCCGCTGGGCCAGCCGGATTACCAGGACGTGTGCTCCGGGCATGTGCTGACCAACTGGCAGGTGTCTTCACTGATATTTTCAACATGTCCCTGATTAAGTCTGTAATACCAACATGCTTCAAGCAGACCGCCATAGTCCCTGTGCCCAAGAGCACTAAGGTAACCTGCCTAAATGACTACAGGTCCATAGCACTCGTGTCTGTAGCCATTAAGTGCTTTGAAAGGCTGGTAATGGCTCATATTAACACCATTATCCCATAAACCTAGACCCACTCCAATTTGCATGATTTATAATGTTCTGACTTCTGTTGACTGCACAATATGGCGGATATATTTTTGTCTTGATTGGGCTCTGAGCGACGACTTCAGATTATTGCATGGTTTGCTTTTTCCGTAAAGCTTTTTTGAAATCTGACACAGCGGTTGCAAGGAGAAGTGGATCTAAAATTCCATGTATAACACTTGATCTTTGATCAATGTTTATTATGAGTATTTCTGGATATTGATGTGGCTCTCTGCAAAATCACCGGATGTTTTTGGAACTACTGAAAACGCGCCAATGTATACTGAGATTTTTTTGATATAAATATGAACTTTACCGAACAAAACATACATATATTGTGTAACATGAAGTCCTATGAGTGTCATCTGATGAAGACCATCAAAGGTTAGTGATTAATTTTATCTCTATTTCTGCTTTTTGTGACTCCTGTCTTTGGCTGGAAAAATGGCTGTGTTTTTCTGTGACTTGGCGGTGACATAACATAAATGAAAACTATGTTAAAAAAATACAATTTCTATTATTTTTACAAACCAACAAAGTGATTGTATTTACTGATGGAAAGCCAAGTGTACCTTTACCTTAACAACTGTTGGAAGGGAATTTGTCAGCAGCTTTAAGAAATAGTGGATTGGAGACTACATACAATATACCAACAAATATCACCTTCCTTTAACACATGGTTTACACAATCCTGGTGTGGACCTACATCAATTCCTTTCTCATTAAAAAGCAGGATTTTGCCATTTTATAAAACATTCTCTATTATGACACAGTGTTGATCTGCTTAGATAGCTGATTTCAAATCAAATTGTATATGTCACATTTGTCATGTTTGCATTGCCTTATTCTCCAGACCAAGCAATTATTGAGTCCCCCCTCCACAGATTAGCTATAAAGCTGCACATTTTTCTCTGTCTCATGGCAAAATGTGTAGAATAGCAGGAAATTACCTTTAAAAATGCAAAATCCCCTGCGCTTCATTGCAAACTGTATAGAATAGCATGATAAGCTATAAAACTGCACATTTGTCTCTCTGCCCCATGGCAATATGTGTAGAAGAATTGCAGAAAATGTTGGTTAAAACATTTTCTCTCAGCCTGAAGGCAAAATGTGTAGAATATCATGAGATCAGCTATAAAACTGCACATTTTTCTCTTTGCCCCATGGTAAAATGTGTAGAATTGTAGGAAGTTAGAAAGGGGCCCGTGCTCAGACCTTGCGGGGGGGGCCCCGCGAAACTGCGGTACGCCACTGACAATAGTACAATGACAATAGTACTCATTTCAATATGTATATGAAGCATATATCAATAGTCACTAGTGGCAGTGCTCCATGCGAAGTGAGTTTTAAAAAAGTAGCTGAAAGGTCAGGCTGACACAAACATTTACTGCTGAGACTGAGGCTGTCCTAATATGGACACCGTACACTCTGCCTGGGTCAATGCATCGCTAGATTATTGATCTCATAAAGTGTTGATCTCATCAATACCTGGGAGTTGACATGGATCTGTATACTTTCTCAAAGAGAACTGCTTCCTTTGATTATATTTGCTCTCTACTCCACCTCTTATGAATCTAGCTCAATATAAGGAAATGGGTCCTCTGTGATTGGTTTGTCCGCACAAGGTGGGGGTTTGGGGGGTGGGTAATCATTTCTTTATCGATTTATTAGGAGGAGTTTGGGACAGACTTGAAAATGCTGGCATTTCAGCGTTATATGCCTTATGAATTTTTTAAACAATGGTGATTTTATCAGGGACTGGAATTCAATCAAATGTCAGAGCCACTCTCTCATAGCGAGATGTCAAAGTAATCAAAGGCAGGCAGGTTTTAAGTGAATGAACTTTTAGATTCGGTTTGGCTCAGGAAATAGCTGTAGTGAATACATGATGTGGACACTCAATTTCATAGTACTGAGCATTGAGCATGGTGTAGATTTGAGTGGGAGTCTGTGGATTTAGTCTGTGAATTTTCTCAAAAGCATATTGAATCACAAAAAATATTAATTAAAACCCTTTCCTGCAGTCAAATGACCAAATTGCCCTCCAGTGGCCTCATGGGTGGAATGTTATTAATATTAATAATAATTTCATCATTAATAAACACTATTTCAAAAATCCTGCCGAAAACCCAGTGTTTCTATGTTAAAGTAGATTTGTTTAAGACTACCAAGAAACGCTTAGTGTAACCTGATTTAGCCCACTGCAGTAAAAGGTTAATGGCACATTAATTCAAAGGCACCCATTGAACTTTTATGCTTTATGTGACAGTACAGAAGGCACTAGCTACCTACAATTTAATATCTATGTTTTTATTTATTTATTGTACACTACCGGTCAAAAGTTTTAGAACACCTACTCATTCAAGGGTTTTCTTTAATTTGACTATTTTCTAGAATAATAGTGAATACATCAAAACTATGAAATAACACATACGGAATCGTGTAGTAACCAAAAAAGTGTTAAACAAATCAAAATATATTTTATATCTGAGATTCTTCAAATAGCCACCCTTTGCCTTGATAACAGCTTAGCACACACTTGGCATTCTCTCAACCAGCTTCACCTGGAATGCTTTTCCAACAGTCTTGAAGGAGTTCCCACATATGCTGAGCACTTGTTGGCTGCTTTTCTTCACTCTGCGGTCCGACTCATCCCAAACCATCTCAGTTTGGTTGAGGTTGGGGGATTGTGGAGGCCAGGTCATCTGATGCAGAACTTCATCACTCTCCTTCTTGGTCAAATAGCCCTTACACATCCTGGAGGTGTGTTGGGTCATTGTACTGTTGAAAATACAAATGATAGTCCCACTAAGCCCAAACCAGATGGGATGGCGTATCGCTGCAGAATGCTGTGGTAGCCATGCTGGTTAAGTGTCCCTTGAATACTAAATAAATCACAGACAGTGTCACCAGCAAAGCACCCCCACACCATCACACCTCCTCCTCCATGCTTTACGGTGGGAACCACACATGCTGAGATCATCCGTTCACCCACACCACGTCTCACAAAGACACAGCGGTTGGAACCAAAAATGTCCAATTTGGACTCCAGACCTAAGGACAAATTTCCACCGGTCTAATGTCCATTGCTCGTATTTCTTGGCTCAAGCAAGTCTCTTCTTATTGGTGTCCTTTAGTAGTGGTTTCTTTGCAGCAATTCGACCATAAAGGCCTAATTCACACAATCTCCTCTGAACAGTTGATGTTGAGATGTGTCTGAACTCTGTGAAGCATTTATTTGGGCTGCAATTTCTGAGGCTGGTAACTCTAATGAACTTATCCTCTTCAGCAGAGGTAACTCATTCCTGTGGAATGGAAGACCCATAGCGTTTGATGGTTTTTGCGACTGCACTTGAATAAACTTTCAACGTTCTTGAAATGTTCCAGTTTGACTGACCTTCACGTCTTAAAGTAATGATGGACTGTCATTTCTCTTTGCTTATCTGAGCTGTTTTGCCATAATATGGACTTGGTCTTTTACCAAATAGGGCTATCTTCTGTATACCTCCCCTACCTTGTCACAACACAACTGATTGGCTCAAATATTCCACAAATGAATCTTTTAAGAAGGCACACCTGTTAATTGAAATGCATTCCAGGTTTCTACCTCATGAAGCTGGTTGAGAGAATGCCAAGAGTGTGAAAAGCTGTCATCAAGGCAAAGGGTAGCTATTTGAGGAATCTCAAATATAAAATATATATATGTTTGCTTACTACATGATTCCATGTGTGTTATTTCATAGTTTTGATGTCCTCACTATTATCCGACAATGTAGAAAATAGTCAAAATAAAGAAAAACCCTTGAATGAGTAGGTGTTCTAAAACTTTTGACCGGTAGCGTATTTAACGAGGCAAGTCATTTAGAACAAATTCTTATTTACAATGACGGCCTACATGTAAAGCCCCACCGGCAAAACCCTCCCCTAACTTAGACAACGAATGTGCGCCGCCCTACGGGACTCCCGATCATGGCTGTATCACAACTGGCCCGGGATCGAAACCGGGTCTGTAGTGACACCTCTAGGACTGTGATGCAGTGCCTTAGGCCGCTGTGCCACTCGGGAGTCCTTTCTTTGGAACTTTGGAAGTGAAAAATAGATGTGATGAATTGGCTATGTATGCATCTGATAGATAAACAGGCCAAGTCCTCTAGTGTCTGTGCATTCAAACGACTCATCAGAAGACTCAGTTGTGTTCTCACCTTGATGCTGTCTTCTCCTCAGGCTATCAACATACAGGCCACAGCATGGAGCAGGAACCGATGTGAACAGGATAGGACATCAGCACCACAGGCCAGGAGAAACAAATGATAACACAGGTTTGATTTGTTTCTATCAATAACATCCCTTACAAAAATATAGCAAATCTTTTCACCTATGCAAAGACCAGATATGGTGATATTATCAGTGAGTTTCACATGTGAAGTATAGCATTGTGGTGAGTTAGCCAATGTTTTTCAATGGAGAAGGAAGTTCACCTAAAACAACGGTAGGCTGCATAAACATAGCTATGACAGGTTTGATTGAATATGGCAATGTGCCTTTACTTGCTGTGATCTTTTACATTCATTTTGAACTTGTCAGGCTTTAATTATGTAATTTAGAAAAACCAGCGCACACCCAGCAATTTCCCTGAAAGTTAAAAAAACACTAAGGGTTCCAGATGTATCTGAGGGGTTTTGTGATTGTGGGTCGGCAATCTTTTATAGCTGACAGAAAGCGCATACCCAGCCGCTAACCAAATCATCACATCATGACATTTACATTTCCCCGTAATCAGTGGTGTAAAGTACTTAAGTAAAAATACTTTAAAGTACTACTTAAGTAGTTTTTTGGGGTATCTGTACTTAACTTTTTATATTTTTGGTGACTTTTACTTTTACTTCACTACATTCCTAAAGAAAATAATACACTTTTTACTCCATACATTTTCCCTGACACCCAAAAGAACTCGTTACATTTTGACAGGAAAATGGTCCAATTCACACACTTATCAAGTGAACATCCCTGGTCATCTGCCTCTGATCTGGCAGACTCACTAAACACAAATGCTTCGTTTGTAAATTATGTCTGAGTGTTGGAGTGTGCCCTTGGCTATCTGTCAATAAAAAAAGCTAGAAAATTGTTGTCTGGTTTGCTGAAGTAACTTGAAAGGATTTATACTTTTACTTTGAGACTTAAATATATTTAGAACCAAATACTTTTAGACTTTTACTCGAGTATTATTTTACTGGGTGACTCACTTATACTTGAGTCATTTTCTATTAAAGGTATCTTTACTTTTACTCAAGTATGACAATTGAGTACTTTTTCCACCACTGCCCATAATGATGCTTCACAGTGAACCCAAAATGGTTCTGTTATTGGACAAATCCTTGGACCCTCCTTTATGATCTCCTGTTTAGGATGGTTTTCCTTTCAGGAGATGAATAATGGTTTCAGCCCATGTTTCTGACACTACCTAAAATCTCCTGTCTGTCTGGATCTGTCTGAGCTGATGGCTGTGACAGACTAATACCAATTGGATGCAGCTCAAGATTCCCTGGTTCCTTCTCAGTATAGCTGACCTTTCCTCTGGGATGGCTCCTGAGAAGAGCTGACTGTGGGCAACAGGTTCCAAAATGCTCTTAGTAAATGGCTCCTTGGATAGATGGAAGCGATATGTCGGAATGTCCAATTAGCTATTACATTCACTATTGCATGCATTCAGTATTTAGCTAGTCCCCTCTCATGAGTGGTCATAAAGGAATGGAGACAAGGAAAGGAAGCTGTCTGAAAGTACCGGTACCGCTTGCCGTGATGTAGCAGAAAGAACAGTCTATGACTAGGGTGGCTGGAGTCTTTGGTAATGTTTAGGGCCTTCCTCTGACACCGCCTGATATAGAGGTCCTGGATGGCAGGAAGCTTAGCAGTGACGTACTGGGCCATACGCATTACCCTCTGTAGCGCCTTGTGGTCAGAGGCCGAACAGTTGCCATACCAGGTGGTGATGCAACCGGTCAGGATGCTGTCGATGGTGCAGCTGTCAAACTTCTTCAGAATCTGAGAGCCCCATGGCAAATCTTTTCAGTCTACTGAGGGGGAATAGACGTTGTCGTGCCCTCTTCACGACTGTCTTGGTGTGTTTGGACCATGTTAGTTTGTTGGTGATGTGGACACCAAGGAACTTGAAGCTCTTAACCTGCTCCACTACAGCCCTGTCGATGAGAATGGGGGCGTGCTCAGCCCTCCTTTTCCTGTAGTCCACAATCATCTACTTTGTCAAGATCACGTTGAGGGAGAGGTTGTGGGCCTGGCACCACATTGTCAGGTCTCTGACCTCCTCTCTATAGGCTGTCACATCGTTGTCGGTGATCAGGCCTACCCCCATTGTGTCGTCTTAAAACTTAATGATAGTGTTGGAGTCGAGCTTGGCCACGCAGTCATGTGTGAACAGGGAGTACAGGAGGGGGCTGAGCACACAGCCTTGAGGGGACCACATGTTGAGGATCAGCGTGGCAGATGTGTTGTTGCCTACCCTTACCACCTAGGGGTGGCCCGTCAGGAAGTCCAGGATCCAGTTGCAGAGGGAGGTGTTTAGTCCTAGAGTCTTTAGCTTAGTGATGAGCTTTGAGGGCACTATGGTGTTGAACGCTGAGCTGTAGTCAATGAACAGCATTCTCACATAGGTGTTCCTTTTGTCCAGGTGTGAAAGGCCGTGTGGAGTGCAATAGAGATTGTGTCATCTGTGGATCTGTTTGGGCATAGCTATTACAGACTCTGTTAGGGATAGGTTGAAAATGTCAGTGAAGACACTTGCCAGTTGGTCAGCGCATGCTTGGAGTGCACGTCCTGGTAATCCGTATGGCCCTACGGCCTTGTGATTGTTGATCTGTTTAAAGGTCTTTCTCACATCGGCTACGGAGAGCGTGATCACACAGTCGTCCGGAAAAGCTGGTGCTCTCAGGCATGCTTCAGTGTTATTTGCCTCGAAGCGCACATAGAAGTCATTTAGCTCATCTGGTAGGCTCGTGTAACTGGGCAACTCGCGGCTGTGCTTCCCTTTGTAGTCCTTAATTGTTTGCAATCCCTGCCACATCCGACGAGCGTCGGAGCCGGTGTTGTAGGATTCAATCTGAGTCCTGTATTGACTCTTTGCCTGTTTTATGGTTTGTCACAGGGTATAGTGGGATTTCTTATAACCGTTCGGGTTATAGTCCTGCTCCTTGAAAGTGGCAGCTTTACCCTTTATCTCGTTGCGGATGTTGCCTGTAATCCATGGCTTCTGATCATTCCTCTGAGATGGCTGCTGAAGGTCTTTTTGTGCTTCTGTATGTAATGGGGTAGATACTACATCCATATAAACAAAGTAGAATGACTTCTATGACCACACCACCCGACTGTAGGCTTCACCAAAGAGCGTAGGGAACTCTGTGATACTCATTACTTTTAGGCTACTTGATTGTGATTTCATTAGGATCTCTTGTAGTCCTAATTTTTTCATTAGCATCTATTTTAGTCCTAATTTTTCATTAGGATCTCTTTAAGTCCTCTCTTTTAGTCCTCTTTGTCCTCATTACTTATTACAGATAGACTTATTCCATTCAGCATATCAGCACTTTTTTCTCAACACTATGTTTGCATGACTGTTATGACAGCTCAGTTATGAATTCATAAGAATTCATTTTTAGGAACAAAATGTACAATCTATGAAATATCTTTAACAAGTTCCAAGTGAGATTAATAATTTATTGCCCTCAGCTTTTATAGTTTCCAATTTACTGGCTCTTCTGTTGCCTGATATCATTCGCTTTTTGAAGCCAGAGGAGCACCTGAATACGATGAATAGGATGAAAACGTGATAGGTTAACAAATGTCAGAGATTCTCTTTGAAAAAACTGTCAGGTTACAATTGATTTTCTATTCATTTAGAGCGCTCTGTGGCTATATGGTAATTTACTGCACTTTGAAGATAAACATAGAATATTTCAAAGCACTGCTAAAAGTGAGAATATTGCTGTGATATCTGGAAAATGAACAGAGTTCATCACTATTTGTCAAAGCAGCCTCGAGTGTTTGAAGGTAAAAGTGTTCTAAAAAAGCCTAAACGTTTTTTTATTTTAATTGCACTCAGGTACAAAGATGGTTCTTTCGATTCGTCATATCTTTGTCTACTCATGCTCCTCCACATCGTGTAAAACTACAGACTTAATCCTAAATTGGGATTTCACCCATATGCAAACCAATATTTTCTAAATTTTCATTTTTTTTTCTGGTCATCAACAGATAAAGATCCCTTTCAATGATCAAAGTAGATGTTTGTTTGTTTGGCAGGCTCACGTGGTGCTGACTTGTGTTGTTGATTGTTCCTACAGATAGAAACATCTATGCATAGTCACTTTACCCTTACCTACAGTATGTGTACATATTACCTCAGTTACCTTGACTAACCTGTACCCCCGCACATTAACTCTGTACTGTTGGTTAAGGGCTTGTAAGTAAGCATTTATTCTGCGCATGTGACAAATTCAATTTGATTTGATTTGGAACAGAGAGTTGGCTTGGGCAGGCGAGCTGTTAGACATTTGCTTGCAGACTGTGCCTGCTGCACCTTTGCTTACAACTTCTGTTATTAATTAGTCCTAATTGACAGTTTCTCAGTTGTATTAGGTGCCAAACAGCGTGGTAGACTGGCAGATAACAGTAGACGTTCTGGACTGTGTATCCTCCATCCCTATTCCTTATGGCATACTCTCACTCACACAGAGGAAGCCAGTAATGCTTTTCTGATCTTAAATTTAATCACTTCAATTGGGATTCTCCCTATTCAAGTAGTGGGTGCTTTAGGAATGGGAGGTTCGGGAGGATGGGGTTTAGGGGGGCAGATGGTTTAGAAAGCATGGAGAAATACATGAATTACTGATTGGAATTATTATACCCAATCGACCTTGGCAATGTTCAAGATGGTGAAGTGGCAATAATTAGAGCAGCGAACTATGGCGGATTCATCACAAGGATTATAAATCAAAATGGTGTATTTAATACATCCTGTAATAAAAGATGTTGGAGGCCTGGCGCTACACGCCCAGTGGCTCCAAGATTAAAACTAATGTCAGAGGGCTGTGCAGGAAAGAAAAAAATCTGTGGCTGTTTCCTGTAACCTATACCATACCAATTTAATTAGGTCATTAAAAAAACTATTAGATGCAACCACTCTATAATTTGTAACGCTGCAATAGGCTTATGCTTCACTCAAATTGCTTTTCCAAAGTAGCTTGCATCGCTAAGGAACTGTAAGCAGGTTCAAAGACTGTATTGGTGTTATTGATTCCTGGCCTGTAGCCCCTCTGTGAGGTACTGTTCACCCAGCTGGCTCTGTTAGGTAACTGTTCACCCAGCTGGCCCTGTTAGGTAACTGTTCACCCAGCTGGCTCTGTTAGGTAACTGTTCACCCAGCTGGCTCTGTTAAGTAACTGTTCACCCAGCTGGCTCTGTTAGGTAACTGTTCACCCAGCTGGCTCTGTTAGGTAACTGTTCACCCAGCTGGCTCTGTTAAGTAACTGTTCACCCAGCTGGCTCTGTTAGGTAACTGTTCACCCAGCTGGCTCTGTTAGGTAACTGTTCACCCAGCTGGCTCTGTTAAGTAACTGTTCACCCAGCTGGCTCTGTTAAGTAACTGTTCACCCAGCTGGCTCTGTTAAGTAACTGTTCACCCAGCTGGCTCTGTTAGGTAACTGTTCACCCAGCTGGCTCTGTTAGGTAACTGTTCACCCAGCTGGCTCTGTTAAGTAACTGTTCACCCAGCTGGCTCTGTTAGGTAACTGTTCACCCAGCTGGCTCTGTTAGGTAACTGTTCACCCAGCTGGCTCTGTTAGGTAACTGTTCACCCAGCTGGCTCTGTTAAGTAACTGTTCACCCAGCTGGCTCTGTTAGGTAACTGTTCACCCAGCTGGCTCTGTTAGGTAACTGTTCAGCCAGCTGGCTCTGTTAGGTAACTGTTCACCCAGCTGGCTCTGTTAGGTAACTGTTCACCCAGCTGGCTCTGTTAGGTAACTGTTCACCCAGCTGGCTCTGTTAGGTAACTGTTCACCCAGCTGGCTCTGTTAAGTAACTGTTCACCCAGCTGGCTCTGTTAGGTAACTGTTCACCCAGCTGGCTCTGTTAGGTAACTGTTCACCCAGCTGGCTCTGTTAGGTAACTGTTCACCCAGCTGGCTCTGTTAGGTAACTGTTCACCCAGCTGGCTCTGTTAGGTAACTGTTCGCCCAGCTGGCTCTGTTAGATAACTGTTCACCCAGGTGGCTCTGTTAAGTAACTGTTCACCCAGCTGGCTCTGTTAGGTAACTGTTCGCCCAGCTGGCTCTGTTAGATAACTGTTCGCCCAGCTGGCTCTGTTAGATAACTGTTCACCCAGCTGGCTTTGTTAGGTAACTGTTCGCCCAGCTGGCTCTGTTAGATAACTGTTCACCCAGCTGGCTCTGTTAGGTAACTGTTCGCCCAGCTGGCTCTGTTAGATAACTGTTCGCCCAGCTGGCTCTGTTAGGTAACTGTTCACCCAGCTGGCTTTGTTAGGTAACTGTTCACCCAGCTGGCTTTGTTAGGTAACTGTTCACCCAGCTGGCTCTGTTAGGTAACTGTTCACCCAGCTGGCTCTGTTAGGTAACTGTTCACCCAGCTGGCTTTGCTAGGTAACTGTTCGCCCAGCTGGCTTTGTTAGGTAACTGTTCGCCCAGCTGGCTCTGTTAGGTAACTGTTCGCCCAGCTGGCTCTGTTAGATAACTGTTCACCCAGCTGGCTTTGTTAGGTAACTGTTCACCCAGCTGGCTTTGTTAGGTAACTGTTCACCCAGCTGGCTCTGTTAGATAACTGTTCACCCAGCTGGCTTTGTTAGGTAACTGTTCACCCAGCTGGCTTTGTTAGATAACTGTTCACCCAGCTGGCTTTGTTAGGTAACTGTTCACCCAGCTGGCTTTGTTAGGTAACTGTTCACCCAGCTGGCTTTGTTAGGTAACTGTTCGCCCAGCTGGCTCTGTTAGATAACTGTTCACCCAGCTGGCTTTGTTAGGTAACTGTTCACCCAGCTGGCGTTGTTAGGTAACTGTTCACCCAGCTGGCTCTGTTAGATAACTGTTCACCCAGCTGGCTCTGTTAGGTAACTGTTCACCCAGCTGGCTCTGTTAGATAACTGTTCACCCAGCTGGCTCTGTTAGGTAACTGTTCACCCAGCTGGCTCTGTTAGGTAACTGTTCACCCAGCTGGCTCTGTTAGGTAACTGTTCACCCAGCTGGCTTTGTTAGGTAACTGTTCGCCCAGCTGGCTTTGTTAGGTAACTGTTCGCCCAGCTGGCTCTGTTAGGTAACTGTTCGCCCAGCTGGCTCTGTTAGATAACTGTTCACCCAGCTGGCTTTGTTAGGTAACTGTTCACCCAGCTGGCTCTGTTAGATAACTGTTCACCCAGCTGGCTCTGTTAGATAACTGTTCACCCAGCTGGCTCTGTTAGATAACTGCTCACCCAGCTGGCTCTGTTAGATAACTGTTCACCCAGCTGGCTTTGTTAGGTAACTGTTCACCCAGCTGGCTCTGTTAGGTAACTGTTCACCCAGCTGGCTCTGTTAGATAACTGTTCACCCAGCTGGCTCTGTTAGGTAACTGTTCGCCCAGCTGGCTCTGTTAGATAACTGTTCACCCAGCTGGCTCTGTTAGGTAACTGTTCGCCCAGCTGGCTCTGTTAGATAACTGTTCGCCCAGCTGGCTCTGTTAGGTAACTGTTCACCCAGCTGGCTTTGTTAGGTAACTGTTCACCCAGCTGGCTTTGTTAGGTAACTGTTCACCCAGCTGGCTCTGTTAGGTAACTGTTCACCCAGCTGGCTCTGTTAGGTAACTGTTCACCCAGCTGGCTTTGTTAGGTAACTGTTCGCCCAGCTGGCTTTGTTAGGTAACTGTTCGCCCAGCTGGCTCTGTTAGGTAACTGTTCACCCAGCTGGCTCTGTTAGGTAACTGTTCACCCAGCTGGCTCTGTTAAGTAACTGTTCACCCAGCTGGCTCTGTTAAGTAACTGTTCACCCAGCTGGCTCTGTTAAGTAACTGTTCACCCAGCTGGCTCTGTTAGGTAACTGTTCACCCAGCTGGCTCTGTTAGGTAACTGTTCACCCAGCTGGCTCTGTTAAGTAACTGTTCACCCAGCTGGCTCTGTTAGGTAACTGTTCACCCAGCTGGCTCTGTTAGGTAACTGTTCACCCAGCTGGCTCTGTTAGGTAACTGTTCACCCAGCTGGCTCTGTTAAGTAACTGTTCACCCAGCTGGCTCTGTTAGGTAACTGTTCACCCAGCTGGCTCTGTTAGGTAACTGTTCACCCAGCTGGCTCTGTTAGGTAACTGTTCACCCAGCTGGCTCTGTTAGGTAACTGTTCACCCAGCTGGCTCTGTTAGGTAACTGTTCACCCAGCTGGCTCTGTTAGGTAACTGTTCACCCAGCTGGCTCTGTTAAGTAACTGTTCACCCAGCTGGCTCTGTTAGGTAACTGTTCACCCAGCTGGCTCTGTTAGGTAACTGTTCACCCAGCTGGCTCTGTTAGGTAACTGTTCACCCAGCTGGCTCTGTTAGGTAACTGTTCACCCAGCTGGCTCTGTTAGGTAACTGTTCGCCCAGCTGGCTCTGTTAGATAACTGTTCACCCAGCTGGCTCTGTTAAGTAACTGTTCACCCAGCTGGCTCTGTTAGGTAACTGTTCACCCAGCTGGCTCTGTTAGGTAACTGTTCGCCCAGCTGGCTCTGTTAGATAACTGTTCACCCAGCTGGCTCTGTTAGGTAACTGTTCACCCAGCTGGCTCTGTTAGGTAACTGTTCGCCCAGCTGGCTCTATGTGTCTCTGTACTCTGTCTCTTAGTCTCAGGCAGTGGGGATGGAGCTGAGATGAGCAACAAGGTATCACGGCCTCTCTTCAGTATTCAATGTTTGATGTGAAAGCTACTCTTCCTGTGATCCACTCAAAACATGAAACATGACATAATACAGAACATTAATAGAGAAGAACAGCTTATGGATAGAACTACATGAATGTAAAAACTGCGCACATAGCCTACATATTGATACACATAAAATATCTAGGTCAAATAGGGTAGGGGCGTTGTGCCGTAAGTTGTTGCTTTATCTGTTTTTTGAAACCAGGTTTGCTGTTAATTTGAGCAATATGACATGGAAGGGAGTTCCATGCAATAATGGCTCTATATAATACTGTACGCTTTCTTGAATTTGTTCTGGATTTGGGGCCTGTGAAAAGACCCCTGGTGGCATGTCTGGTGGGGTAAGTGTGTGTCAGAGCTATGTGTAAGTTGATTATGCAAACAACTTGGAATTTTAAACACATTAATGTCTCTCATTAAAAGAATAAGTGGTGCAGTCTCTCTCCACAACTCTTAGTCAAGAGAGACTGGCATGCATAGTATTTATATCAGCCCTCTGAGTACAAGGAAGAGCAAGACGTGCCAATCTGTTCTGGGCCAGCTGCAACTTAACTAGGTCTTGCTTGCAGCACTTGACCACATGACTGGACAATAATGAAGACAGGACAAAACTACAGCCTGCAGGACTTGCTTTGTGGAGTGTGGTGTCAAAAAAGCAGAGCATCTCTTTATTATGGACAAACCTCTCCGGATCTTTACAACCATTGCATCTATATGGTTTGACCATGACAGTTTACTATCTAAGTCAACAAGTGATTTAGTCTCCTGAACTTGTTCAACAGCCACACCATAACCAGATTCAGGTGAGGTCTAGAGCTTAGGGAATTATGTGTTCCAAATGCAATGCTCTTTGTTTTTAGAGATGTTCAGGACCCGTTTATTAGTGGCCACCAATTCCAAAACTGACCACAACTCATTGTTGGCGCAGGAGGAGATGGCCGCCGTTTTACAGTCTCCTAACCAATCCTGCTATTATGTGGGTTTTTTCACGATATTTGTAAATTATTTTGTACATAATGTTTCTGCAACCGTATCTTATGGAAGAAAAGAGCTTCTGGATATCAGGACAGCGATCACTCACCTCACAGACTAAGATTTCTTCAACAACAACAGCAACAACAACAACAACAGCAAGTAGGACTCACACGATATTCTCCAAACACCCCACAGGGCAGACATCCCAATTATTCTCAAAAGGAAGCGACGCAGAGGACGAAGAGCCGGATGCCTCGTCCGGACCCGCAGAAGGCAACTAGGAAAGCTGCCGTTACCGTCAATATTACTCGCCAACGTGCAATCATTGGACAACAAACTAGACGAGGTAAGATCACGAATATCCTACCAACGGGACATCAAAAACTGTAATATCCTATGCTTCACGGAATCGTGGCTAAATGACGACATGGATATTCAGCTAGCGGGATACACGCTGCACCGGCAGGATAGAACAGCACACTCCGGTAAGACGAGGGGGGGGTGGTCTGTGCATATTTGTAAACAACAGCTGGTGCAAGAAATCTAAGGAAGTCTCTAGATTTTGCTCGCCTGAAGTAGAGTATATTGTGATAAACTGCAGGCCACTACTTGCCTAGAGAGTTCTCAGCTATACTTTTCGTGGCTGTTTATTTACCACCACAGACAGATGCTGGCACTAAGACCGCACTCAGTCAGCTGTATAAGGAAATAAACAAACAGGAAACCACTCACCCAGAGGCGGCGCTCCTAGTGGCCTGAGACTTTAATGCAGGGAAACTTAAATCAGTTCTACCAAATCTCTATCAACATGTTAAATGTGCAACCAGAGGGAAAAAAATTCTAGATCACCTATACTCCACACCCAGATACGCGTACAAAGCTCTCCCTCGCCCTCCATTTAGTAAATCCGACCACAACTCTATCTTCCTGATTCCTGCTTATAAGCAAAAATTAAAGCAGGAAGCACCAGTGACTCAGTCTATAAAAAAATGATCAGATGAAGCAGGAGATAAACTACACGACTGCTTAGCTATCACAGACTGGAACATGTTCCGGGATTCTTCCGATGACATTGAGGAATACACCACATCAGTCAATGGCTTTATCAATAAGTGCATTGAGGACGTCGTCCCCACAGTGACTGTACGTACATACCCCAACCAGAAGCCATGGATTACAGGCAACATTCGCACTGAGCTAAAGGGTAGAGCTGCCGCTTTCAAGGTGCGGGACTCTAACCCGGAAGCTTACAAGAAATCCCGCTATGCCCTGCGACGAACCATCAAACAGGCAAAGCGTCAATACAGGGCTAAGATTGAATCATACTACACCGGCTCTGACGCTCGTCGGACGTGGCAGGGCTTGCCAACTATTACAGACTACAAAGGGAAGCACAGCCGCGTGCTGCCCAGTGACACAAGCCTACCAGATGAGCTAAATCACTTCTATGCTCGCTTCGAGGCAAGCAACTCTGAGGCATGCATGAGAGCATCAGCTTTTCCGGATGACTGTGTGATCACGCTCTCCGTAGCCGACGTGAGTAAGACCTTTAAACAGGTCAACATACACAAGGCTGCGGGTCC
The DNA here is from genome assembly GCF_045679555.1 of Salvelinus alpinus. Lineage (NCBI taxonomy): Eukaryota > Metazoa > Chordata > Actinopteri > Salmoniformes > Salmonidae > Salvelinus > Salvelinus alpinus. Next base: position 17,514,348 of record NC_092094.1, read on the forward strand.
AGACGGATTACCAGGACGTGTGCTCCGGGCATGTGCTGACCAACTGGCAGGTGTCTTCACTGACATTTTCAACATGTCCCTGGTTGAGTCTGTAATACCAACATGCTTCAAGCAGACCCCCATAGTCCCTGTGCCCAAGAACACAAAGGCAACCTGCCTAAATGACTACAGACCCGTAGCACTCACGTTCGTAGCCATTAAGTGCTTTGAAAGGCTGGTAATGGCTCACATAAACACCATTATCTCATAAACCCTAGACCCACTCCAATTTGCATACCGCCCAAACAGATCCACAGATGATGCAATCTTTATTGCACTCCACACTGCCCTTTCCCACCTCGACAATAGGAACACCTATATGAGAATGCCATTCATTGACTACAGCTCAGCGTTCAACACCATAGTACCCACAAAGCTCATCACCAAGCTGAGGATCCTGGGACTAAACACCTCCCTCTGCAACTGGATCCTGGACTTCCTGACAGGCTGCTCCCAGGGGGTGAGGTTAGGTAGCAACACATCTGCCACGCTGATCCTCAACACTGGAGCTCCCCAGTGTGTACTCCCTGTTCACCCACGACTGCATGGCCAGGCACGACTCCAACGCCATCATTAAGTTTGCTGACGACACAACAGTGGTAGGCCTGATCACCGACAACGACGAGACAGCCTATAGGGAGGAGGTCAGAGACCTGGCCGGGTGGTGCCAGAATAACAACCTATCCCTCAACGTAACAAAGACTAAGGAGATGATTGTGGACTACAGGAAAAGGAGCACCGAGCACGTCCCCATTCTCATCGACGGGGTTGTAGTGGAGCAGGTTGAGAGCTTCAAGTTCCTTGGTGTCCACATCAACAACAAACTAGATTGGTCCAAACACACCAAGACAGTCGTGAAGAGGGCACGACAAAGCCTATTCCCCCTCAGGAAACTAAAAAGATTTGGCATGGGTCCTGAGATCCTCAAAAGGTTCTACAGCTGCAACATCGAGAGCATCCTGACCGGTTGCATCACTGCCTGGTACGGCAATTGCTCGGCCTCCGACCGCAAGGTACTTCAGAGGGTAGTGCGTACAGCCCAGTACATCACTGGGGCAAAGCTGCCTGCCATCCAGGACCTCTACACCAGGCGGTGTCAGAGGAAGGCCCTAAAAATTGTCAAAGACCCCAGCCACCCAAGTCATAGACTGTTCTCTCTACTATCGCATGGCAAGTGGTACCGGAGTGCCAAGGCTCGGACAAAAAGGCTTCTCAACAGTTTTTACCCCCAAGCCATAAGACTACTGAACAGGTAATCAAATGGCTACCCGGACTATTTGCATTGTGTGCCACCCCCCAACACCTCTTTTTACGTTGCTGCTACTCTCGGTTTATCTTATATGCATAGTCACTTTAACTATACATTCATGTACATACTACCTAAATTGGCCCGACCAACCAGTTCTCCCGCACATTGGCTAACCAGGCTATCTGCATTGTGTCCCACCACCCGTCAACCCCTCTTTTTACGCTTCTGCTACTCTCTGTTCATCATATACAGTGGGGAGAACAAGTATTTGATACACTGCCGAATTTGCAGGTTTTCCTACTTACAAAGCATGTAGAGGTCTGTAATTTTTATCATAGGCACACTTCAACTGTGAGAGACGGAATCTAAAACAAAAATCCAGAAAATCACATTGTATGATTTTTAAGTAATTCATTTGCATTTTATTGCATGACATAAGTACTTGATCACCTACCAACCAGTAAGAATTCCGGCTCTCACAGACCTGTTAGTTTTTCTTTAAGAAGCCCTCCTGTTCTCCACTCGTTACCTGTATTAACTGCACCTCTTTGAACTCGTTACCTGTATAAAAGACACCTGTCCACACACTCAATCAAACAGACTCCAACCTCTCCACAATGGCCAAGACCAGAGAGCTGTGTAAGGACATCAGGGATAAAATTGTAGACCTGCACAAGGCTGGGATGGGCTACAGGACAATAGGCAAACGGCTTGGTGAGAAGGCAACAACTGTTGGTGCAATTATTAGAAAATGGAAGAAGTTCAAGATGACGGTCAATCACCCTCGGTCTGGGGCTCCATGCAAGATCTCACCTCGTGGGGCATCAATGATCATGAGGAAGGTGAGGGATCAGCCCAGAACTACACGGCAGGACCTGGTCAATGACCTGAAGAGAGCTGGGACCACAGTCCAAAGAAAACCATTAGTAACACATTACGCCGCCATGGATTAAAATCCTGCAGCGCACGCAAGGTCCCCTTGCTCAAGCCAGCACATGTCCAGGCCCGTCTGAAGTTTGCCAATGACCATCTGGATGATCCAGAGGAAGAATGGGAGAAGGTCATGTGGTCTGATGAGACAAAAATAGAGCTTTTTGGTCAAAACTCCACTCGCCGTGTTTGGAGGAAGAAGAAGGATGAGTACAACCCCAAGAACACCATCCCAACCGTGAAGCATGGAGGTGGAAACATCATTCTTTGGGGATGCTTTTCTGCAAAGGGGACAGGACGACTGCACCGTATTGAGGGGAGGATGGATGGGGCCATGTATCGCGAGATCTTGGCCAACAACCTCCTTCCCTCAGTAAGAGCATTGAAGATGGGTCGTGGCTGGGTCTTCCAGCATGACAACGACCCGAAACACACAGCCAGGGCAACTAAGGAATGGCCCTGTAAGAAGCATCTCAAGGTCCTGGAGTGACCTGAACCCAATAGAAAATCTTTGGAGGGAGCTGAAAGTCCGTATTGCCCAGCGACAGCCCCGAAACCTGAAGGATCTGGAGAAGGTCTGTATGGAGGAGTGGGCCAAAATCCCTGCTGCAGTGTGTGCAAACCTGGTCAAGAACTACAGGAAACGTATGATCTCTGTAATTGCAAAGGTTTCTGTACCAAATATTAAGTTCTGCTTTTCTGATGTATCAAATACTTATGTCATGCAATAAAATGCTAATTAATTACTTAATTACTTACTTACTTTATTACTTCCACAGTTTATCAAGGACTACACTAGTGAGGATACTAAAGGTGGTGGTGATGATGACATAGGATGTTACTCTGTCCATTGATAAAAGCACACTGTCTCTTCTTCTCTCTACTAAAGGAGCGCTATGCCATCCCAGAGAGGGAAAGGTGGTGCCAGGCAGATGTTGACTTACTGCTCAGCATCTCCTGCCAGGGTGGCCCATTGCCAGAGAGAGGGATCAATCCCACATTCAATGTCTGTCTCTTCAGTAATAAAAAAAGGGAAATACGATGAGGTTGATTAATTAACATGAGTCCGTGAACTGCAACTCCTTTCATCCAACCTTTCTACAAGTCTTCCAGCAAACTTCATCAAAGTATAAGGATGTTCAGTGTCAACTTCAAAAGTATTTATTCATTTCGGGATGTGTGTGTGTGTATGTGAGTGCATGTGTGTGTGCGTTACATGCGTGTGTGTGTTTGCATGTGTGTGTGTGTGTATGTGTGTGACCGTACTTGTACAACAGTCGTCTGTCCGACACACACACACACACACACACACACACACACACACACACACACACACACACACACACACACACACACACACACACACACACACACACACACACACACACACACACACACACACACACACACACACACACACACACACACACACACACACACACACACACATGCACACAAACACACACACTGCAAAGAGGATTAAACCATACCAGACATTTTCAAAGTGAGCCTGTGGGATTTCCATAGAAGCTTACTGCAATTCTTAAGATAAAGAGAGAATTTAATTGCCCTATTGGTTTCTAAGCTGGGAACCTGCTGGATTAGGAGAAGATACTCATGGCAGTATTGAAATGTAGCGTCACTACAAAAACACAGACAACGCAGCTGAATCACTAAGCATGCTATCTGTCTCAACTTGGAATTTCACTGAAAACCTCCCACTGGCTCTAGAATTACAGAAAAATCTTCTTTGAAAAGTGATGACAATTACCCCAGGGAAAGTGAAATTTCCCCTTACAAATAGGAAGTATCCCCAAGTAATTTTTTTGGAAAGGTCCTTTAAATTGTAATACTTATTACTTTGGAAGTTGTTTTTGATTTAGCCTTGTCACAGCCGGGCTGAAACCTCAGACTGTGATCATGCTGGCCAGAGCTGCCAGAGCACAGTATTTACCCAACCAGTTGCTGCAAAGACATTCAGCCATCAACCAAGGTGGAGTTATCACCAATCACATGAGTAATGCCTGTTGGCACTACCTGAGAGGCGCTTTCAGACGAACCGTGTTCAGCTGCTTACAACAACCATCAATGTGCTGACTGTGCTCCCAAGCTGCAGGAGACTTAGGCTTATCAGGCCAGAACAACCCCCACTGGTTCACAGTGGCGTGATCAGGCACTCAGGCTGGTTACTGCTACTTAGCATTGTTTATACAGCCACTTCATTCAAGATTGACTTCGAAATTGGACGTCTGTCCCTGTCTTGAGGACGTAGGGAAATGTTATTAAAACTGGCCACTAGGGGCAACAGTGAGCACTATTAAATCAAATCAAATGTTATTTGTTACATGCGCCGAATACAACAGGTGTAGACCTTACAGTGAGACCTTACAAGCCCTTAACAACAATGCAGTTTCAAGAAAATCCCTAAACAAGTTTGAGATAAGAATAACAAATAATTAAAGAGCAGCAGTAAATAACAATAGTGGGGCTATATACAGGGGATGATTAGCTCTTCAGGAGTCTTATGGCTTGGGGTAGAGGCCGAGCAGTTGCCATACAAGGCAGTGATGCAACCCATCAGGATGTTCTCAATGGTGCAGCTGTAGAACCTTTTGAGGATCTGAGGACACATGCCAAATCTTTTCAGTATCCTGAGGGGGAATAGGTTTTGTCGTGCCCTCTTCACCTCCATTGTCTCGATCACGTTGAGGGAGAGGTTGTTATCCTGGCACCACACTGCCAGGTCTCTGACCTCCTCCCTATAGGCTGTCTCATTGTTGTCGGTGATCAGGCCTACCACTGTTGTGTCGTCTGCAAACTTAATGATGGTGTTGGAGTCGTGCCTGGCCGTGCAGTCATGGGAGTACAGGAGGGGACTGAGCACGCACCCCTGAGGGGCCCCAGTGTTGAGGATCAGCGTGGCAGATGTGTTGTTGCCTACCCTTACTACCTGGGGGCGGCCCGTCAGGAAGTCCAGGATCCAGTTGCAGAGGGAGGTGTTTAGTGCCAGGGTCCTTAGCTTAGTGATGAGCTTTGAGGGCACTATGGTGTTGAACGCTGAGCTGCAGTCAATGAATAGCAATCTCACATAAGTGTGCCTATTGTCCAGGTGCGAAAGGGCAGTGTGGAGGGCAACAGATATTACATCATCTGTGGATCTGTTGGTGCGGTATGCAAATTGGAGTGGGTCTAGTGTTTCTGTGATAATGGTGTTGATGTGAGCCATGACCAGCATTTCAAAGCATTTCATGGCTACAGACGTGAGTGCTACGGGTCGGTAGTCATTTTGCCAGGTTACGGGTTAGTGTTAGTGTATCGGGTTAGTGTTCTTGGGCACAGGGTGGTCTGCTTGAAACATGTTGGTATTACAGACTCTGACAGAGAGAGGTTAAAAATGTCAGTGAAGACACCTGCCAGTTGGTCAGCGCATGCTCGGAGTACACGTCCTGGTATTCCATCTGGCCCAGCGGCCTTGTGAATGTTAACCTGTTAAAGGTCTTACTCACATCGGCTGCGGAGAGCGGGATCACACAGTCGTCCGGAACAGCTGATGCTCTCATGCGTGTTTCAGTGTTACTTGCCTCGAAGCGAGCACAGACGTTATTTAGCTTGTCTGGTAGGCTTGTGTCACTGGGCAGCTCTTGGCTGTGCTTCCCTTTGTAGTCTGTGAAAGTTTGCAAGCCCTGCCACATCCGATGAGCGTCGGAGCCGGTGTAGTACGATTCGATCTTAGTCCTGTTTTGAGGCTTTGCCTGTTTGATGGTTCGTCGGAGGGCATAGCGGGATTTCTTATAAGCTTCCGGGTTAGAATCCCGCTCCTTGAAAGTGGCAGCTCTACCCTTTAGCTCTGTGCGAATGTTGCCTGTAATCAATGGCTTATGGTTGCAGTATGTATGTATAGTCACTGTGCGGACAATGTCCTCGATGCACTTATTGATGAAGCCAGTGACTGATGTGGTGTACTCCCCAATGCCATCGAAGGAATCCCAGATCATATTCCTCACGATGCCAGGTCAGCGGAGTCAATCACCACCTTCCGGAGACACCTGAAACCCCACCTCTTTAAGGAATACCTAGGATAGGATAAAGTAATCCTTCTAACCCCCCCCCCCCTTAAAAGAGTTAGATGCACTATTGTAAAGTGGTTGTTCCACTGGATATCATAAGGTGAATGCACCAATTTGTAGGTCGCTCTGGATAAGAGCGTCTGCTAAATGACTTAAATGTAAATGTAAATGTAAATATTCCAGTCTGTGCAAGCAAAACAGTCCTGTAGTTTAGCATCTGCTTCAGAGCAGGAATCAGGAGGATATAATTATGGTCAGGTTTTCCAAATGGAGGGCGAGGGAGAGCTTTGTACGCATCTGTGTATGGAGTAAAGGTGGTCTAGAATTTTTTCCCTCCGGTTGCACATTTAACATGCTGATAGAAATGAGGTAAAACTGATTTAAGTTTCCCTGCATTAAAGTCCCCGACCACTAGGAGCATCGCCTCTGGATGAGCGTTTTCCTGTTTGAGTATGGTGGAATACAGCTCATTGAGTGCGGTTTTACTGCCAGCTTCGTTCTGTGGTGGTATGTAGACAGCTACGAGAAATGTAGATGAAAACTCTCTAGGTAGATAGTGTTGTCTACAGCTTATCATGAGATACTCCACCTCAGGCGAGCAAAACCCTGAGACGTCCTTAGATATCGTGCACCAGCTATTGTTTACAAATATGCATAGGCCCCCACCCCGTGTCTTACTAGGGGCTGCTGTTCTGTCCTGCCGATAGGGTGTATAACCCACCAGCTGTATGTTATTAATGTCATTGTTCAGCCACGACTCAGTGAAACATAAGATATTACAGTTTTTAATGTCCCGTTGGTAGGATAAAGGTGCTTTCGGTTCGTCCCATTTATTTTCCAGCGATTGAACGGAGCAAGCAGTTTGGAAGGTAAGGGCAGATTAGCCACTTGTCGCCTGATCCTCACAAGGCATCCTGATCTCTTTTCGCGAAACCTACGTTTCCTTTTCCAGTGAATCACGGGGATCTGGGCCTGTTCGGGTGTCCGTAGTATATCCCTCACATCTGACTCATTGAAGAAGATCTCCTCGTCCAATTTGAAGTGAGTAATCCCAGTTCTGATGTCCAGTAGCTCTTTTCGGTCATAAGAGACGGTAGCAGCAACATTATGTACAAAACAAGTTACGAACAACGCGAAAAAACAAACAAAATAGCACGGTTGGTTAAGACCCAATAAGATGGCAGGCTTACCCTCCGGCGCCATCTTCTTACCATCAAGTAGGCTTGGGTTTTGCTAGGGAGTTGTGGACATGGGTGGCGGATGGGTGTAATCCCATCCCTAATCCCGGACTCCGGATCTGAAGGTTGCATGTACTTGCATGTACTTGTTTATTTTTTTATTTTTTTACCCCAATATCAATCTTGTCTCATCGCTGCAACAGGCTCGGGAGGTGAAGGTCAAGTCATGCGTCCTCCGAAACATAACACACCAAACAGTGCTTTTTAACACCCGCCCGCTTAACCCAGAAGCCAGCCACACCAATGTGTTGGAGGAAACAGGCTGATGACCGAGGTCAGCCTGCAGGTGCCCAGCCCGCCACAAAGAGTCACTAGAGCACAATGAGCCAAGTAAATCTCCCCTGGCGAAACCCTCCCCTAACCCAGACAACGCTGGGCCAATTGCGCGCCTCCCTATGGGACTCCCGATCACAGCCGGTTGTGATACAGCCCGGGATCGAACCCGGGTCTGTAGTGACGCCTCTAGCACTGCGATGCAGTGCCTTAGACCGCTGCACCACTCGGGAGGCCCTAGTTGTTTTGCTTTAACCCTTAACTTAACCATTCGTAATGAATGCCTAAACTACATTGTTTAACACTATCCAAAACCTTAAACCAGAATTTTCCTATTTCTGAAGTAAATGCATTTTTTTTTATTTTACCTTCATTTAACTTGGCAAGTCAGTTAAGAACAAATTCTTATTTACAATGACGGCTTACCCCAGCCAAACCCTAATCCAGACGACACTGGGCCAATTGTGAGCCGCCCTATGGGACTCCCAATCATGGCTGGTTTTAATACAGCCTGGAATCAAACCAGGGTCTGTAATGATGCCTCTAGCACTGAGATGCAGTGCCTTAGACCAATGCGCCACTCGGTCTAGAATGGTCCAGACACTTTGTGATTTGTCTTGGCTTTGAGAAACTTACACCAGCCATGATTGGATTCCTCATTGCTCATTGTGCAGTATCAGGGCACTCAAAAGAAATTAACAAAAGCTAAAAAAAACACACCCAAATACGTACTTTAAAGAAGGGCAAGCTCTCAGTATAGTGATGTAGGTCTTTAGATGTTGTAGACATTTACATATATATATATATTTATTTACTTCAGAAATAGGAAAATTCTCCTTTAACCCTTATGCTTGTATGGTTAGGTAATATGTTCGCTCTCTTTTGTCAATCGACTAACAAAGCTCTGTATCACTGCCACACTTTTCCACTCTGAATTAAATAACCAGCTCTCTCTCTCTCTGTCTCTCTCTCACTCTCTCCTCCTCTTTCTCATAAACACTGCAAGCCCTCTTCATGTGGTTGTTGTTGTAATTTTAGCTCCTACCGTGCATTGAGCAGTAGTTTCAAATGTTATCATTATCAAATGCATTAGGGTGAAATGCCCTACTAATGCACTCTCTCCATCTCTCCCTCTTCCCCTTCCTCCCCTCCCTGACATATCTTGCTCTGTATAGAACTCACACACAACACATAAATACTCTCTCACAAACATACACAGATGGTTGGTTTAGATCTGCTCTAAGTGAATTGGAAAGCATCAGCTGTAAGCAGAGTCATGTTGTATGAATCCTTGTGACAGGAAATGGATGTGTGTGTGTGTGTGTGTGTGTGTGAGTGCGTGCGTGTGTGTGTGAATGGAGCATTAACAACCCGTGGTGTAAAAAGCACTTCGAAATTTGACGTTTGGACAAAAGTGCAAAAACGTATAATTCTGCAGTGTGACTGTGAGAGCTTGTGTGTGTGTTTAGAACAATTAATGTACTGAGTGGATCATTACATAGCAGACTGGTGCTTCCACACGCCTACATCCAACTTGTGTCTAACAGACTCTCTGTAGAGGATTGTCATTTTGGTAAAGAGTCTGGGCAAACAAATACTTGCCTATGAGGAGTGCGTGCAGCCAGCTTCCATCTGGTTTGCTTAGAGCCTCAGACACGCTAGTGTGGGACTCATTGGGGACATGTGCTGCTGGAGTAGAGTGGGATGGATCGTCAGAGAACCAGGAGAGAGAGTCTTCTTCCATACATGTATCAATGATACAACATTTTGTTTGTGCATATTACAGAGATAATGTTTGATAAAAGATAATAAAATTAAATAAAACTGTATTGGTCACGTTAATCATGTATACATATTTTGCAGATGTTATCGCAGCTGCAGTGAAATGCTTATGTTTCATGCTCCATCATTGCAGTAATACTGAACATTACAAAATCATTCACAGAAATCCCCCAAAAATGTAAAAGAAAGAAATCAAGAAATACTAGAACGAGCAATGTCAGAGTCTGGTATATAAATATATGTGTATATGATGGTGTGTATAGACAGTATGGACAGTATATGAATAGAAAAGGTGTGTACAGCAGTAGTTATATAGAATGAGTCATGACTAGAATACAGTATATACATATGAGCAGTGGTGGGAAAAGCACTCAATAGTCAGACTTGAGTAAAAGTAAAGATACCTTTATAGAAAATGACTCAAGTAAAAGTGAAAGTTACCCAGTAAAATACTACTTGAGTAAAAGTATAAAAGTATTTGGTTTTGAATACACTTAAGTATCAAAAGTAAATGGATTGCTAAAATGTACTTAAGTATCAAAAGTCAAAGTAAAAGTATTAATCCTTTCAAGTTCCTTATGCAAACCAGACGACACAATTGTTTATTTAATTGTTTATTGACGGATAGCTATCGGGCACACTCCAACCCTCAGGCATCATTTACAAACGAAGCATTTGTGTTAAGTGAGTCCGACAGATCAGAGGCAGTAGGGATGACCAGGGATGTTCACTTGATAAGTGTGTGAATTGGACCATTTTCCTGTCAAAATGTAACAAGTACTTTTGGGTTTCAGGGAAAATTTATGGAGTAAAAAGTGCATTATTTTATTTAGGAATATAGTGGAGTAATAGTAAAAGTTGCCAAAAATATAAATAGTAAATTAAAGTACAGATACCCCAAAAAAACTACTTAAGTAGTACTTTAAAGTATTTTTTACCTAAGTACTTTACACCACTGCATATGATGTGGGTAAACCAGTAAGGCATCAACATTATAAAGATAACGTGTCCCTGGTAAAGAAAATGCATCAACATTTCAGAGATAATGTTTACCTGGTAAAGATAATGTATCAACATTTCAGAGATAATGTTTATCTGGTAAAGATAATGTAACACAAAGTTTTTTCTGTATGAATACTTTCCTGTAACTTTCATCAAGGGATGAGTTAATGAAAGTTCACGATCCAAAAAAGCACTTTGTAATACTTTGATTTACACCACCATTACATACTCTAAGCAGTAGACTCCATCATATCAAAATGAGACAACCCCCCCCACACAAAAAAAAGAAAAAGGAATGAGACAAATGGTTTATTACAATCAATAAATGTTCCCTCAATCTTCATTATAACTCCCTTTGAGATGAGGAGGTGCCATATTAACTTCATAAATTGCCTTGATTGTGGCCTTGATGTTCTTGCTGGTGAAATAGGCTTGCAGCTGCGAGTGTAGAAAATGAGCCCATTTTGGATAGTGATATAATAATTGTGAAATTGAGACTTGGTGGAATAATGGATGAGCTAATCAGTCTGTATTCTGTTGCAAGATGAGGAATAACGACAGCCACCTTTCAGACAGACAATATAAGATCATTATGTCTTAGCCTCAGTTCCTGGGTGGACACAGTGCAAGTGATGGAGATTGCAGTGCTGTTGTCATGCAGAGATGTTGGGGAAGAAGACGAGTGGTCACACTGTCTCAGAGAAAACATGTGTTTTCTACCCAGATATTACACTCACAGCCTGAGCCCACAATATCCTGCATTATACATGCAAATGTATTGTTTGTGTTTATAGACAACAACAGCAAGCCTGGGAAGTAATGACAAAGTCTCCAAATACTCAAGTACTTTTTTCCTATTTGAGATGTGTTATTTCCATTATTCCACACCACTCTCTGGAGTCCCAGTGGGTGAATGTTCCCACTGAATGGAAAGGCTGAGGTCATTCTGGCTCTTGTGGCAATTAAGTAAAATACCTATTTCAAACTAACACTTACTGGCATTTAGTTTTAAGGTATATTGATTGGTTTCTTTTTCATTTCCCCTGAAATTCATTAAATGCAAAGTCACGTCTCTAGATGCCCTTTATGTTCCTGTTGTCAGCTCTGACAACAGACACCCATACATTCTTCAAAGCGATGAGAGTTGTTTAAAACAAATACACTGCTTGAATTGCTGTTCACAGTGAACGCATACTGAACTGTGACCATAATTATGATGATATTACTGTAGTCAGGAGCGTATAAAACCATAACTTTAACATGTCATCTGACTCTCTGACCCCAATCCTCATCTTTTATTGATATAGCTTAGTGTGGCAACACTTTCACCTTTTACAGTTTGTGAACAATTTCCCTGACTTTAATTGGCAATGAGATGCTTTTTAACCTGGGAAACATTTGTGGCACCTGAATGATGTATAGAAAAAGTGGGTACTTGTATATGAGAATACCACTTTAACTCTCTTGAAAATAACAAGCCTCTTCTTCACTTTATATCAGTCTTTCTTGATGTACAAATAATTGAGGACATTTCTTCATTCAGAAAGATGCAGTTGACTTCATCTCTGTTATTATCCCCCCTGTTACATTTACCTTTTACTTTTCATTTGTCACCATTCGTCCATCACATGATCAGTCTAATTGTACCCATATTGTAGTGTATAGCAGGAGTTTTCCTTTACTTCTGAACGTGTTACACAGCGACCCCGTAGGGGACCAGTTTATCTCCCATGAGGGGCCAGCTAACGCTGTCAGCTGAGGAGGCCGAATTATGCCTAATGATAATGATTACATTTCTCTTTTTTTTCTTCCCTGTCTCCACATACTGTACTGTAGTTACAGGCTACTGTCCAACAGCTAGGTAGGCATACTGACAGAGCCTCCTGTGACTGTCTGTGTGTGTGTTTTTGGTTTTGGACCAGAAGTCCTCGCAAGGATAGTAAAACAAGGAAGTGGGGACATTTTACAGGTCCCCACAAGGAAAGAGGCTTTTTAGGCTTACATGCTGACTAAACCGTCTGCTTTGCATGCGCAAGTGTTGAAAAATAAATGTATACATACATCTTATTAATCATTTTATCCGAACTGTTCGCGCGTGTCAACGAGCGTCTGCGTAGCCAGGGGTTAAAATAGAACTTGGAATAGAACTTGGTTCTATAGAACTTGGAATAGAACTTGGTTCTATTTGTAATTTTTGACGCGCTGCAAGTCCTGCCTTTCCCATCTACTAATTGGTTTTTACAAGCATACTAACCCACGTGGGTGATTGAAAGACAATCAAGGTCCACAATCCAGGCCAGTTGGTGGCGGTAATGCACTTTAAAGTTGGTTGTCACCCGCCATGTAAAATCCACCAAAGAAGAAGAAGAATGATGAACGAGGAGATATTAATCATAGAAAACTAAAAACTAACTTGGTTTCCCCTTTTTTCTGTGGATTAATTGTCGGACTAGTGAACGCGCGATTTTGTATGACTCAAAATGGATAAAAAATTATACAAAGATCCAGCCAAAAAAGGACCATATGCATTTTAGGGGATAGGTTTAAGGTTAGCAATAGAGTTAGTGTTATAATTAGGGTTGGGGTTAGGTTTAGAGTTAGAGTTAGAGTTAGGGGTTTAGGGTTAGGGTTAGGTTAAGGGTTACGGGCTAGGGAAAATAGGGGTTTGAATGGGATATACACTGAACAAAAATATAAATGCAACATGCAACAATTTCAAAGATTTTACTGAGTTACAGTTCATATAGACCCTAATGTATGAATTTTACATGACTGGGAATACCGATATATCTGTTGGTCACAGATACCTTAATAAAAAGGTAGGGGTGTGGATCAGAGAATCAGTCAGTATCTGGTGTGACCCCCATTTGCCTCATGCAACGCGACACATGTCCTTCGAATGGAGTTGACCAGGCTGTTGTTTGTGGCCTGTGAAATGTTGTCCCACTCCTCTTCAATGGCTGTGCGAAGTTGCTGGATATTGGCGGGAACTGGAATACACTGTCGTACACATTGATCCAGAGCATCCCAAACATGCCATGTCTCGTGAGTATGCAGGCCATTGAAGAACTGGCAAATGTTCAGCTTCCAAGAATTGTGTACAGATCCTTGTGCCAGGGGGCCGTGCATTATCATGCTCAATCATGAGGTGATGGCGGCGGATGAATGGCACGACGATGGCCTCAGGATCTTGTCATGGTAACTCTGTGTATTAAAATTGCCATTGATAAAATGCAACCAGGATACATCCTTGAAGAGCACACTTCTCCAGTGTGCCAGTGGCCATCGAAGGTGAGCATTTGCCCACTAAGGTCGGTTACAACGCAGAACAGCAGTCAGGTCAAGACCCTGGTGAGGACGACGAGTACGCAGATGAGCTTCCCTAAGACAATTTCTGACAGTTTGTGCAGAAATTCTTCGGTTGTGCAAACCCACAATTTCATCAGCAGTCCAGGTTGCTAGTCTCAGACAATTGGGTGAAGAAGCCGGATGAGGAAGTCCTGGGCTGGTCTGCGGTTGTGAGGCCGGTTGGACGTACTGCCAAATTCTCTAAAACGGCGTTGGAGGTGGCTTATGAAGATACATTTAAATTCTATCCTCTGGCAACACCTCTGGTGGACATTCCTGCAGTCAGCATGCTAATTGCACACTCCCTCAAAACTTGAGACGTCTGTGTCATTGTCTTGTGTGACAAAATGGCACATTCTAGAGTGTCATTTTATTGTCCCCAGCACCTGTGTAATGATCATGCTGTTTAAGCAGCTTCTTGATATGCCACACCTGTCAGGTGGATGGAATATCTTGGCAACGGATAAATGCTCACTAACAGGGATCAAATCAAATCACCTGTCAGGTGTAGACCTTACAGTGAAATGCTTACTTACAGGCTCTAACCAATAGTGCAAAAAATGTATTAGGTGAACAATAGGTAGGTAAAGAAATAAAACAACAGTAAAAAGACAGGCTATATACAGTAGCGAGGCTATAAAAGTAGCAAGGCTACATACAGACACCGGTTAGTCAGGCTAATTGAGGTAGTATGTACATATAGATATGGTTAAAGTGACTATGCATATATGATGAACAGAGAGTAGCAGTAGCGTAAAAGAGGGGTTGGCGGGTGGTGGGTGACAATGCAGATAGCCCGGTTAGCCAATGTGCGGGAGCACTGGTTGGTCGACCCAATTGAGGTGGTACGTACATGAATGTATAGTTAAAGTGACTATGCATATATGATGAACAGAGAGTAGCAGTAGCGTAAAAGAGGGGTTGGCGGGTGGTGGGTGACAATGCAGATAGCCCGGTTAGCCAATGTGTGGGAGCACTGGTTGGTCGACCCAATTGAGGTGGTACGTACATGAATGTATAGTTAAAGTGACTATGCATATATGATAAACAGAGAGTAGCAGCAGCGTAAAAAGAGGGGTTGGGGGGGCACACAATGCAAATAGTCCGGGTAGACATTTGATTACCTGTTCAGGAGTCTTATGGCTTGGGGGTAAAAACTGTTGAGAAGCCATTTTGTCCTAGACTTGGCACTCCGGTACCGCTTGCCATGCGGTAGTAGAGAGAACAGTCTATGACTTGGGTGGCTGGGGTCTTTGACAATTTTTAGGGCCTTCCTCTGACACCGCCTGGTGTAGAGGTCCTAGATGGCAGGCAGCTTTGCCCCAGTGATGTACTGGGCCGTACGCACTACACTCTGAAGTGCCTTGCGGTCAGAGGCCGAGCAGTGATGCAACCAGTCAGGATGCTCTCGATGTTGCAGCTGTAGAACCTTTTGAGGATCTCAGGACCCATGCCAAATCTTTTTAGTTTCCTGAGGGGGAATAGGCTTTGTCGTGCCCTCTTCACGACTGTCTTGGTGTGTTTGGACCATTCTAGTTTGTTGTTGATGTGGACACCAAGGAACTTGAAGCTCTCAACCTGCTCCACTACAGCCCCGTCGATGAGAATGGGGGCGTTCTCGGTCCTCCTTTTCCTGTAGTCCACAATCATCTCCTTTGTCAAGATTACGTTCAGGGATAGGTTGTTAATCTGGCACCACCCGGCCACCCGGCCAGGTCTCTGACCTCCTCCCTATAGGCTGTCTCGTCGTGATCAGGCCTACCACTGTTGTGTTGTCTGCAAACTTAATGATGGTGTTGGAGTCGTGCCTGGCCATGTAGTCGTGGGTGAACAGGGAGTACAGGAGGGGACTGAGCACACACCCCTGTGGAGCTCCAGTGTTGAGGATCAGCGTGGCAGATGTGTTGCTACCGACCGTCACCACCTGGGGGCAGCCCGTCAGGAAGTCCAGGATCCAGTTGCAGAGGGAGGTGTTTAGTCCCAGGATCCTTAGCTTAGTGATGAGCTTTGAGGGTACTATGGTGTTGAACGCTGAGCTGTAGTCAATGAATGGCATTCTCACATAAGTGTTCCTTTTGTCCAGGTGGGAAAGGGCAGTGTGGAGTGCAACAGAGATTGCACCATCTGTGGATCTGTTTGGGCGGTATGCAAATTGGAGTGGGTCTACGGTTTATGGGATAATGGTGTTGATGTGAGCCATTACCAATCTTTCAAAGCAATTCATGGCTACGGACGTGAGTGCTACGGGTCTGTAGTCATTTAGGCAGGTTGCCTTGGTGTTCTTGGGCACAGGGACTATGGTGGTCTGCTTGAAACATGTTGGTATTACAGACTCAATCAGGGACATGTTGAAAATGTCAGTGAAGACACCTGCCAGTTGGTCAGCACATGCCCGGAGCACACGTCCTGGTAATCCGTCTGGCCCCGCAGCCTTATGTATGTTGACCTGTTTAAAGGTCTTACTCACGTCGGCTACGGAGAGCGTGATCACACAGTCGTCCGGAACAGCTGATGCTCTCATGCATGCCTCAGTGTTGCTTGCCTCGAAGCGAGCATAGATATTATTTAGCTCGTCTGGGAGGCTCATGTCACTGGGCAGCTCGCGGCTGTGCTTCCCTTTGTAGTCTGTAATAGTTTGCAAGCCCTGCCACATAAGACGAGCGTCGGAGCCGGTGTAGTATGATACAATCTTAGTCCCGTATTGATGCTTTGCCTGTTTGATGGTTCGTCGCAGGGCATAGCAGGATTTCTTGTAAGCTTCCGGGTTAGAGTCCCGCACCTTGAAAGCGGCAGCTCTACCCTTTAACTCAGTGCGAATGTTGCCTGTAATCCATGGCTTGTGGTATGTACGTACAGTCACTTTGGGGATGATGTCCTCGATGCACTTATTGATAAAGCCATTGACTGATGTGGTGTATTCCTCAATGCCATCGGAAGAATCCCAGAACATATTCCAGTCTGTGATAGCAAAGCAGTCCTGTAGTTTAGCATCTGCTTCATCTGACCACTTTTTTATAGACTGAGTCACTGGTGCTTCCTGCTTTCATTTTTGCTTGTAAGCAGGAATCAGGAGGATAGAGTTGTGATCGGATTTACCAAATGAAGGGCGAGGGAGAGCTTTGTACGCGTATCTGTGTGGAGTACAGGTGATCTAGAATTTTTCCCCCTCTGGTTGCACATTTAACATGTTGATAGAAATTTGGTAGAACTGATTTAAGTTTCCCTGCATTAAAGTCTCCGGCCACTAGGAGCGCCACCTCTGGGTGAGTGGTTTCCTGTTTGCTTATTTCCTTATACAGCTGACTGAGTGCGGTCTTAGTGCCAGCATCTGTCTGTGGTGGTAAATAAACAGCCACGAAAAGTATAGCTGAAAACTCTCTAGGCAAGTAGTGTGGCCTGCAATTAATCACAATATACTCTACATCAGGCAAGCAAAATCTAGAGACTTCCTTAGATTTCGTGCACCAGCTGTTGTTTACAAATATGCACAGATCACCCCCCCTCGTCTTACCGGAGTGTGCTGTTCTATCCTGCCGGTGCAGCGTGTATCCCGCTAGCTGAATATTCATGACGTCATTCAGCCACGATTCCGTGAAACATAAGATATTACAGTTTTTGATGTCCCGTTGGTAGGATATTCGTGATCGTACCTCATCTAGTTTATTGTCCAATGATTGCACGTTGGCGAGTAATATTGACGGTAACGGCAGCTTTCCCACACTCCTTTTCCGGGTCCTGACCAGGCATCTGGCACTTTGTCCTCTGTACCTGTGTCGTTTCCTCTTGCAAATAACGGTGATGTAGGCTCTGTCGGGTGTTTGGAGAATGTCCTGTGCGTCTTGCTTGTTGAAGAAAAAATCTTTGTCTAATCCGAGGTGAGTGATCGCTGTCCTGATATCCAGAAGCTCTTTTTTTGCCGTAAGTTATGGTTGCAAAAACATTATGTACAAAATAAGTTACAAATAACGTGAAAAAACCCACATAATAGCACAACAATTGGTTGGGCACCCGTAAAACTGCTGCCATTTCTTCCGGCGCCAATTTGTGAACAAAATATGAGGGAAAGAAGCATTTTGTGCGTATGGAACATTTCTGGGATCTTTTATTTCAGCTCATGATATATGGTACCAACACATTATATTTTGCGATCATATTTTTGTTCAGTATTACTAGATATAGCCTTTATATACGTCCTGAGTTAGATGATGTGTTAGCCTTCAGACAGACTTAATCGAGTTCCCCACGAGGCACCAGCCGTAGCCAATGTGTTTGCACGAGCAGTGGTGAGTTCGCTTCTGCTGCAACGTTCGCATGAAAATATAACACGTTGCAGTATTGCTTCGCTGTGTGTGTGAGTGCGTGCCTGTCTACACCATGTGTTATTTAACCTCCAGATCCAGGTGGTCTACAAACATAGGAGTCACTAAACACACCAGAGTCATGTCTCATAGATCTGCAACATGCTGTGTCTGCCAGTGCCATGGGGCTACAAGCTTATAGAGAATTTGTTTTGGCTGGCCTGGGTCTGACCTGCACACATCATGTCACAATCTCCCATTGCCTTCCCTTCACCCCTGGCATCTGTGATGGAGAGTCTGCCAGGGACTCCAACCATTTAGGGAACTCCAACCGCCCAACCATTTAGAAAAGACATCACTAGCTAGTCATCGTTATGGATTCGCTTTCTCTTTTGTTACAAACCTGAATAGAGCTGAAACAGATTCAGGGGCCTGTTCAAAATGTTATATTGATAGTCAAATTCTTCTGTGGATAATTACAAAAGCCTTTAAAAATCACATCTATAATTACTGTTTCAATTAAAGGGCTTTGACAGTGTATATATGCAAACAAATTACAGATCAGCGTTGTGGTGTGTGTGAGAGAGAGAGAGCCTTGGACTGTGATCCTGTATGAGCAGGACTGTGAGATTGCATCGCCGATGGATGACGTCATAAAGCACAGGACTCCATACCCCGCAATGCCACGCAGCACTACAATACATGTCTCTTTTGTTGGGTCGTTGGTTGGATTGAGCTCTCACACAGATACGGCCCAGGCCAGATATCTATTTCTCACCATGTCAGCACTTTCAAACCTGGTAATCTTCCTCCCCAAAACACAGCAAAGAGGTAGTATTTTATTATAGATGAAATACTCTGTGGATTAATATTTGTGGCGCTATCCCTTTTATTGAGCGGCTCACATCTCAATATAATGGGAACTTCTGCTATTTCAGCACTAATGTACAGTGTAAATCAAAGCCATGGCAGTCTCATTATTTTGGACAGAGTACATCATAGCTGGGAACTAAAGAGTCGAGGCTGGCCCAGACTATAAAGAACAAGGCCCATTAGACTTCTATTAAAGTGGATGTGTCCATCCTCTCACTGTGTTCAATCAGTGATGTGTTTGACCTGGGAACTTGGTCAGGGTTAACTCATTGAACGGTTTGTCTGTCCAATCAGCATCAGGCACCCTCAAAGCAGGCTAGGAAATATGGCCCTATTTAGAATAATTACATTGGATTTATGGGCCTTGCAAATTGCTTGCAGCTGGTACATTGTGATCTGCAGTACCGTAAAAAGCATCATTAAAAAATAACAAAAATAACATTTTGTGCTGTTTTTATTTCCTGGTAGGAGCAGCTAATTGAATGTCTTAACTAGGCAGATGTGATTTCATTATTCGTGGAAGCGTTTACATGTCAGTAATAGCGCCACCCATTGTATATGTTTTTCTATTTATTTTTTCTGAAGGATGATGTCCTAGTTTCAGCAAAGCATAGTCTTTCTTTCACTTCACTGTTTCCTTTCTATTACACAGTTTGACCTTCTACACATTAAGGATGCTTGCAAGCATCCAGTATCTGGAGCTAATCGCTGGAAGATGTGTTGATAGCTGTTCCCAACGTGCCCTCAATAAACAGTCAAAAATAACATGTTGCATATGTCATGGCCTACATAAACAAGTTAACAAGAAATAAGAAGTTTTACAACATGATCTATTTAATAACTGATTTAAATTAAATAACACAAATTAAATTGCACAAGAGTTTTTCCAGCACCTCTTCTAACGTCAGGTCTTCAACTTGAGAAACATTTGGCAGTGGAGGACCTCATTCCTCTTTGCTATTTAACTAATTGGAATGACCTTATCTAGCGCCCACACTGTACCTCTAGAAACCACTACTCACTTACTGGCTGAGTGCTATATTCATTAAAACATTCCTGTCGGACACTTAAGAAAAACAACCAAAATGACAAATGCATGCATCACCCTCTCTCGTAGTTGAGTAGAGAACTATTTTGGAAGCCTGGTGTGACCTCAACCTGTGAGAGGAGATGACACCTACAGATGTAGATTCTTAATTTGACCTTTATTGTCACATCAAAATAATCCTGCAGCAACAGGATTTGAACGTTTAGTCCATAATGTTGCTTGATCAGTGGTTAGGGTATTAGCTGGGCAAAAGTAGGCTACATGAAAAGTGGAATACTGTTATTATAACCGTGGGTTAGTGTGGGTTTTCAGTGAATTAATGTAAATCACGAAGCTCGTCTGCATTTCCTGCGGTGCGGGAAAATTCTCAGAAACAAAAGAGTGATCAAATTAAGATATTACACATGTATGATGATATCGCTGTTTCCATGTCAGAAAGCGTTAGTCGAGGCCTCTCATACAGTTGAATGTGAAATAATTAGCCCTTTTTTTACAAGCTGTAGGCAGAGGATAACAAGTAGGTATTCATTCATTATGGTCCCTTGTCCCTGCTACCATCCATGTTTACTTATCAATCAGAAGACTATAATAGGCTACTGGGCTTGTTGATTGACTGAAGTGCTTGTCTTGATCTGTTTGTCTTTGACATCCCTTGCTGAGAGGTACACAAAGAAACAATCAGTCATCATTCTCCACAGCCAATTTTATGTATTTTTCAGGGCTGTATGAATCACCAGCGAAACATATGCGCATGAAAGAACCTACACATGCAGCAAGGGTGTGGTCACACAAAATAATTATATTCTATTGAGTGTTTTTCATGGCTCATAAACAATCATTAATCAAGCTGTTTTTAAAAGGTAATTTCCTGTCACAGAGAGGGGCAAATTCCTTTGTTGTGTGGAGCATACTTCTTCCTTAAGCACATGCACAGTCTCGCATTGAAAGGAGTTTTCGATGTCCAATTATGAAATAGGTTCGACATGGTTTTGTTTGCTTTGCTTGTCAGATCTCATCTCTGCTGAAGCTGGACCCTGCATGATTCAACAGACACTGCAGGTAGAGTGGAAGATATTTGACTCATCCTACTACATCATCATGATCACACAATTCTACACCATGTTTTAGGTCTATAACATCTTGTTAACCTGCTCATTCTTGCCCAAACAGTGTGTGTGAATAGGAGAGTTGACTCAACTGTTTCAAGATCAATATCTGGATTTGTCCAGATACACCCGCTGTAGTGTCTCTTTGGACGCAAACAAACAACAAGTACAGATATGAGCCAGTCTCTGCAAGGTTTCCACATCATTTCAACCCCAAACATCTATGTGATGATGTTAAATCAACTTGGAAAGCTGATTGGATTGCAAAAAGTCATCAACTTAAAGGGGCAATCAGCAGTTGCTACATCCATTTTCGGACTTATAAATAAATGATATATATACCTATTGATTCTTGAAGAATATTACTTATCAATGACTCATAAGCTTAGTTCAACTGTTGTACCCCATCAGAACCCAAAATACAAGCTTGTTTTACTCCAATGTTTGTAAAGGAAGTAAATGTAAACAAACAAAGGTATTGCATATTAAACATGGTTAAAACTATCATTTTGAAATCATGGATGTTCAGTCCTTGCATCCACAGCTCTGTCTATGAATTTGAGTGTTTACATTTCTCCAGCCCCATCCCTTTGCTATATACCGAAACAGCGGTGGGGAAGACGCTTTGTTATTGTTTCTACTGCAGACTGCCACTTTAAGGACATTTCTTTTCTTTTCACCCAACTTTTAACCTAAATCCAATGACATGGTGAATTGTTGCATTGAATTCACGTTAGCTGACAACTCAACAAAATATAAATCAAAACTATACGTTGAACTGACGTCTGTGTCCAGTGGGTACAGTCAGTGGACTGCACCATGAGAAAGAGAATGCAAGAGTAAGATGTATGACTCATCCACATTGAAAAACTGTTATTATTACATGCTATAGTGAATGTTATGTCCTCTCACTAGCCACACACACTCAACCTTTATAAGAGAGGGCAGAGATGAGATCAGATGGGATGAGGAATGGAGGGATGGATGGGAGGAGGAGGAGGGAGGAGGATAGAAACTTGAAGGAGAGGCTGATTAAAAAGAGTTGGAGGAGGTCAGGCAGAGAAAGGCTATTACAGGAGAAGGACAAGGGACTCCTCTATTCCTCTAGATTTCTCTCTCTCTCTCTCTCGCTCTCTCTCTCTCTCGCTCTCTCTCTCTCTCGCTCTCGCTCTCTCGCTCTCACACTCTCGCTTTCTCAGTGGTGTAAAGTACTTTAGTAAAAATACTTTAAAGTACTACTTAAGTAGTTTTTAGGGTATCTGTACTTTACTTGACTATTTATATTTTTTACAACTTTTACTTTTACTCCACTACTTTCCTAAAGAAAATCCTGTACTTTTTACTCCTTACATTTGACCTGACACCCAAAAGTACTGGCTACATTTTGAATGCTTTGCAGGACAGGAAAATTGTCTAATTAATGCACTTATCAAGAGAACATCCTCGGACATCCCTACTGCCTCTGATCTGGCAGACTCACTAAACACAAATGCTTCGTTTGTTAAGGATGTCTGAGTGTGCCCCTGGCTATCCGTAAATTAAAAAATCAAGAAAATGGTGCAGTTTGGTTTGCTTAATTAAAGGAATTTGAAATGATTTATACGTCTACGTTTACTTTTGATACTTAAGTATATTTTCGTGATTATATTTACTTTTGATACTTAAGTACATTTAAAACCAAATGCTTTTATACTTTTACTCAAGTAGTATTTTACTGGGTGACTCACTTTTACTTGAGTCATTTTCTTTTAAAGTATCTTTACTTTTACTCAAGTATGACTATTGGGTACTTTTTACACCACTGATCTCTCTCTCTCTCTCACACACTCTCACTCGCTCTCTCTCTCTCTCTCTCTCTCTCTCTCTCTCTCTCTCTCTCTCTCTCTCTCTCTCTCTCTCTCTCTCTCTCTCTCTCTCTCACTCGCTCTTGCTCTCTTGCTCTTTATCTCTCTCTCTTACTCTCACTCTCTTGCTCACTCTCTCTTGCTCACTCTCTTGCTCACTCTCTCTTGCTCACTCTCTCTTGCTCACTCTCTCTTGCTCTTGCTCTTTATCTCTTTCTCTCTCACTCTCTCGCTCACTCTCTCTTGCTCTTTATCTCTCTCTCTCTCTTTCTCTCTCACTCTCACTCTCTCGCTCACTCTCTCTTGCTCTTGGTCTTTATCTCGCTCTTTCTATCTTTCTCTATCTCTCGCTCTCTCTCTCTCGTTTTTCTCAGATCTAGGTTTTTCTCAGAGACTCAGAATGTCAATGATGATCCTCTATACCAGGGGTGGGCAAAACTTTAGGGCCACATCGGGATTTCGAAATTCAACAAATTACCAATTTGCTTGTCAAATTGAATTTGCAAGCCAGAAAAAGGGCAGTTATTTGAAAATATAAAGGTCCATTATAATGTCTACATACTTTCTATGAGATTTAGATGTTAAAGTGTGGCCTGGAGGGGTTTTCAAACACAAATTGAACCATTTACACAAAAATAATAATAATATTTTACTCAAACCTACCGTAGGCCGGATTGAATTGGCTTGCCGGCCTGATCCAGCCCTTGGGCAATAGTTTTCCCACCCTGCTCTATACAAATGGCATCTAGCTCAACAGGAGAAAATATATGCAGCAGCACAGCATTTCAGGTCTCAATGAATGAACAGTTTCCCAGCCCTCTCCAGAAACTCTGACATTTCTAGTTAATGTATGAACAGTTTCCCAGCCCTCTCCAGAAACTCTGACATTTCTAGTTAATGTATGAACAGTTTCCCAGCCCTCTCCAGAAACTCTGACATTTCTAGTTAATGTATGAACAGTTTCCCAGCCCTCTCCAGAAACTCTGACATTTCTAGTTAATGTATGAACAGTTTCCCAGCCCTCTCCAGAAACTCTGACATTTCTAGTTAATGTATGAACAGTTTCCCAGCCCTCTCCAGAAACTCTGACATTTCTAGTTAATGTATGAACAGTTTCCCAGCCCTCTCCAGAAACTCTGACATTTCTAGTTAATGTATGAACAGTTTCCCAGCCCTCTCCAGAAACTCTGACATTTCTAGTTAATGTATGAACAGTTTCCCAGCCCTCTCCAGAAACTCTGACATTTCTAGTTAATGTATGAACAGTTTCCCAGCCCTCTCCAGAAACTCTGACATTTCTAGTTAATGTATGCAACTTAATGTATGCTACTGGATTTTAACTTAAATGCAGCTAATGTGACTTATGCTTTGAATGATGACTTGTTGTCATATTACATATTTATCATCCTAATGCATGCTTTACCTGCATGGAACTGCATCTCCCATAGAACAGCTGTGGTACTCCGGAGGGTGGAGGCCGGTTGGCTTCCCTTCTAGCCCTCTCAGCAGACCCCAGGACCCTGGAAACCCACCCTGGCCTCCATCCCGGGCCCCTGGGACCCACACTGGCAGACTGCGAGAGTCCCTCCACGGCCCCAGCCTTGAATTATAAATGAGTGAGCTCACCAGCACCCCGCGACACGATGACACCAACCGTTTGTCAGAGGCAGAGCTGTCGTGTGGAGGCAGAAGAGGTCTTTCTGGCAGGGCTTTGGATCCAGCAACGATTAGAAAAGCATTCAAATTTGACAAATCACACCGGACATTATCAGGTACAGAACAAACCCCAAGGACCTGCAGCTTTCCCCTGCTTTATCATGCTCTAATTTGTCACCTTACTATTAGTGTATTATTCCTTTTTTTCGATCTGCTGTCTCTAATAGACTTGGGGCTGGGTGAAGTGAGGTAAACTGGGGTTGGGTGTCTTGTACATTACCTACCATTGTCATTTATTAATCATTGGTTCTGATAATTATTTATTTACTTTAACCTTGAAATCTCTGGTTGTTGTCTTTAATCAGGACTCAGGACGGCACTACTTTGCTTTTATCATTGTGTTTCCATCTCTCTCTGACGTCTCTCCTGTTGAGATGGTGCTCGTCAGAGAGAGCCTCTGCTGCTCAGGGAGCTGACCCTGAGGGAGCCACCCAGTGTTTGGCATTCCTCAGCAGGCCTGTGAGACACATCTTGTTGAGGTTGGACTATCTGAAGTCGAAATGAAGTGTCCATTAATTCACACCCTATCTGAATACTTAAGATAGACAGTGAATGTTTGAAGTAATATTGACATAGCTTCTGTTGCTCTAATATACTTTATGCAATATGTTTTTGACAACTGCCATCTTGCATTTAATGATTAATTCATTTTCTTGCCAAAGTTGCTGCTAACTTATTGTTATAGATGGTATCTGAAACATAAGACATAAGTGTAAAAAACACAGATGACCTTGGTAAACACAAAAGGTCTGTGAAATGTGAACTGACAGTGCACAAACAACAGAGCAGTGTGGAATAGATGACAGAGCATTTTAGTCTAAAATTCATTTCATTTTAGCATTTTAGTCTAAAATTCACTGGTGTCCCCCAGGGCTCTGTTCTAGGCCCTCTCCTATTCTCGCTATACACCAAGTCACTTGGCTCTGTCATATCCTCACATGGTCTCTCCTATCATTGCTATGCAGACGACACACAATTAATCTTCTCCTTTCCCCCTTCTGATAACCAGGTGGCGAATCGCATCTCTGCATGTCTGGCAGACATATCAGTGTGGATGACGGATCACCACCTCAAGCTGAACCTCGGCAAGACGGAGCTGCTCTTCCTCCCGGGGAAGGACTGCCCGTTCCATGATCTCGCCATCACGGTTGACAACTCCATTGTGTCCTCCTCCCAGAGTGCTAAGAACCTTGGCGTGATCCTGGACAACACCCTGTCGTTCTCAACTCACATCAAGGCGGTGACCCGTTCCTGTAGGTTCATGCTCTACAACATTCGCAGAGTACGACCCTGCCTCACACAGGAAGCGGCGCAGGTCCTAATCCAGGCACTTGTCATCTCCCGTCTGGATTACTGCAACTCGCTGCTGGCTGGGCTCCCTGCCTTTGCCATTAAACCCCTACAACTCATCCAGAACGCCGCAGCCCGTCTGGTGTTCAACCTTCCCAAGTTCTCTCACGTCACCCCGCTCCTCCGCTCTCTCCACTGGCTTCCAGTTGAAGCTCGCATCCGCTACAAGACCATGGTGCTTGCCTACGGAGCTGTGAGGGGAACGGCACCTCCGTACCTTCAGGCTCTGATCAGGCCCTACACCCAAACAAGGGCACTGCGTTCATCCACCTCTGGCCTGCTCGCCTCCCTACCTCTGAGGAAGTACAGTTCCCGCTCAGCCCAGTCAAAAATGTTCGCTGCTCTGGCACCCCAATGGTGGAACAAACTCCCTCACGACGCCAGGTCAGCGGAGTCAATCACCACCTTCCGGAAACACCTGAAACACCACCTCTTTAAGGAATACCTAGGATAGGATAAAGTAATCCTTCTAACCCCCCCCCCTTTAAAAGAGTTAGATGCACTATTGTAAAGTGGTTGTTCCACTGGATATCATAAGGTGAATGCACCAACCTGTAAGTCGCTCTGGATAAGAGCGTCTGCTAAATGACTTAAATGTAAATGTAAAATTTCCACTGCCTATTACTAGCAAAAGTAATGAAATAGAGCACAAATGTAATCATTAGGTGAGGTATATTGGTATAAGATAGGTGTTCTTATTCTCTCTGTAAGTGCCGCATTGCCTCACTGTGCGGAGCTCATTTGAGTCAACTCGATGATAGGCCGTCATTGTAAATAAGAATTTGCTCTTAACTGACTTGCCTAGTTAAATAAAGGTTAGATAAAAAATAAATAAAATGAGTAGAATCCCAGATTCACTGAAGGAAAAGGGGAGGAGTGAGATGAGGAAAATAATACGGAAGAGGAGGAGCTTCAGTCTATTTGCTTCAGCTGCCTCTCTCTCTCTCTCTCTCTTTCATCTCTCTCTCTTTTCTCTTTTCGCTCTCTCTGACTCCCTCTCTCTCTCTCGCTCTCTTTCATCTCTCTCTCTTTTCTCTTTGCTCTCTCTCTATCTACCTCTCTCTTTTCTCTCAATCTCTCTTTCTCTCTTTTTTATATATTTTTCTCTCTCTCTCTCTCTTTTCTCTCTCTCTCGTTTCTCTCTCCTTGCTCTCTCTTTTATTTCTCTCTTTTATTTCTCTCTCTCTCTCTCTCTCTCTCTCTCTCTCTCTCTCTCTCTCTCTCTCTCTCTCTCTCTCTCTCTCTCTCTCTCTCTCTCTCTCTCTCTCTCTCTCTCTCTCTCTCTCTCTCTCTCTCTCTCTCTCTCTCTCTCTCTCTCTCTATATATATATATATATATATATATATATATATATATATATGAAAGCCACAGTGAAATACGTCCCTGGCACAGTACTTTAGCTTCCAGCCATGTTAACGTTCATCAGATTAGGACAGGAAGCCACCGTGCCCCTCGTGCCCCCTCTCTATCATGCCACCCTGGCATGCTGATTAAACATTCTACGCTAGTTTTACGCTAGCCTTAGTAGTTAACAGAATTCACATCACTGTCCAACCACCACAGCAGCATATGGTTCTGTCTTACTAGTTCAGCTGACGTAAGGCATGTTCTCATTAGAGTCCATGTAATCTCCTGTCCAGCCCAACTCCAATGATTTACAGACATGCTATCCTCTTTCTTTGACCGACCCAGCTATCAGCAATCTTCATTTATTGTGAATCCTCCGAGAGAATGTGAGATTGATGATCAAAGAAACTCTATCAGGTCCAGGTCTTTGCAGGTCATCAGCTGGCACACATCATAACCTTACGGTGCATACCACTTTTCGGTTGACTTGTTTCATTGCCAAAAGAGCCATGAGGTATAAACATACCTTTATGTTCATATCAAGCGAGAATGTTGATGGTGAAAAGAAGTTCAACTGGAATTACCCCCACTGCTTTCAACTGAAAAATCTTTGCTTAGTCAGCAAAAAAGTCCCTACCTTCTCTGTCAGATGTCAGTCAGGTTGGGGATTCACTAATCTCTGTGTGCTTCAACTCACATCCACCGCCTGAAGCAGCCAGCACAGCGAGCTGGCAGTGGGTTGTTGCAAATGCTGAGCTGAAAATAAAAAGCCTGTAAAAATGGACATGTAAGAAACTTAGCTTAAATAATCTTCTTGGGCCCTCGGGTCCTTTAAGGTCCCGGACTTGATGTTCAGAGAAGTCTGCTGATGCTACAATACATTAACATATATATGAGAACGTTTTCCCACCTGAGATTTCAAAGTGGGTTAGAGTAAACTCGTAAAGGGAGACCATGGTAACGGGTTACTGAAATTAGATGTGGTGCCTCCTGTTTGTCTTCATTGTATTAGGGACAGAGATCCATTACTGCACAATCATTACTCACAATAGGAAAATAAATGCAACAAAAAGTGTTGCTCAGAGTGAACATTCAGCTGTTAGGACATTTAATTGGATAAAAACTGGGTATAATTGTAACCATGATTTTAACCAAAATCATTTTATGGCCAGATCTAAAGCTGTTCCCTCATGTTCTATACATCCCAGTACTCCAAAAAGCTAACTGATGAGCACACTATCTGTACCAAAGGTAGGCCAACGTGAAGCCAAACACACGGGGAATAGAGACAGAGCCAAGCGAAGGGATGGTGCCCATTCAGCTGATAGTCAGCAAACTAAGAGGGAGCCAGCCTCTGAGATCGTGTAACACACATCCTAAGGCAACTGTGAGATTGGTTCATTTAAAGAGATTGAACAGGATCTTAAGCACCTACAAATTCGTAACATATTGTACGAATATGAACTCATAACATATACGAATAGCAGTAACATGTATTTTACATTTTTTGCAGTACGTAACATACCATACGAAATGGATAACATTGCTCACAATTTTCACTGACCTGTTTTGGCTCGTGGGCACTACTTTCAAAACGACTGGCTGCAATTATACAAAACCTTTAAAACACATATTTAAGTCTTCACTGCAGCCTAGACTTAAAGTGCTTTTAAGGTACTGATTTGTGTTTGTATCTACTGTAGGCCTATACCAGGGCACTGTGTGTGAACTATTTATTTATTTATTTATTCGCCTTTATTTAACCAGGTAGGCCAGTTGAGAACAGGTTCTCATTTACATCTGCGATCTGACCAAGATAAAGCAAAGCAGTGCGACAAAAACAACAACACAGAGCTACACATGGGATAAACAAATGTACAGTCAATAACACAATATACAGTGTGTGCAAATGAAGTAAGGAGGTAAGGCAATAAATAGGCCATAGCGGCGAACTACAATTTAGCAATTAACACTGGAGTGATAGATGTGCAGATGAGGATGTGCAAGTAGAAATACTGGTGTGCAAAAGAGCAGAAAAACAAAAACAAATATGGGGATGAGGTAGTTGATCGGTAAGCTGCTCTGACAGCTGATGTTTAAAGTTAGAGAGGGCGATATAAGTCTCCAACTTCAGGGATTTTTTTCAAATCGTTCCAGTCATTGGCAGCAGAGAACTGGAAGGAAAGGCGACCAAATGAGGTGTTGGCTTTGGGGATGACCAGTGAGATTTACCTGCTGGAACGCGTGCTATGGGTGGGTGTTGCTATGGTGACCAGTGAGCTGAGATAAGGTGGAGCTTTACCTAGCAAAGACTTATAGATGGAGCCAGACCTGGAGCCAGTGGGTTTGGCGATGAATATGTAGCGAGGACCAGCCAACGAGAGCATACAGGTCTCAATGGTGGGTAGTATATGGGGCATTAATGATAAAACGGATGGCACTGTGATAGACTGCATCCAATTTGAGTAGAGTAGAGTAGAGTGAGTAGAGTGTTGGAGGCTATTTTCTAAATGACTTCGCCGAAGTCAAGGATCGGTAGGATAGTCACTTTTACAAAGGTATGTTTGGCAGCATAAGTGAAGGAGGCTTTGTTGTGAAATAGGAAACCGATTCTAGATTCAATTTTGGATTGGCGATGCTTAATATGAGTCTGGAAGGAGAGATTACAGTCTAGCCAGACACCTAGGTATTTACAGTTGTCCACATATTCTAAGTCAGAACCGTTCAGAGTAGTGATGCTAGGCGGGCGGGTGCGTGCGGGCAGCGATCGGTTGAAGAGCATGCATTTAGTTTTATTAGCGTTTAAGAGGATTTGATTAACACAACATGCCTACCACTTTGAAGATGCAAAATATTTTTTATTGTGAAACAAACAAGAAATAACACAAAAAACAGAACTTGAGCGTGCATACCTATTCACCCCCCCATAGTCAATACTTTTGTAGAGCCATCTTTTGCAGCATTTTCAGCTGCAAGTCTCTTGAGGTATGTCTCTATAAGCTTGGCACATCTAGCCACTGGGATTTTTGTCCATTCTTCAAGGCAAAACTGCTTCAGCTCCTTCAAGTTGGATGGGTTCCGCTGGTGTACAGCAATCTTCAAGTCATACCACAGATTCTCAATTGGATTGAGGTCTGGGCTTTGACTAGGCCATTCCAAGACATTTAAATGTTTCCCCTTAAACCCCTCAAGTGTTGCTTTAGCAATATAATTAGGGTCATTGTCCTGCTGGAAGGTGAATCTCCGTCCCAGTCTCAAATCTCTGGAAGACTGAAACAGGTTTCCCTCAAGAATTTCCCTGTATTTAGCACCATCCATCATTCCTTCAATTCTGACCAGTTTCCCAGTCCCTGCCAATGAAAAACATCCCCACAGCATGATGCTGCCACCGCCATGCTTCACTGTGGGGATGGTGTTCTCGGGGTGATGTGAGGTGTTGGGTTTGCACCAGACATAGCGTTTTCCTTGATGGTCAAAAAGCTAAATTTTAGTCTCATCTGACCAGAATACCTTCTTCCATACGTTTGGGGAGTCTCCCACATGCCTTTTGGGGAACACAAAACGTGTTTGCTTATTTTTTTCTTTAAGCAATGGCTTTTTTTCTGGCCACTCTTCCGTAAAGCCCAGATACTCCAATCTCCGCTGTGGAGCTTTGCAGCTCCTTCACAGTTATCTTTGCTCTCTTTGTTGCCTCCCTGATTAATGCCCTCCTTGCCTGGTCCATTAGTGTTGGTGGGCGGCCCTCTCTTGGCAGGTTTGTTGTGGTGCCATATTCTTTCCATTTTTTAATAATGGATTTAATGGTGCTCCGTGAGATGTTCAAAGTTTTGGAATGTTTTTTATAACCCAACCCCGATCTGTACTTCTCCACAACTTTGTCACTGGCCTGTTTGGAGAGTTCCTTGGTCTTCATGATGCCGCTTGCTTGGTGGTGTTGCAGACTCTGTGTTGCAGGTGTATATATACTGAGATCATGTGACACTTATATAAAGTCCACCTGTGTGCAATCTAACTAATTATGTGACTTCTGAAGGTAATTGGTTGCACCAGATCTTATGTAGGGGCTTCATAGCAAAGGGGGTGAATACCTATGCACGCACCACTTTTCCTTTAAAAAAATCTAAATTAAACAGGTTATTTTTTTCATTTCACGTCACCAATTTGGACTATCTTACATGAAATCTAAATAAAGATCAATTTAAATTACAGGTTGTAATGCAACAAAATAGGAAAAACGCCAAGGGAGATGAATACTTTTGCAAGGCACTATAGAATCACAGTAACAGTAAGGTGTTCAATTATTTAAAAATCACATAAACCTATGATGTGCTGTATTCTTGTGAAATATAGAATACAAAGTCATGACTTTGCAAAAATTATGTAACTTGGCATTCGGTTTTCAGTTGAAAGCCAGTACACAAAAATGCAAATCATGGGGTCCAAAATGTTACTGTACTGTTGTTTTGCTGATGCGGTATAATCAAATTTTGATTAACTTACCCTGGGTATGGGGTAAATTGAGCCACTTTGGGTTTAAGTGAGTGATGGTGTCCTGTGACAGTGGGGTATGGATGCCTACATTCAGATATACAGTTTATCTTCAGTATCTGTTCAATATCACTTACCCTTCCATTTCTGGGCCAGTTGTCTGGGAAAGGGATGTTGTTTCCATGTACCAATTCGTAGCCAAGTTCTCTGCATTTGAGGCTACTAAGCCCATGAAACTGGTCGGAGAAAGTCTGTATATGTTTAGAAAGCTCAGATTCCATGTCATGTGATAGGACCTTATGTGCCTCTTCTACTGTATCATAGCCTCTCTTTCACACAGGTACATGTGTCATTCAGTCCATTTGTTCACCTCTTGCTGCTTAATGGACTTTTTCCCTTCTCCCACTTCCTTGGCTGCTCTCTGAAGAACCTCAAGGGGGACTAGACCCCTTCTTGTTTTACGTTTGTATACACAGGGCATGATGATCTACTCTATGTCTGCTCTGTAACAATAAAAATGCACTATCTTGAGTACATACGCATGACACATTGCAAAAATACTATGCATAAAACTGACTAAATGTAATCATCATTTGTATGGGGTATTGTGGCCATTGGCTCAACTTACAGTACCCCAAGGCAAACATTTTGACTATATTAGCCCACACAGCTACAAGGATGCACTTTCATGCTAGGTTTAGGACCTCATATTGTAGCTTATAGAGACCCCAACTGATGTATACTGAACAAAAATATAAAACACAACATGCAACAATTTCTAAGATTTTACTGAGTTACAGTTCATATAAGGAAATCAGTCTATTGAAATAAATTCATCAGGCCCTAATTTATGGATTTCACATGAATGGGAATACAGATATGCATCTGTTGGCCACACATACCTTTAAAAAAAGTAGGGGCGTGACACATCTCCTTCGCATAGAGTTGATCAGGCTGTTGATTGTGGCCAGTGTAATGTTATCCCACTCCTCTTCAATGGCTGTGCAAAGTTGCTGGATATTGGTGGGAACTGGAACAAGCTGTCGTACACGTCAATCCAGAGCATCCCAAACATGCTCAATGGGTGACATGTCTGGTGAGTATGCACGCCATGGAAGAACTGAGACATTTTCAGCTTCCAGGAATTGTGTACAGATCGTTGTGACATGGGGCCGTGCATTATCATGCTGAAATATGAGGTGATGGCGGTGGATGAATGGCACGACAATGGGCCTCAGGATCTCATCACGGTATCTTTGTGCATTCAAATTGCCATCGATAAAAGGCAACTGTGTTCATTGTTCAAAGCTTATACCTGCCCATACCATAACCCCACCGTCCCCATGGGGCACTCTGGTAACAACATTGAGATCAGCAAACCACTTGGCCCACATGACACCATACACATGGTCTGTGGTTGTGAAGCCGGTTGGTCATACTGCCAAATAATCTAAAAGAATGTTGGAGAGGTAGAGAAATTACATTCAATTCTCTGGCAACAGCTCTGGTGGACATTCTTGCAGTCAGCATGCCAATTGCACACTGCCTCAAAACTTGAGACATCTGTGGCATTCTGACAAAACTGTGCATTTTAAAGTGGCCTTTTATTGTCCTCAGCACCTGTGTAATGATCATGCTGTTTAATCAGTTTATTGATATGCCACGTGGATGGATTATCTTAGCAAAGGAAAAATGCTCGCTAACAGGGATGTAAACAAATTTGTGCACAAAATTAGACCGAAATTGTCAGAGTCGTGTGTATAGGTGGCAGGGAAGTCAGGCGCAGGAGAGTTAAACGGAGTTTAAATGGAGACTTTTAATAAATGTCCACTTAACATGCTCCAAACACGAAAATGTACATACATAAAATAAACATGGGTACGAGGACCCGTCGCGCATCTATACACCAAGAAACAACACTTGACATAAAACAATCTCTGACAAAGACATGAGGGGAAACAGAGGGTTAAATACACAAGAGGTAATGGATGGGATTGAAAACAGGTGTGTGGGAAGACAAGACAAAACCAATGGAAAATGAAAAATGGATCGATGATGGCTAGAAGACCGGTGACGTCGACCGCCGAACACCGCCCGAACAAGGAGAGGCAACGACTTCGGCAGAAGTCGTGACAGAAATAAGCTTTTTGAGCATATGGAACATTTTGGGGATCTTTTATTTCAGCTCATGTAACATGGGACCAACAATTTACGTTGCATTTATATTTTTGTTCAGTGTATAAAGCAATCTGGATCTAACTTGCTTACCACTTTTTCCATGTGGTTTCTTCCTTCCCAGACTCCATGAAATGATGACCTCTTCCTAAATATTTGGTCACATTGATTCATTTTGTGTATTATTTTTTAGAAACAAAAGATGGCTCAACTAACACTTTGGCTCAATTTACCCCACTCTCTCCTACTTCCCCTACTTTATCTCTCTCTCAAATCTTAGAGACAGAATACCTGCTATACGAGACAACCATTAGGAAGAATTTCAAGACATTGTCCATATTTGAATACCTTCGTCACTGACAAACAGTAACACTTTGGTGCACCCAAGTCCATCCATAAAGCTCTGACTATGATGCTTTGCTATAGAGCTTATGTTAGTGCTTGCATGTCCTCACAATCAGGATAGAATTGTACCCACCACCCACCACTCCACATTCACACACACACTTCCTCCTCCCACCTAGGAGTGTGTTCTGATTATGTTTGATGTGAAGTGTTGATAGGCACATGTCAGATGCCGCTCCCCTTATCTACTCCCTGATAAGATAACTTCCGTTGGCTCCTGTGCTTGACAATGATGTCCTCAGGAAAGACATGACCACAATAGTTGGATTTCACCTACAGAGAGATAACACATGAAACAGTGTTCAAGGAATGTAACAGAATTGGGTGATTCATACATGGTTACAGACTTTTAGAAATCAATAATCAACACATCTATCTTATTTACTGGAGCTATGGGTAGCTACAGTCATTTTTACCATTATCTATGACAGACTACACCACTCCCGAGTGGTGCAGCGGTCTAGAAGCGTCACTACAGACTGTGGTTCGATTCCAGGCTGTGTCACAACCGGCTGTTATAGACCCTGGTTTGATTCCAGGCTGTATCACAACCGGCTGTGATTGGGAGTCCCATAGGGCGGTGCACAATTGGCCCAGCAGGGTGGGCCGTCATTGTAAATAAGAATTTGTTCTTAACTGACTTGCCAGTTAAATAAAGGTTAAATCATTTTTTTTAAATTAAAGCAGCTAAGCAGCACTGCATCAACAGTGAGTATAATTGAAGGGTTATTTGGGGTATGATATCCTCTCAGTCAGCGAGAAATACCGCACCTACCTGGGGAAGCGCATTTGGATTCAGAGTTGTCTGTCTTGACTCGCTGTAATTGCATCTGATGGCCTCCAAACGTTCACGATATTTCAGCAGGGTGTTTAAATGGACGATCTGAACCGATTACCTCCAACTCCCATCAAGGTGCACAACGTACAGTTCCAGGGAAGCAGGTCAGACTGACACAACACATGCTTGCTGAGAGATTAACACTTTCTAGTCTGTTACACATTATAAATAGATTTATATAAATAGATTTATACAGAACATGGTATATGATATTATTAATATGCTTATCTTATACCCTTTTCCCACTATCATGCTGACCCAAATCAAGCTGCGCAGGCTCAGATATATTTTCAAATGGTCCTTTTCAGCACGGTTCCAGCGACTATGGTGGATAGGTATCCAGGCCAGCTCACTACAGCTTGGTTTAGCTTGGCTAGGCTCAGTAGTGTGAACCACCATTTATTGTTGTTTATGTCCGGCACAACAGGTACGTTGGCAGGTTGAGACGTCCATGTAGACATCTGTGTGTTTATGAAGCAGTAAAATATAAATGTACCATTGGGAAATAGTATTGCAAGGAGTCAACAGCCACGCAGGCCGCTAGATGGGAAACAGCCACCACTCATACATACACGTAGAACCGAAGTACAGAGGTGGGCTGTCAGATGGGCTTCCTCCAGCCTCAGGTACTGTTCTCCTCTATGTGTTGTTACCACTGCCACATGGGTCTCACTCCCACACCACCATACCTTTCCCTGCCATTCAGACCAAACACACACCATTATTCAATAATGCATGTGTAGTGATGTTTATTTGATCTTGATAGGGGAAATGTTTTCATAGCAACCCAGAGATTGGTTTTCTTCAATGGAGGTTTTAGTGAATGGCAGCTAGGGGAGCATTATGGCAGACATCCACACAGCCGTCTATGATAACTAAGGCTACAGTGTGTGAGGAGAGCTAATGCACTCCTATTGTTTTCAATACAGACCAGACCACTACTAAGTCACATTGGCAGGCACAGTGTCCATACAGTAGAGAAGGATTTGCGTAGATAGAAGACAGTGGATGGAGAGTGGTAGTGTGGAGAGATTCAAATTCTATCCATTTGAGCGGCTCATAAAAAAAGCTGGAATAAGTGAGACACTTTTCAGATGATGAAAGGATATGCCAATTGGTCTCAGATATGTTTATGCAAATACTTGAGGCACATTTACATAAAACAAATAAAACTGTTAGAAGATGACACAGTGAAACATCACAGTAGGCTGTCTCAATCAAAAGTGGGATTTCCTATAGTTTGTAATAATTTAATAATAATTTATTATACAATTTCATCAGTTTTAATGTATTGGATATGGATCTTATAGACTTTATATGCTACTGTATATCCATTAGTAAATATTTATTGATATGAAATGGAACAGTCTGCCTAAATTATTTATTACAGCTACCTCCATTGATTCACTTCCAGATAGCCTATCTCACATGTGCTTTTTATTCAATTACAACCCAGTACCCCAAAAAATCCTCCCATTTGCTATTTTCCACTTTCCCTACGCCCAAGGCTATACATTCCTACCGCCAGCGGCCGAGTGGAGTTTGCCGTTCAAGACGTGATTTGCATCTCTGGCAGGTGTGACCCCCACTCATAGGAACCTATAAACCCTTGGCAGGCCGCTTTTGTATCTCTGGCATTTAGGCTCCACTCAGAGGACAGCTATAAACCCTAGGCAAGCCATCTAGACATGAATTAATTTCAAAGACAATAGCAAGGAATTTCTCTAATCTCAAATTGGGCTTGCCACCCTCCAGCTAACTATAGCCAGCCAGAGGCTGCAAGCTGTTTTTGCTGTTTCTATAAATACCTTACATTTGTTGTGATTTTAATGTGAATTGATTTACCAATGCAATATTTATGTCACCTTACTCCACTACTAATGTATATGTTTCATATAATTATATGCTGCTTCTGCACTTTATCCCACTCACTATGCACATGGGCAAATAAGGTCCATACTAAATCCTTATAAACTATGTTTAAAAATCTTATTTTCATTTATATCTTATTTTATTTTATCTGCATGCCTATTGTACTTGATTTAGTTTATTTAGTATTTGTATTAGTACGTTGTACTGTATATTTACAATGTAACTTATTTGATTGCTTTCCTATGTTACTTATTTGTCACTGTTGTCCCCATTGCACTGTGTGAGAAGCCTGCAAGTACATGACAATACAATATCTAATACCTATAGAGCTGGTTGTATCCTCCTGACTAGTCGTTCTTTTTTTAAAGAAACAAATTATGCTTCTCTGCATCTCTGCTAAAATCTGGGTAAAAGATTCAAAGAAATGTGAGTCTTATTCAGTACATTTAGTTATTGCTTGCTTTTCTAAAGTCTACTAACCTTGCCAGCAGGCATGCCAGCTAAAATGGTTAGACAAGCTAGGTACTCGAACTTGATTGATAGTCTGAAATGGCTTCTTGGTAGCTCTTAAACTCAAGACGTAATTCTGTTTCTCCATCCGAAGAAACTACATTTCCACTACACTTCCTGAGTTACGTTTACACACGTGTTCAGAGCATGCTAGATAGCTAATTAGCACAGGTGGTTGCCTCATCTTCCATCTGTTTTCTGTAAAGAAGCGTTGTAGCATGGAGATATTGCCATGTGAGAACACTAACCTTAACCCTATCAATTTAACCTTTAGCATTTTGAAAATGATTTCTTGCCGATATGAATCAAATCAAACTTTATCAAAATCTGGGATTCAATAAAATAAGGTCCTTATGCTTCCAATACCATACCGCAAACGATGCATGTTAATGAGCAGCTTGAGCGTCAGGGATCTTAACAAAACTCACCCCTACTGATACGCATTCGTCTAATGACCTAGCAAATTTATGAAGGTGGCTTTAGCCAAGATAGGTTAGCAATCTCCCAACCTCATAACTAGCTACCAAGAAGCTAACCCTTGATCATGACTCTCAGTTCCATTACACAATCATGACTCTCAGTTCCATTACACAATCATGACTCTCAGTTCCATTACACAATCATGACTCTCAGTTCCATTACACAATCATGACTCTCAGTTCCATTACACAATCATGACTCTCAGTTCCATTACACAATCATGACTCTCAGTTCCATTACACAATCATGACTCTCAGTTCCATTACACAATCATGACTCTCAGTTCCATTACACAATCATGACTCTCAGTTCCATTACACAATCATGACTCTCAGTTCCATTATGTTACGTAATGGAACTGAGAGTCATGATCAAGGGCTAGCTTCTTGGTAGCTAGTTATGAGGTTGGGAGATCAAATCAAATTGTATTAATCACATGCGCGGAATACAACAGGTGTAGACCTTACTTACGAGCCCCTAACCAACAATGCAGTAAATACAAATAAGAATAATAAATAAAAGTAACAAGTAATTAAAGAGCAGCAGTAAAATAACAATAGCGAGACTATATACAGGGGGGTACCGGTACAGAGTCAATGTGCGGGGGCACCGGTTAGTCGAGGTAATTGAGGTAATATGTACATGTAGGTAGAGTTATTAAAGTGACTATGCATAGATGATAACAACAGAGAGACAGAGTAGCAGCGGTGTAAAAGGGTGTGTGGTGTGGGGGGGGGGGGGGGGGGGGGGCAATGCAAATAGTCTGGGCAGCCATTTGATTAGATGTTCAGGAGTCTTATGGCTTGGGGGTAGAAGCTGTTTAGATTGGGAACCTATCTGGGCTAGCTAAAGCTACCGTCATAAAATTGCTAGGTGGTTAGTATTATTACAGAGAAAAAACAACTACAAAAATGACATTAAAAAAAATTATATATTTTTTAAACAGGACACATCTAAGGGGACAAGTGCCACTGTGCCTCCTATGGGCATGAAGACTGACAGAACTGACCCTCATTATCGGATATATTTTGCACACATAATAATTTACAATACTTTTCCACAAACCTTTTTCAATGCCATCCAATGTATATTAAATAATAAAAATCAATAAATATATTTTAAAAAGTGGCGACAGGGAGTAGGCATGCCGCTGGCTTGACACTGAAAATAATATTATTGCTTCCAATTGGCAGCTGTAGTGTCACAGGTCAGGAGAAGGACGGGTGGGCTGTGTGAGGAAAACGGCATGTGAGAACGACAGTCGCGGGCGTCTGGTGAATGCTGCCGATGGGCAAAAAAGCTATAGCACGGCACTCCACCACTCTGGAGGAACGCCGGTCACTCGAGTCCTCATTGCTAATCTGGAAGAAAACGTCACGCAAATAATTTTGCACTATATAAACGGTAAAATTGTATAATCGTCAAAAGTAAATAATTGAGCACACACCAAACATTTGCCTTGCCATTATCATTAATACAAGTAAAGGCGCATTATTGTTATGAGCGCCCTGCTATATTATAATTGACTTGTGAGATCCACCGCTGTGTAAACATTGGCCGACAGCTTTCCTGCGTCTCACCAAGAATGTCAAACGCACCTCTCGGTCACAGGGGTGATTAGGAATGTCTGGGTTTTGTTTATACTCTGCTGCCTTCATCGCAACAATCTAGTTATTCCCTCGTTTTCGGGGACAGCTGTGCTGCTGCGCTTCGCTATTTCCCGGACCCTGAGAATTACTCCGTTAACTCAACACTCAAGCTACCTATCACCGCTTTCCTCTCAGATCAGTGTAACTATATGCTGAAGCAGTGCCATCGAACTTCGAAACCCGCTCTGTCTGGGATGGATTCACCGCGGTTTCTCACACCATTTATTACCAAGTGTCAGGGCTAATAGTTTGCAGGAATTCCGTAGTTGGGGACTGTGGGGAGAAAATATATCCTCTATTTTGTTTCCTTTGTAGAGGTGGAATAAAGAACTTCCCACCACACCATCAATAATGGGAATATATTTGCATTTGCTGCTTTTGCAGTATGTTGTCTCCAATTGTGTGTGCAATGCTCTCACGTTCGTCGAGGAACCAACAGATAAGCAAGCGAAGTCGGATGGATATTGCGGCAGGATTTTACGGGCACAGACACAGGGTACACGGAGAGATGGCTACAATGAGTTTCGGCTAAGAGTCGAGGGGGACCCAGAACATTACCAAACTGCAAGCACATACAGAGGTATACAACAATAAGAGCACATTTTACGTATTGTTACTTGCTTGGCTTTGCTTATATCCACCAAATTGGAGTGAATTTGAAAAGGACAACTCTCAGAAAGTATAGCCTACTTCAGTAGTCTAACACCCTAATAAGTCAAGTTTAGATTCCGTGCGCAAGTCACTTCCATTGCGTAATTGTGACAAATGTAGCCAACCATAGCCACTAATCACACCTCAATATGACAG
This sequence comes from Salvelinus alpinus, assembly GCF_045679555.1. Lineage (NCBI taxonomy): Eukaryota > Metazoa > Chordata > Actinopteri > Salmoniformes > Salmonidae > Salvelinus > Salvelinus alpinus. The sequence goes on from NC_092094.1 coordinate 17,555,083, forward strand.
CTGAAGACAAGTGCAATACTTGTATCAAAACAATTGCACCTGCACTGACCAAACATATTAGTGAAAGTAACACATATGATGCGTTTGTTATTGCAGCTATGGCACTCAGGAAAGATGTCAATATGCCATGCACTCTTGGAAAAAAAGGTGCTATCTAGACCCTAAAAGGGTTCTTTGGCTGTCCCCAGAGAATACCCCTTTGAAGAACCTTTTTAGTTCAAAGTAGAACCTGTTTAGTTCCAGGTAGAACATTTTGGGGTTAGAATCATTTCCAGAGGGTTCTACATGGAAACCAGAAGGGTTCTACCTGGAACCAAAGGGGTTCTACCTGGAACCAAAAGGGTTCTACCTGGAACCAAAAGGGTTCTACATCGAACCAAAAAGGGTGCTCCTATGGTTGCAACACGTTCTAAACCGATTTGGTGACAAACATTGTTTTCCTTGTTTCCATTCGTCCACATGGCTGCTGGCTGTGCTTTGCTTACACCGAAAATATCGTGAAGATTGCCCATTTATTTTATTTTTTGTAAGGACCCAAAAAAACTGAGGCAGTGGGAGAACCTTTTCAAGTAAGTAAATACATGTTTAAATGTTTTTTTTTTAAACTATGTATTATTAGCTAGCTAGCTATGTGGCTACAGTTCGCTACTTTGTAGGCTAACTCAACTGAGCTGCTAGACAAATGGCTAACATTGCACACCGTTTAGCTAAGTGAATTAAATGGCACCAGCTAGCTAATTTCCCATTAGCTAGATATCTTGGTGTAATCATTCTAAATTAAAAACAGTCTCCAAATACATTTGTAGATAACAGCCATGGAAAAGGGTGAAATTGCAGCTCTAGCTGTCAGTAAAGGGAGATTGTAGGCTACTGGACAGGGCAGATCATTTTGTGGGAGGACATTATGAAAATATTCTCCAGTTCCAGACCCAAGAGGGAAAAACCATAAGGCCAGAGATAATAGCAACATAATATTCAGTGCTGTCTAATTGTATTATAATGAAGTCTGTTTCTTTGTGATGTTTTCTGTCCTCAGATATCGAAAACTGTGAAAGCCTGTTTGCAGATTAAAAGAGGTCCCAATAAATGTCACATAAGACTAAGGGTATATCCTATATGCCATGGGTCATATGTGTAGGCCTACCTATGTTGCCAGATACATAATACAGTTAAATGCAGTTAAACATCACACACAATGTATAAACCTATTAGAATTTGAGCAGGCCAACCTTGCTGGAGGTCTGCTGGGTGTGCAGGGTTCTGTTTCAGCCCAGCAATAACACACTTCATTGAACTTATCAAATATAATGAGTTGATAATCAAGTGTGCTATTGTGGGGCTGGAATAGAAGTCTGCTCATCCAGTAGATCAGGGATCACTGGAGCAAGGTTGGCCACTGCTAGTATGGAGTTGTTTTTGTTCCCCTGAAATTATGCTTTAGTAATAATAGCGTACAATTATCTATTGTTGTTTAGACTAAGATGTCTAATCTTTACATACAGGTAATCTTATTTGTACATTTTGAAGTGATAAAGTGTTGATTCTTTGAAGTTACGTTTTTAAACTTGTTTTAATTGTTAAACTATTATTCAAAATGAACTAGTATCAATGTTGATTAATCATATCGCAATCCTGCAATAAAGAGGAGAAGGGATTCTGTGTCTGTGTTTCTGTGTATTCTCAAATGAACATTGCATTTTTGTCTAGTCGTAAGATCTCAAGTCGGTTTTATTTGATTGTCACTCTCTCAGTATATCAGCTATGTGAATAGATTTCGCAGCTTATCATATGGCATGCATTGCCAATGGAGTCATAGGCCTACAGTATTACTGCCCATAAGGCATTACTGGCCTTATGGGCATCTGAAGCAGAGCATAGCTCAACTCAGACATTGTTTAAATGTTGAGCTATATGTTCTCAATTTAAAATGATACCAGTAGACAATGTATATGAGGGAAACCATATACCAGATGTTGTACATGCCTTTTAAGTGCTGACATAAAATGTTTAGTGTAAATCCACTCCTTGTAATTCAGGTACAGTATAAAAATAAGTAGACCACAATTAGGCTACAGGAGATGAGCATTACAGGTAACAATTAGGCTACAGGAGATGAGCATTACAGGTAACAATTAGGCTACAGGAGATGAGCATTACAGGTAACAATTAGGCTACAGGAGATGAGCATTACAGGTAACAATTAGGCTACAGGAGATGAGCATTACAGGTAACAATTAGGCTACAGGAGATGAGCATTACAGGTAACATTTTATGAGGTTCATGAGATTTTTTTCCATTCATTTTAGCAACGTTGCTTGCATTTTGTCCCCATAGATCAACAGTACATGGTTGCCGTTTACAGCCAAATATCAGTTCAGAAACGTCAAAATAAAAAATATTGACATGGCCAGCATTGTAGACCATTTCTGCAGCTTTAGCTCACCTCGAAATAACAGAGAAATGCTGTGAAAACCAGCATGCTGCAAACGTTGCAGTGCATGTTTTGGTGATATTTTTAGTCCTCAGACACTGTTGCTCCTATGGCACTAATCTGGTGAGCATCTTTGTAGCTCTGCCCAAGCAAGGCATTTGATTGGTTTGATGTGTTCTGAGGTGTCACGTTCCACTCCTATTTAGTTGATTTCTGCCATGGAACTTTCCCAGGCTTCCCGTTAGCCTGTTTCGCGACGAGGCTAGGTATGCCAGACCCCAGCTCTAGACCAAACATTTTAACTGGTCAAAAAAGTGGTCGAAAAAGTACTCAATTGTTATACTTGAGTAAAAGTAAAGATGTCTTAATAGAAAATGACTCGAGTAAAAGTGAAAGTCACCCAGTAAAATACTACTTGAGTGAAAGTCTAAAAGTATTTGGTTTTAAATATACTTAAGTGTTAAAAGTAAGTGGAATTGCAATTGTCTTGTTTTTTTTTACATTTACAGATAGCCAGGGGTATACTCCAAAAATATAGTAAAGTACAGAAACACCAAAAAATACTTAAGTAGTAGACTACTTTAAAGTATTTTGACTGAAGTACTTTACACCACTGGTAAAAAAAACAACTGACAAAATAATTCCAATCCCGATTAAAATACAGCAGCTGTTTAGCTGTTTAATTTGATGTAGGCATTTGAACTCGGCCTTGATTTCCTTTTTGTAATCTGATAACCAGGAGTTAATTGAATTGGGAAGTGGGGGAGCCTGCTTTTTTGGTGACCATTCTAAACAAAAAGCTGTTTTATTGCTATTAAAATATAGGTTCTGATAGCTGTATGCCTAATTTAAATTTACATTCATTCGCCCAGTCGGCTAGCGCAATTTTCGTTTCATGTATTGGTATAAAAATAAACACAACTGAACAACTTGCTATTTATTTTTTTATTTCACCTTTATTTAACCAGGTAGGCCAGTTGAGAACAAGTTCTCATTTACAACTGCGACCTGGCCAAGATAAAGCAAAGCTGTCACGTTCCTGACCTGTTTTCCCTTGTTTTTGTATTTGTTTAGTATGGTCAGGGCGTGAGTTGGGGTGGGCATTCTATGTTATGTGTTTCTATGTTGGGTTCATTTTCAATTAGCCTGATATGGTTCTCAATCAGGGGCAGGTGTTTTACGTTTCCTCGGATTGAGAACCATATTAAGGTAGGCTGTTCTCACTGTTTGTTTGTGGGTGATTGTTCCTGTGTTAGTGTTTATGCCACACGGGACTGTTTCGTTTGTGAGTTTGTTCCTGTTCGTGCGTTCTTCGTTGTCTGTAAGTTCTCATGTTCAGGTCTGTTTACGTCGTTTATTGTTTTGTAGTTTGTTAAGAGTTTTTTCGTGTTCGTCTTTCTTTAAATAAATCATTATGTCTTCATACCTCGCTGCATATTGGTCCGATCCTTGCTCCTCCTCAGACGAGGAGGAGAACGAACGTTACAAAAGCAGTGTGACAAAAACAACAACACAGAGTTACACATAAACAAACATAGTCAAAAACACAATAGAGAAATCTATGTACAGTGTGGGCAAATGTAGAAGATTAGGGAGGTAAGGCAATAAATAAGCCATAGAGGCGAAATAATTACAATTTAGCATTATCACTGGAGTGATACATGTGCAGATGATGATGTGCAAGTAGAGATAATGGGGTGCAAAAGAGCAAAAAGATAAATAACAATATGGAGATGAGGTAGTTGGGTGTGCTATTTACAGATTGGCTGTGTACAGGTACAGTGATCGGTAAGCTGCTCTGAAAGCTGATGCTTAAAGTTAGAGAGGGAGATCTAAGTCTCCAGCTTCAGTGATTTTTGCAATTCGTTCCAGTCATTGGCAGCAGAGAACTGGAAGGAAAGGCGGCCAAAGGTAGTGTTGGCTTTGGGGATGACCAGTGAAATATACCTGCTGGAGCGTGTGATATGGGTGGGTGTTGCTATGGTGACCAGTGAGCTGAGATAAGGCGGGGATTTACCTAGCAAAGACTTATAGATGACCTGGAGCCAGTGGGTTAGGCGACGAATATGTAGCGAGGGCTAGCCAACGAGAGCATACAGGTCGCAGTGGTGGGTAGTATATGGGGCTTTGGTGACAAAACGGATGGCACTGTGATAGACTACATCCAGTTTGCTGAGTAGAGTGTTGGAGGATATTTTGTAAATGACATCGCCAAAGTCAAGGATCGGTAGGATAGTCAGTTTTACGAGGGTATGTTTGGCAGCATGAGTGAAGGAGGCTTTGTTGCGAAATAGGAAGCCGAATCTAGATTTATTTTTGGATTGGAGATGCTTAATGTGAGTCTGGAAGGAGAGTTTACAGTCTAAACAGACACCTAGGTATTTGTAGTTGTCCACATTTTCTAAGTCAGAACCGTCCAGAGTAATGATGCTCCTCGTTTGTTGATGCAATGTTTCAATGTTATCAGAGCCACTTTGTTGATACAATGCTTCAGTATTCGCAGAATGTTTCCCTTCCCTGGCGAATAATGCAGACAGGCAAATGCAAAAATTTGCTGGAAGCGCACGAGACAATGTTGGTGGGAAGCACATGAGACAATGATACTGTCATAGTAAACTGTAGGCGCCGTTCCACAAGGGTGACTTCATATAGTCTATAGAAGGGGATCGGCAACCTTTTTCACGTGGAGTGCCAATCTACAATTGATCCTACCATTTCTAAAGATCTGCATGCCAGTTATGATTTTCATATACGCATAACCGTGCCCAACAAATGTCAAACTGCACACAACCAACATAATTCTATAGCTGGCTGCTAGACAGGTGCTGTCTATTCAGCACCACGCAATGGCGCTCCACTATGCTTACCTGTACGGAGAAGCTGTCCATTCAGCAGTGCTGAATCACGGGCGGGGCCTTAGCTCCCTTTAAAAAGGTATGTGTAGGTTTTCCTTTTGTATTTTGTGATTTCGTCGTTCTTTAGTCGAGTTTGTTTGTCTTCATGCGTCCCTGTCGATTGTAGGCCTAAGTAAATCCGTTGATGTATGCATTTTATTTCAATGCATGTGTAGGATTTATCTGGAATAGTTTGCATTCACGATCAGCTGTTTTATGCTCTGGTTACTTTCACATTAATGTCGGCATTTGAAGTCGGCCTTGTTGTGACTTGATAGATGCATGTATGCGCTGTTCTACAAGTAAATTAGTCAATTTATGATATGGTTGAGTAGTGGTTGACATTGTACGCACGTTCCACAGACCTTTAAACTTAATATTGTGGTGATAATTAATGGCTGGGGTCATTTTTTTTGCCCCCCCCCCAAAAGAAAATTGCCCTTTGCTTAATACTGCATTAAAAATGTTTTTTCACATTTTACAAACATAATAGATGAAGTAATATAAATACAAATGTGTTTTAACATCCATACCCTAGCTGAACTGACACCCCTAGGGGGATGCACGGTAATAGGTGTTCATTGGCCTGTGGTAAGTGGCTCATTATCACATTATAATTCACTGTTGTGTGATTGTGAGCAGCATTATTTCCCTTGGAAAAAGAAACCAGGTGTGCTTTTGACTGAGCTATGCTGGTCAGTAGTGTGCAATTAGTAAATACAATTATATTATTACATTCTTCATGACTCTCTCATCAAAGTTTCCCATACAGGTGTCAGAATATCATATAACTGCTCCCAGTGACCCTACATTAATAATACTAATTATGTTCACTTAAAAATGAATTACATTATTATCTAACGATTGTGTAAATACATCTAACAATGTTTATCTTTTATAATGTACCCGATACAGCCCAAGGAGGATGCATTGCGTGTTGTCAGTTTTCAGGAAAACCATAAGCTAATATTGTTAGTAAAGCTGACTTTTCAAAGATAAATCTTTTACCACCGCAACACACGTTACATTTGACCCTGTTGAGATCACTGGCTGGAAAACAGTCAAACAGCAGGCAACTAATGAACTGCTAGCAGCGCACCCCTTTATCCCACATTCTGTAGTAGGCTCCTCCAGCTGAGTTTGTTTCTCTCTCAACAGTGCCTGGGAGGCTCTGCTCTTGGGATGGGGCTACATTACATTATCTTTAATCTTTGATAGGATCTTCATTTGATCACTCGTTTGTTGCTGAGAATTTTCTTGCACCGCAGGAAATTCAGATGAGCTTCACGATTTACATAAATTCTCAGAATCGCCTAGAATGTCATTGTATGCTGTAGCGTTAAGATTTAAGGGGCTAAACTGAACCATGAAAAACATCCCCAGACCATTATGCCGCCTCCACCAAACTTTACAGTTGGCACTATGCATTGGGGCAGGGATCGTTCTTCTGGCATTTATCTGTCGGACTGCCAAATGGTCTATGGGACTGCCAGATTGCCAGGATGCGTTTCCACTGCTCCAGAGTCCAATGGCGGTGAGCTTTACACCATTGAATCCTACACTTGGCATTGCGCATGGTGATCTTAGGCTTGTGTGTGGCTGCTCTGCCATGGAAACCCATTTCATGATGCTCCCGGCGAACAGTTCTTGTGCTGACGTTGCTTCCAGAGGCAGTTTGGAACTTGGTATTTGGTGTTGCAACTGAGGACAGACGATTTTTACAAGCTTCAGCACTAGGCGGTGCCGTTTTGTGAGCTTGTGTGGCCTACCACTTATAGTTGACCGGAGCAGCTCTAGCAGGGCAGACATTTGACAAACTGACTTGTTAGAAAGGTGGCATCCTATGACGAAGCCACGTTGAAAGTCACTGAGCTCTTCAGTAATGCCATTCTACTACCAATATTTGTCTATGGAGATTGCATGGCTGTCAGCAACGGGCGTGGCTGAAATAGCCGAATCTACTAATTTGAAGGGGTGTCCACATACTTTTGTATATATAGTGTATATTAACAGTATTGTACTTTTCATGTAGCCTAATTTTGGCCAGGTAATAGCCTAACGACAGATCAAGCAACATTAACATTCAAACCCTGTTGCAGCAGGATTATTTTGCTGCGACAATACTAGTCAAATTAAGATCTAACATCTGTATATTCCCTAAACTCCCCTCCTGTCCTGTTTCCAGTGACTCTGCACGCCTCCAGTCCCTCCTATTTCAGAGGCTTTACCCTTATCGCTCTGAAGGAGGGGAAGGAAGGAACCACAGATGACCACTACGCTGGCAAATTCCAGGTAATGTACTATGCATGTATATTGTGGCCATATTTCAGTAATTGTCTTCAAAATCACTTTCCTCAAGACTAAATGCGTATTCCCTACAGTCTCCATTAGAGCAGCTGAAAGTAAGGAAAGAGTTGTCTCCTTTGCTCAGCTCACGATAAAAATACACAACCTACTGAGTGAGAGTGCTCTACAGCAGTGAGAACAAACTTCCTTACCTGACAATTACCTGACAACATAAAAAGGAATTAACACTCCCACAACCTGCTCTGCTCAGCCTCAGCCCACACTCCGCGCTCTGCATCCTTCGATTCCCAGTGTGTAACCGTTTTCTAGTCTCAAGATTCTAATCCTGTTTTCATTTGGCCTCTTCAAATGACCATTGTGTCACCCATAATAGATAATCAAACACATTCAATATGCATTATGGTTCTGTTGTTTAGAACATGGTTATATTACAATGTCATTACTACTGGAGGTCTTTGTATTGTAAAGAGGGACTGATTGTCATCACTTAATTGGACAAATAATTGACAAATGATTCAATGAGATCAGAATGATACAGCTGAATTAAGAGAAAGAGAAAGAGACGGAGATATCGGGGACTTAGGTCTGGGTGCCTTGTAAGGATCCGACGGCGAGTGGGTAATCTGCCTTTACCATCAGTCCTATTAGCCATCGTACAATCATTGGATAACAAAATAGATGAACTACGATGACATACAGTTGAAGTCGGAAGTTTACATACACTTAGGTTGGAGTCATTAAAACTCGTTTTTCAACCACTCCACAAATTTCTTGTTAACTAACTATAGTTTTGGCAAGTCGGTTGGGACATCTACTTTGTGCATGACACAAGTCATTTTTCCAACAATTGTTAACAGACAGATTATTGCACTTATAATTCACTGTATCACAATTCCAGTGGGTCAGAAGTTTACATACACTAAGTTGACTGTGCCTTTAAACAGCTTGAAAAATTCCATAAAATGATGTCATGGCTTTAGAAGCTTCTGATAGGCTAATTGACATCATTTGAGTCAATTGGAGGTGTACCTGTGGATGTGGATTTCAAGGCCTACCTTCAAACTCAGTGCCTCTTTGCTTGACATCATGGGAAATTCTAAAGAAATCAGTCAAGCCAAAACAATTGTAGACCTCCACAAGTCTGGTTCATCCTTGGGAGCAATTTCCAAACGCCTGAAGGCACCACACAAGTATAAAAACCATGGGACCACGCAGCCGTCATACCGCTCAGGAAGGAGACGCGTTCTGTCTCCTAGAGATGAACGTACTTTGGTGCAAAAAGTGCAAATCAATCCCAGAACAACAGCAAAGGATCTTGTGAAGATGCTGGAGGAAAGAGGTACAAAAGTATCTATATCCACAGTAAAACGAGTCCTATATCGACATAACCTGAAAGGGTGCTCAGCAAGGAAGAAGCCACTGTTCCAAAACCGCCATAGAAAAGCCAGACTACGGTTTGCAACTGCACATGGGGACAAAGATCCTACTTTTTGGAGAAATGTCCTCTGGTCTGATGAAACAAAAATAGAACTGTTTGGCCATGATGACCATCGTTATTGTTTGGAGGAAAAAGGGGGAGGCTTGCAAGCCAAAGAACACCATCCCAACCGTGAAGCACGGGGGTGGCAGCATTGTGTTGTGGGTGTGCTTTGCTGCAGGAGGGACTGGTGCACTTCACAAAATGGATGGCATCATGAGGATGAAAAATTATGTGGATATATTGAAGCAACATCAAAAGACATTGGTCAGGAAGTTAAAGCTTGGTCGCAAATGGGACTTCCAAATGGACAATGACCCCAAGCATACTTCCAAAGTTGTGGCAAAATGGCTTATGGACAACAAAGTCAAGGTATTGGAGTGGCCATCACAAGCCCTGACCTCAATCCTATAGAAAATGTGTGGACAGAACTGAAAATGCATGTGCGTGGAAGGAGGCTTACAAACCTGACTCAGTTACACCAGCTCTGTCAGGAGGAATGGGCCAAAATTCACCCAACTTATTGTGGGAAGCTTGTGGAAGGCTACCTGAAAAGTTTGACCCAAGTTAACTTCTTTGGGGGGCAGTATTTTCACGTCCGGATGAAACTTTTACCCTGTCAGGTGTTAGTTGTGCAGAGGTGAGAACGGAGTCAGGCGCAGGACACAGAACTGAGTAAAATAACGAACTTTACTCAGGAAAATAATCAGGAAAAATAAATCCACGCAGGGATCACAAACCCTAACACAAAAGACTAACACAAACCAGGAACACTCACACACAAAACATAATGGGAACCAGAGGGTAAATAGGGAAATAATAATAACTTAATGGGAACCAGGTGTGTACACTCAAGACATAACAAATGGAAAACAGAAACATGGATCGGTGGAAGCTAGAAAGCCGGTGACGACGAGCGCCGAACGCCGCCCGAACAAGGAGAGGCACCAACTTCGGCGGAAGTCGTGACAGACCCAAGTTAAACAATTTAAAGGTAATGCTACCAAATACTAATTGAGTTTATGTAAACTTCTGACCCACTGGGAATGTGATGAAAGAAATAAAAGCTGAAATAAATCATTTTCTCTACTATTATTCTGACATTTCACATTCTTAAAATAAAGTGGTGATCCTAACTGACCTAAGACAGGGAATTTTTACTGGGATTAAGTGTTTGAAATTGTGAAAAACTGAATATTTGGCTAAGGTGTATGTAAACTTCCGACTTCAACTGTATATTCTTCGTAGCTGTCTATTTACCACCACAAACTGATGCTGCCACTAATACCGCACTCAATGAGCTGTATACGGCCATAAGCAAACAGGAAAACGCTCATCCAGAGGCGGTGCTCCTAGTGGCCGGGGACTTTAATGCAGGGAAACTTAAATCCATTTGACCTAATTTCTACCAGCATGTTAAATGTGCAACCAGAGGGCAAAAAAACTCTAGATTACCTTTACTCCACACACAGCGACGTGAACAAAGCTCTCCCTCGTCCTCCATTTGGCAAATCAGACCACAATTCTGTCCTCCTGATTCCTGCATACAAGCAAAACCTGAGGCAGAAAGCACCAATGACTTGTTCAATAAAGAAGTGGTCAGATTACGTATATGCTAAGCTACAGGACTGTTTTGCTAACGCAGACTGGAATATGTTCCGGGATTCTTCCGATGGCCTTGAGGAGTACACCACATCAGTTATTGGCTTCATCAATAAGTGCATCGATGACGTCGTCCCCACAGTGACTGTATGTACATACCCCATCCAGAAGCCATGGATTACAGCCAACATCCGCACTGAGCTGAAGGGTAGAGCTGCCGCTTTGAAGGAGCGGGACTCTAACCCGGAAGCTTACAAGAAATCCCACTATGTCCTCCGACGAACCATCAAACAGGCAAATGTCGAAACAACACTAAGATTGAATAATACTACATCGGCTTCGACACTTGTCGGATGTGGCAGGGCTGGCAAACTATTACAGACTACAAAGGCAAGCACACCCGCGAGCTGCCCAGTGACACGAGCCTACCAGAAAAGCTAAATTACTTCTATGCTCATTTCGAGGCAAGCAACACTGAAGCGAGCATGAGAGCACCAGACTGTGTGATCATGCTCTCCGTAGCCGACTTGAGTAAGACCTTTAAGCAGGTCAACATTCACAAGGCCGCAGGGCCAGACGGATTACCAGGATGTGTTCTCCGAGCATGTGCTGACCAACTGGTAAGTGTCTTCACTGACATTTTCAACCTGTCCCTGACTGAGTCAGTAATACCAACATGTTTCAAGCAGACCACCATAGTCCCTGTGCCCAAGAACACTTAAGGCAACCTGCCTACATGACTATTGACCCGTAGCACTCACGTCTGTAGCTATGAAGTGCTTTGAAAGTATGGTCATGGCTCACATCAACACCATTATCACACTGCCAATTCCCACCTGGACAAAAGGAACACCTATGTGAGAATGCTATTCATTGACTACAGCTCAGCGTTCAACACCATAGTGCCCTTAAAGCTCATCACTATGCTAAGGACCCTGGGACTAAACATCTCCCTCTGCAACTGACGGGGCGCCCCCAGGTGGTAAGGATAGGTATGGGTCCTCAGATCCTCAAAAAGTTATACAGCCGCACCCTCAAGAGCATCCTGACTGGTTGCATCCCTGCCTGGTATGGCAACTGCTCGGCCTCCGGCCGCAAGGCACTACAGAGGGTAGTGTGAATGGCCCAGTACATCACAGGGACCAAGCTTCCTGCCATCTAGGACCTCTATACCAGGCGGTGTCAAAGGAAGGCCCTAAAAATTGTCAAAGACTATAGCCACCCTAGTCATAGACTATTCTCTCTGCTACCACACTGCAAGCGGAGCGCCAAGTCTAGGTCCAAAAGGCTTCTTAACAGCTTCTACCCCCAAGCCATAAGACTCCTGAACAGCTAATCAAATGGCTACCCAGACTATTTGCATTTCCCCCCCCCCACCCCTCTTCTACACTGCTGCTACTCTCTGTTTATTATCTATGCATAGTCACTTTAACTCTACCTACATGTACATATTATCTCAATTATCTGGACTAACCGGTGCCCCCGCACATTGACTGTGTACCAGTTCCCCGTGTATATAGCCTCGCTACTGTTATTTGACTGCTGCTCTTTAATTATTATTATTATTATTTTTTTGTTTTTTATCTAGTTTTTACTTAACACGCATTTTTCTTAAAATTGTATTGTTGGTTAAGGGCTTGTAAGTAAGCATTTCACTGTAAGGTCTACACCTGTTGTAATCGGCGCATGTGACAAATACAATTTAATTTTATTTGACTAAGCCCAAACCATATGGAATGGCGTATCGCTGCAGAATGCTGTGGTATCCGTGCTGGTTAAGTGTGCCTTCATTTCTAAATAAATCACTGACAGTGTCACCAGCAAAGCACCCCCACACCATAACACCTCACCCTCCATGCTTTACGGTGGGAAATACACATGCGGAGATCATCCGTTCACCCACACCGCGTCTCACAAAGACATGGTGGTTAGAACCAAAAATCTCCAATTTGGACTCCAGACCAAAGGACAGATTTCCACTGGTCTAATGTCCATTGCTCGTGTTTCTTGGCCCAAGCAAGTCTCTTCTTATTATTGGTGTCCTTTAGTAGTGGTTTCCTTTCAGCAATTTGACCATGAAGGCCTGATTCACACAGTTTCCTCTGAACAGTTGATGTTGAGATGTGTCTGTTACTTTAACTTTGTGAAGCATTTATTTGGGCTGCAATGTCTGAGGCTGGTAACTCTAATGAACTTATCCTCTGCAGCAGAGGTAACTCTGGGTCTTCCATTCCTGTGGCGGTCCTCATGAGGGCCAGTTTCATCATAGCGCTTGATGCTTGAAGAAACTTTCAAAGTTCTTGAAATTTTCCATATTGACTGACCTTCATGTCTTAAAGTAATGATGGACGTTTCTTATTGCTTATTTGAGCTGTTCTTGACATAATATGGACTTGGTCTTTTACCAAATATAGCTGTCTTCTGTATACCCCCCACCTTGTCACAACACAACTGATTGTCTCAAACGCATTAAGAAGGAAAGAAATTCCACAAATTAACTTTTAACAAGGCACACCTGTTAATTGAAATGCATTCCACCTCATGAAGCTGGTTGAGAGAATGGCAAGAGTGTGCAAAGCTGTCATCAAGGCAAACGGTGGCTATTTGAAAAATCTCAAATTGAACGTATATTTTGATTTGTTTAACACTTTTCTTTATTACTACATGATTCCATATGTGTTATTTCATAGTTTTGCTGTCTTCACTATTATTCTACAATGTAGAAAATAGTAAAAATAAAGAAAAACCCTTGAATGAGTAGATGTTCTAAAACTTTTGACCTGTGGTGTATGTGCTGATAAAGTTTGCATAATACTTTTCCAAATGAAGTGATAGTGAAATTTGAAGAAAAGGTTTACTATAAAAATTAAGCATGGTCAATGCACAATATCCTCCAGCAAATAATCCTTGTTGTTGGCTACTCTCCTGGAATGTGTCTGGCGTCCATTTCTAAACATAAAAATGTACAACCTCCAGGAGTCATACTGCTTTTATGTTTAGAACACATTTTCTTTCTCCTCACACGTTACCCTGAGACCCCCATTTGTGCCTTAGGCCTCAGAAAAACCCCCACAGATGTTCTAACTCTCCTCATTCTTATTTATTTAGGCCAGAGACATGCTATTACCCAGGGAAGCAAACACGTTTTTTTTGGAGAGACAAGATGAGCCCAGATTAGATAGGATCTTGTGTTTACAGAGATTAAAAGCATCACTTTGTTTCTGGTTTGCCATGGATAGACAGACAAGCTGACTCAGTTAGATGTCTTCTCATTAGGTCGACGGCTGCAAGTACATTAAACACAGCAGGGCAAATACAAATTAGTGGTGGATGATCTACAGAGGCCGACTCCTTAGAGAAGGGCTATTACATCACAGCAGGATATGACATGGTGAGGGGAGGTAGTCAACAGGTCAGGGGAAATATATGGAAACATTTTACCAATTTTCAGTGACGTCATGACAGTGGCTTCAGCTTTAAGTCTGTTCTTGCTGTGTTGATTCTGATGTATGGAAAGACAATTTGCACCACTCATTTTCTCACATCTAAGAAGCAGAACTTAACTTCACACCTTTTAAAAGGCAAAACATCTGGCCTGGTTTCTTTAGTGTCGTAATGTTAGTTCTTCACTCATTTTACGGCAGCTGCTCTTAAGAGTGTCTTTTCTATCCAAGTGATAGACATGTCTCCTGTGTAAAAGCTTTTCTCACTAACCCAGACTGCGCCAAAAGCTTCCAGGGATTGGAACAGGAGGAGTGTTTTCCATTACTTCCTCTGGGATCTCAGCCCCTGTATACTGTATATAAAGAGCACCGTTCATCATTGGCGTTTTTGTTTGGGCCAGAGATTGCCCGCAACAGTTATTTAGTAGCATCCTTGAGCTAGCTCTCCAGGCTGAAGCTCGCTGCAGCATTACAGACTTAAGGAAATGCCTAGGAAGCCTTGGACCTTTACTATAAATACTGTCAAGCCAAGAATGACCAAGTGATGTATGAAGAAGAAACATGGCAGTGGCTGTTACAAATAGCTTGTTAAATAAGACTAATGAACTATAGAAATTAATTATAGTTCATTGAGTTTTTAAAATGTAAAGCCAATCTGTTAATCCAGTATATATTAATATAGACAGTATAAATCCATATATTGATACTCTGAGGAAGAATAGCATACTCTTAGGATAACAGGATAACCTTATTAGTTCCAGGGAGAACCCTTTTAGGTTCCACGTAGAACCCTCTGTGGAAAGGGTCCTACATGGAACCCAAAAGGATTCTACCTGGAACCAAAAAGGGTTCTTCAAAGGGTTCTCCTATGGGGACAGCCGAATAACAATTTTAGGTTCTAGACAGAAACAAAAGGTGCTAAGAGTGCAGATAATTTCACTGTTTGAAAAATATATCCCATAATAAGATTTGATATCAGAGATTTATATGGGTTTCTGTAGTAATGGAATTGTTTGATTGGTAGGAGGCTCAAGGCAAATGTTAGTGCTCTTGAGTCCGGAGATTTCCATTGAGATGGGAAGAAACCTGTTACTGTTAAATCATATGTTGATGTGACATTTGCATCGTGTCAGAAAGTTACATCCGCCCGAGTCTCTTGCCAAACTATCATCTATTCCATGTCTTGATTTTCCAAGGGGGCTTCAAACTTCTACTCAGCCCAAAATAAATACTGTCCATCTGTGTCTCCTTGAAAATACACATTTACTTTAGCAGGCACTGCAAAGCATCTGTGTTTGCTGTGTCACCAGGGAGAGAATGACTATGAAAACAGAAGTATTCAGCTGCTCCTCCAGACCCAGACCCTGCCTCCCTAGGCAGCCCCAGAGGAGCTCTGAGGAGAGCTGGGCCACTGAGCCAAGCCAAGCCAGGAGCCACAATTAAAACAAACACTCCACTTTCCCAGCTCCTCTCCTCCTGACGGCTCTGCTGCTTGGCTGCAGTTCAACCCCGATCTGACAGCCACTTAGATTCCGTTTTGAGAGGAAACTACAGTGCTGGCCTCCCAGGGGGGGATAGTGGGTTTACAAGACAATGGACCCCTCTTCCCTCCCTCCCTCCCTCCCTCCCTCCCTCCCTCCCTCCCTCCCTCCCTCCCTCCCTCCCTCCCTCCCTAGAAGCTAGAGACGGAGGCAAGTTACAGTGAGGGAAGACATGGCTCACCAGGGTGCCTTAGACAATCATCAGCATCAATGAAGAGTCTTTTATTTTTCTAAAAGATCTCTATAGAAAATTCTTCCTCTTACTTTCTGTCATGTGTGAAGCATCTGGCTGTTAGGTCAATGTTATGGTGGAGTCAGAGCAGCTGGCGAACATTCAAGGGGGCCAGAGGTCATCTCTGTGTGAGGCTGCTGCTCAT